>NC_135828.1:12244202-12598098 GCF_964213995.1 Mustelus asterias | reverse complement strand
CCTGCTGTGCTGAAAGGGACAATTAGGTCCAACACATTTGTGAATGTGACAAAATCCAACCCCAAAATACTGCCCCCTCTGTTCACAAAATCATTTGGACGACAAAATATTTAAGCTCGCGTGTCTGGTATACCGACCTGGGCATTTCCTCATGGTGGCATCAGTAAATAAACCCGTTTCAGCTTAATCACAGTTATTGACCATTGCTGCTTGGAAGAGGAAATACTTTCCGGGCCGGTTCACCAACGGCCAAAGTAAGATATAAATTTAGAGAGTGGGGCCTGGGTGGGATTGTGGTCGGTACAGACTCGATGGGCCGAGTGGCCTCCCTCTGTACTGTAGTGATTCTATGATTTATTTGAGCTCGTATGTGAACTTTGACACTTTCTCTCATCCCCCTGCATGGTTGGAATATTTTCTCCCCTTTCGATCTGGAGATTATAGAGTCATGGGGGGGAGTTTTCCTATCTTGCCCGCCACGGGAATCGTAGCAGGCGGTGGGTGGCTGGGGAGGGGAGGGGAGGGGGGGAGGGGGGGGGGGGGAAGGGGGGGGGGGAGGGGGGCGGGGGCGGTGCAAAGATCCATTGACCCCGGGTGGTATTTTCCAGTCTTAGTGTGAGCGCGGCCAGAAAATCCCGCCAATAAAGTCTTGGAGATATACAACACGGAAACAGGCCCTTCAGCCCAAGTCATCCATGCCGACCAGGTTTCCTTAACTGAACTAGTCCCATTTGCCTGCGTTTGGCCCATATCCCTCTAAACCTTTCCCATCCATGTCCCTGTCCAAATGTCTTTTAAATGTTATAATTGTACCCGCCTCTACCACCTCCTCTGGCAGCTCATTCCATACACCCACCACCGTCTGTGTGAAAAAGTTGCCCCTCAGGTCCCTTTTAAATCTTTCCCCTCTCATCTTAAACCCATGCCCTCTAGTTTTGGACTCCCCTACCCTGGGGAAGAGACCTTGGGAGAGATTATAAATTCCACCGCTGTTTGTGGCAGCTTGCTGTGTGTGCTAATTGGCTGCCACATTTCCTACATTACAACAGTGACCACAATTCAAATAAGAACCTCTCTGGTGTAAAGTGCTTTGAGATGTTCAGAGAAAGTAAAAACACTATATAAATGCAAGGCTTTCTTTACAACTGTTGGCCACTCAGAAAAAAAATGACACTATGATACCCTGATGTGTGACTGATCTACTCCAGAATATTCATTCATAGGACATGGGCATCGCTGGCTGGGCCAGCATTCATCGCCCATCCCTAGTTGTCCTTGCAGGGCAGCTGAGAGTCAACCACATTGCTGTGGAGTCACATGTAGGCCAGACCAAATAAGGATGGCAGATTTCCTTCCCTAAAGGACATTAGTGAACCAGATGAGTTTTTCCAATAATTTTCCGATGATCGTGGTCATCATTATACTTTTAATTCCAGATTTGTTTTATTGAATTCCACGATCTGCCGTGGCGGGATTCGAATCCGGGTCCTCCGAACATTAGCTGAGTTTCTGGATTAATAGTCTAGCGATAATACCACTAGGCCACCATCCCCTCCCCAATATAGCTGCCCATTTCCCTTATCTACGCCCCTCATGATTTTATAAACCTTTATAAGATCACCCCTCATCCTCCTACGCTCCAGGGAAAAAAAAAGTCCCAGCCTATCCAGCCTCTCCGTATAATTCAAACCTTCCAGTGCCGGTAACATCCTTGCTGGTTTTTGGTGAAGAATCCATAGTGAAATCAATCTGTCGCATTCCAGAGTGCTGCCAACTTCATTGGTCCATGGTCACACCACCTTCTAAACCAATCAAATGCAGCAAAGCTGGCTACGGAAAAATGAATAACAAAATGCTCCAGATTTCACAACCTGATCCCTGATCACTTGCCCATTGAGTCTGGGTTCAATTCAGGTTGAACCCTGCATTGTAAACACATTGAAGAGTAAAAGCCAGTGGAAAAAGGCAGCAGATCAGCCACACAACAGGGTCTCACAGTGTCACCTTTCTGAATGGCCAACATTTATAAAGAAAGACTTGCATTTAACAAAGAAAATTACAAGAAAATGTATATAATGTTTTTACTTTCTCTGAACATCTCAAAGCACTTTACACCAGAGAGGTTTTTATTTGAATTGTGGTCACTGTTGTAATGTAGGAAAAGTAAAGTAAAGTAAAGTTTATTTATTAGTCACAATAGGCTTACATTAACGCTGCAAAGAAGTTACTGTGAAATTCCCCAAGCCGCCACACTCCGGCGCCTGTTCGGGTCAATGCACCCTAACCAGCACATCTTTCAGAATGAGGGAGGAAACCGGAGCACCCGGAGGAAACCCACGCAGACACGGGGAGAATGTGCAACCTCCACACAGACAGTGATCCAAGGAACTGTGGCAGCCAATCAGCACACAGCAAGCTGCCACAAACAGCAGTGGAATTTATAGTCTCTCCCACCGGTGGGATTTTCCAACCCCACCCCCGCCATAACAGTGTGAGTGAGTGAGGGTCTCCAATCTCCACAAAGAGTCTCCAATCTCTCGATGAAGCCACTTGTTGCCTTTGCCCCCTTGTGGTTATGCCGCATAAATCCCTTCACAAGTCAGGCCCGCCTGTGCTGCAGGACAGCAGAGATTATCTGCCTCTGAAGGGAGTCCTACCACTGCACAAGGTCCCACATTCACTCCCTCGGTCTTGCCACTGTTAGAATGTAACCTGTGACAACTTTGTATTGGATGTAATGTAACCAATGGTAACAAGTTGTAAGGGTCAGCTGACCCATAACCATGGAACCAATTACAGAATGATGTGATGGTCAGCTGACTCACTATAAATAAGAACCTGTTGGGAATTGTGGGGGAGCTGGAAGTGGCCCAGGGCGAGGCCACAAGTTTGGAGTAATGAAGTTTCTTTATTAAACCCTTTCTTTGATTTAGAAGTTAGAGTAGGTTTTGTTATATTTTTATTGTCTGCATTTGAAGAGTATCCTTTAAATCCACCCCCCTGCCCACAGCTGACTTCATGGCACAGCCCGACCTGTTTCCAGATCCCAACCCTCCACCCCCGAAAACAGGCTCACCCCCCACCCCCAGCGAACACCGTTCTGCTGTTGGTTGGCCATCCAGCCTATGGTTGCTGGCAGTGTTGGGCGGGGATGGGGGAGTTTGCATCTCTGTCTGGGTCCACTGACCTGGCACACATGCCAAGAGACAAACTCGGGCCCTGGAGTGGGACTTGGACAATGTTTATAGACGTAGAAGCCTAGGGATTGGTTGCAACATCTGTTCTTACTGAGAGCGGCAGCAAGGCCAAAGCAAATCATAGAATCATAGAAACCCTACAGTGCAGAAGGAGGCCACTTGGCCCATCGAGTCTGCGCCATCAACAATCCCACCCAGGCCATATCCTTGTAACCCCACATAATCCCCCTGACACCAAGGGGCAATCCCACCCAGACCTGTTCCCCGTAACCCCAAATATTTACCCCGCTAATCCCCCTAAGCTACACATCTTTGGACACTAAGGGGCAATTTAGCATAGCCAATCCACCTAACCTTCACATCTTTGGAAGGAAACCGGAGCACCCGGAGGAAACCCACGCAGTCATTGGGAGAATGTGCAGACTCCACACAGTCACCCGAGGCTGGAATTGAACCTGGGTCCCTGGCACTGTGAGGCAGCAGTGCTACCCCACTGTGCCCACCGTGCTGCCCAAAATCAGTCCGTTGGCCTCATTTGTTGAATTCCAGCACATTCCGGAGGTCGCTCACTGGTTGCCGGGGGGTGGGGTGTTGGGTGACTGGGACAGAGCTGGCCAGGGAGATTGACCAGCGAGGGTGCTGGACCAGGAGCTAAGCTTAGTCCAGGAGGAGAGGCCCCCAGAAGCTGGCCAGGCAGTTGCCAGCGGCAGCTGCACAAGATGACGGCAAGGGGAGGAGAGCATTGCCTTTCCTATCGTGTGGCCAGATCCCAATAAACTCAGCACAGATCAACGTCTGCGAGTTAATCTGGGTCCTCTGTTGTCTGTGTGCCTCACTGACTGAATCCCTGGGAAGCACCAAGAGCTTCAATATCATTGCAGCTCTATCTTTGTCACCTTACTCTTATTGAAGTTGAATACTGAGGATTTAATCATGAGACCTGTCTGGCAGAATTATTGATTTCTGATGATTTGAGAAGAATCGATTGCAGCAAAGACAGTCATTAACCCTCAGCGAATGTCAGTTCATCAGCCTGTACAGATTCATCCCCCGCACACAGTCAGGCGCAGTCCCTTAATAACACTCAGAGCTCTCAATCAACGCCTCTACTTTCTCAGGAGGCTAAGGAAATTTGGCATGTCCGCTACGGCTCTCACCAACTTTTACAGATGCACCATAGAAAGCATTCTTTCTGGTTGTATCACAGCTTGGTTTGGCTCCTGCTCTGCCCAAGACCACAAGAAACTACAAAGGGTTGTGAACGTAGCCCAATCCATCACGCAAACCAGCCTCCCATCCATTGACTCTGTCTACACTTCCCGCTGCCTCAAAAAAGCAGCCAGCATAATTAAGGACCCCACGCACCCCGGACATTCTCTCTTCTATCTTTTTCCGTCGGGAAAAAGATACAAAAGTCTGAGGTCACGTGCCAACCGACTCAAGAAAAGCATCTTCCCTGCTGCCATCAGACTTTTGACCTACCTTACATTAAGTTGATCTTTCTCTACACCCAAGCTATGACTACATTCTGCACTCTCTTCTTTCCTTCTCCCCTATGAACGGTATGCTTTGTCTGTATAGCGCGCAAGAAACAATACTTTTCACTGTATACTAACACATGTGACAATAATAAATCAAATCAAATCAATATTTGTAATGAGAATATTGAAAGAATTAACACGGACAGAGGACGCAAAATGAAAGGCAAAGTAAGTGGCTGGGCTGATCATGTGGTCCAGGTGTGCATTGGCCACGCTGATGTCCAACATTCTGCAGCTTCTATCACCTTGAGGAAGTCAAAGACTCCTTCAAACTGCTTTCCTCAGGATTACCAATGAAATCACTGGCCAGAATAGCTAATGTGTCCCAGTGATGTGCACAGAAGGTGAGCAGCTCTTGCGAGATCTCCCTCAACTCCCCAGAAATCTCAGTCAGGGTGTTACCACTCACTGATCTCACTAGAATTCCTTCAGAGCAGAAAGAGGCCATTCAGCCCATCGAGCCTGCACCAACAACAATCCCACCCAGGCCCTATCCCTCCACCCCACGTATTTTACCCTGCTAATCCCCCTGACATTAAGGGACAATTTAGCATGGCCAATCCACCTAACCTGCACATCTTTGGACAATAAGGGCCAATTTAGCAAGGCCAATCCATTTAACCTGCACACCTTTGGACAGTAAGGGGCAATTTAGCAAGGCCAATCCACCGAACCTGCACCTCTTTGGATTGTGGGAGGAAACCGGAGCACCCGGAGGAAACCCACGCAGACACGAGGAGAACGTGCAGACTCCGCACAGACAGTGACCCGAGGCTGGAATTGAACCCGGATCCCTGGTGCTGTGGAGCGGCAGTGCTAAGCACTGTGCCGTCCTGGGCTGCTCTAGTCATGGAAGTTGATCCCAGATCTGCTTTTAGGGGTCTGTATAGATTTTTGAGGACAACAGTCAGATGAAACTTTAAGATGCCAACAGTAAGGAGGGCCGCGATTCTCCCAAAAGTGCTGAATTGGCGGGAAACTGTTCTAGATCCCGACTATTTTGTCAGTTCTATTTGTCACTTGAATCTCCGCACTCTGTGCACTGCAGAGGTCCCAGCTGTGAATCTCATTAAAAACCCATGGAGGTGGGGCCTATTCGCGCTGGAGTTTTACAGTTCTGGAACTCTGCGCATGCGCAGTGGTCCCGATCTGTCAGTCTCCCGGTTTGCTGGCCAGCTCGATCTCTGGCCAGCCCGGGACCTCCGCAGTGCTGCCCCTCCAGTCCCCCCACAGCCTGATCATAGCCCCACAATGATTCCCGGGCCAGCCCTGACCCCGCCCCCCTCCCCCCGTCTCAGAGCACCCTGATGCACAGCCCACTCCCCCCCACCCAGCAGTGGCGATCCCCCCACCCCCTCACTCCAGCAGACCACCCGCCCCCCCGGGTCAGACCCCCCTGTGAGGCAGGCCACCACCCCCCCAGCCCCCCCCAATGCAGAGTGGCAGTGGGACCCCCACCGATCACCCCTAGGCACTGCCCATGGTAGGACCCGCCCCCTTGGCACTGCCTGATGCCCAGTGGGCAGTGCCAAGGTGCCTCCTGGACATGGGCACTTTGCCCCTTGGGCAGTGCCAGGGGCACAGGCTGGCATTGCCAGGGTGCCCATGCCCAGGGGACACCGCTCCCCGCCGCCCGACCCCCTGGGGGGCCCTGATTGCCCCCCTTCATTCCGGCGGGGGGTCTCCCGCTAGTTCCCCAAACGTGGGGAGATACTCTAAACCCCGCCGGAATGAAGTACTCCTGGCGGGATGGGAGATTCAATCGGGACCAGCAAGTTCCCAATAATGACATGTAAAAGACATTTAAAACATACTAAAAAAAGATTTAAATTACTTACCTGCCTTCCCGCCGGTTTCCAGCGTGGTCTGGACTCCGGCTGTTCGCCGGCTTTGGGAGATGCGCATGCATTCCCGGCACACACGCAAATCCCGGAACAAGGCCGGAGATGCACATCTCCCAGCCCGACCCGACAGAAAAGTTGCGGATCGCGATGGGAGAATCGTGCTCGAGGTTTCTAACAAAAAAGGATCTACCAATTGCTGCTGGAAATGGAGCTATGTGAAAAATATCATTCACTTTAAACACTCACATCCAATGTGAGGGCAGAGATTAATCATCATTTTATATAGTGCTATGCCCCTCGGGCAGTACCTCATAGAGGTGATGGGGTTCCGCCCACTAACTGGAGGGCTGTCGAGAGTTTCGCGATACCTTTTTTTTCAGGAAGACCAGCCTTGTTCAGTGCCAATCAGGCACCTCACAGGACAGTATCGGGTCTTCCTCAGCATCAAGGAGCTTGGGGTGGGGGGGGGGGGGGGGGGGGCGGTGGAAGTCTCACCCACCGAGAGCTTGGCACCAAGGGCAGAGGTGTGCCTCTCAATGGACCCCCTTCCTTTCTGGTGCTGGATCCCATGATCAGGCACAGTACGTTGGAACAAGGGACAGCCTCCCTCCCACTCCACTCCAGAGCTCACACACAACCCCACACAGCCAACCCCACACCGCTTTATACCAGCAGCAACAGGGGGAATGGTCCCTAAATGGGCATTAATAACCTCAACTGGCAGTGCCATGGGAAGGCTGCCCAGCAGCCTTCCTGTCCCGGATCGAGGTAGAGGCAGTGGGGCCCCACCAGCTACCATCTGGTCTGATTAAATGCCTCCCTCTCGCCGCAATACTCACCACAAGGGAGGGAATTAAATTCTGTACCAAGACTGTAGTTCAGACATTGTAGGGCATTGTCTGATTATCATACCTTTCAGCTCCTTAATCATAGAATCCCTACAGTGCAGAAGGAGGCCATTTGGTCCATTCAGTCTGTACCAACTCTTACCCAGACTTTACCTGGTAACCTCAGGTATTTACCCTACTAATCCCCCCAGCCTTTGTGAGTTCATAAGATATAGGAACAGAATGAGGCCATTCAGCCCATCGGGTCTGCTCTGCCATTCGATCATGGCTGATATGCTCCTCATCCCCATTTTCCTGCCTTCTCCCCATAACCCTTCAGCCCATTACCAATTAAAAATCTGTCTAACTCCCCCTTAAATTTACTCACTGTCCCAGCATCCACCGCACTTTGGGGCAGTGAATTCCACAGATTCACAACCCTTTGGGAGAAGTAGTTTCTCCTCAACTCTGTTTTAAATTTGCTGCCCCTTATCCTAAGATATCCTAAGACCTCTTGTCCTGGAATGCCCCACAAGAGGAAGCATCTGCTCCACGTCTACTTTATCCATACCTTTTATCATCTTGTATACCTCAATTTGATCTCCCCTCATTCTTCTAAATTCCAGAGAGTATCGGCCTAAACTGTTCAATCTCTCTTCATACGACAAACCCCTCATCTCTGGAATCAATCTAGTGAGCCTCCTCTGAACTGCCTCCAATGCCACTGCATCTTTCCTCAAATAAGGGGACCAAAACTGTATATCTTGGGACCTAAGGGGCAATTTAGCATGGCCAATCCACCTAACCCACACATCTTTGGAGTGTGGGAGGAAACCGGAGCACCCGGAGGAAACCCACGCAGACACGGGGAGAACGTGCAAACTCCGCACAGACAGTGACCCAAGCCGGGAATCGAACTCAGGTCCCTGGCGTTGTGAGGCAGCAGTGCTAACCACTGTGCCACCGTGCCGCCCCGTGTTGCAACAGCTTGGATCACTTTTGGGCTGTTAATTCATCACATCCCATTACTTATGGCATTCTAATTGAATGTGCTCTGACGAACTCAAAGAATTTATTCTGCATTAAAATAAATTGAAGCAGCCAACACTTTGAATTAACTAATATAAATAACATAGCAAAGTGCTGCTAAAAAAAATGAAATATTAACTCAGTTAAATTAAACCACTTTGAATTGAGAGTGGAGTTTTAGTGTCTGGAGATGCACCTTTATCTCTGATCTACAATCTACTGCTTACTTTATTGAGTCAGCATGAATTGTATAACAGTTGTATTTATAGAGCTATACCGCATATTGATTAAAAATACTAAATATGAGGAGGTGATTGTGCAGGTTTGCTGATTTAAATTCTGGCCTAGATCCAAACCCGTTCAGATGTGATCTTGCATGGCCATGCCCTTCCTGAACCAAATGTACAATGGCACAGTGGTTAGCACTAGGAGAGCAGATATCCACTCCATCTGACGAAGGAGCAGCGCTCCAAAAGCTAATGGCATTTGCTATCAAATAAACCTGTTGGACTTTAACCTGGTGTTGTTAAAACTCTTACTGTGCCTCACAGCGCCAGGGACCCAGGTTCAATTCCAGCCTCGGGTCACTGTCTGTGTGGAGTCTGCACGTTCTCCCCGTGTCTGTGTGGGTTTCCTCCCACACTTCAAAGATGTGCAGGTTAGGTTGATTGGCCATGCTATATTGCCCCTTAGTGTCAGGGGGATTAGCAAGGTAAATATGTGGGGTTACGGGAACAGGGCCGAGGTGGGATTGTCATTGGTGCAGACTCGATGGGCCGAATGGCCTCCTTCTGCACTGCACGGATTCTATGAATCAGTTTTGCTGTGTCACTGTCACAGTTCAAACAGGACAATGGCAAAACCTGACTATGAATAGTGCTTTCTAATCATATCACTCTTTTAGTCCGGGGCTTGTACGCATTGGCTTGTGGTCATCTTGTGTGATGGGGAGAAGGAAGAAATGGAGGCCATACTGCTCCCATCGTTCAGTCACATAGACAAGTAGAGTAGTCAAGAATAGGCTCCCTCATATTTGCTAATTGTCAGTATAATTTGAACCTTAGATATCATCTAAATTTATACAAATACTTACCTGCAGTATTCATTCCAGAGAGTTATATTGCCTTGCCCGGTTGTACAGCTGTAACAATATTAAATACATAACATATAATTGGGGTGGCACGGTGGCACAGTGGTTAGCCCCCTGCTGTCTCACAGCGCCAGGGACCCGGGTTCAATTCCAGCCTCGGGTCACTGTCTGTACGGAGTTTGCACATTCTCCCCATGTCTGCCCTGTGGGTTTCCTCCGGGTGCTCCAGTTTCCTCCCACAGTCCAAAAATGTGTGGGTTAGATTGGTTGGCCATGCTAAATTAACCCGAGTGTCAGGGGGATTAACAGGGTAAATATGAAGGGTTACGGGAATAGGGCCTGGGTGGGATTGTGGTTGGCACAGACTCGATGGGCCGAATGGCCTCCTTCTGCATTGTAGGGATTCTATGATATTCTATGATATATTAGAAAGCATACTGATCTCAGCAGAAAGAAGTCCAGTAACACTTTTGGGATTTTAAAAATGAAAAGTAAAAAAGTTTATTAACAAGAAGAAGGAAAAAAACAACTTCAGCACACAAGATTACATTGTACAGTTAAAATTAGTCTTACAAAACATTCCCCCCAAAAGACCCCCTGCTTGGTCAGACCCACAAGTAAACACCTTCCAGGCAGCTTTCCCCTATTAATGTTTAATGATAAAAATCCAGTTTAAAAACATTTCTGTTTCTTTAATAAGGTATACCATGCAACATCTCAGACCCGCTTCCACATTGCTAAGGAAATGTAAGAAACCTTCAGGAACAAGATTGCTTTTTGTAGTCCCAGACCTACTTGGCTTGACTCGACGGCTGATTCATACTACACATCTTCTCCCAGACCAGAGCTGTTCCCAGGAGACTCCCTTTACACAGGCAACACCAAAATAAACTCAATATCTGTCCTTAAATATACTTTCACCCTTTCATCTTCGATTCCACTGTCCTCGCCATTTCTTAGAACTCAACTTTTCCAAAACATAAAAATGTTTTGGGGCGGCACGGTGGCACAGTGGTTAGCACTGCTGCCTCACAGCATCAGGGACCCAGGTTCGATTCCTGGCTTGGGTCACTATCTGTGTGGAGTTTGCACATTCTCCCCGTGTCTGCGTGGGTTTCCTCCGGATGCTCCAGTTTCCTCCCACGGTCCAAAGATTTGCGGGTTAAGTTGATTGGCCATGCTAAATTGCCCCTTAGTGTCCTGGGATGTGTAGGTTAAAGGGATTAGTGGAGTAAATATGTGGAGTTACGGGATTAGGGCTTGGGTGGGATTGTGGTCGGTGCAGACTCGATGGGCTGAATGGCCTCCTTCTGCACTGTAGGGTTTCTAAGTGCTCATTTCTAAGTTTTCCTGTGGCCCCCACTTTTGGGTCAAATAATAGTTTATAACCTTCCCTTGTTTACTTTTGAACCTTCCTAAATTTTAAAATTTTGTTACTCCCATTGGAGATTTAACAGCTGAAAAAACCCCAGTTCTCTCTGTATCTCCTAATGCAAATCACCAAACCTAACCTGTTTACCTGTACATCAAACCCAACATAATATCTCATTACAAATGCACAAACCTAACCATGTATACTCAAATATATTCCATTAGTAACTGCCTGAGCAGAAATAATATTATTTAAAATAAAAACAAAAAAATTGCTGCAGATACTTCGCAGGTCAGGCAACATCTGTGGAGAGAAACAGAGTTGATATTTTGGTCGGTGATAGCCCCGAGGGGGGTCATCATCAACTTAAAACGTAACTCTGTTTCTCGCCACAGATGTCAATTCATGTCGTACTGAACAATTCTTAGATAGAAACATAGAAGATAGGAGCAGGAGGAGGCCATTTGGCCCTTCGAGCCTGTTCTGTCATTCATCACGATCGTGGCTGATCATCATTTGCATTTTGCCTTTGCTGATTTTAATTTCAGATTTCCAGCGTCTTTTGCTTTTGTTCAGGATTATCTAAAACAGTTTCTTAGTGTTTAATAAAATGGTTCAATGTCTATTCACTCAGTTTGTCCTCTGCTTTTTCTTCTGGTTTTATTTTTCAGGAGGTGATGGGAAGTTGGACCCAATTTGCAAGGAAGCAGTTAAGGCAGTGAGAGAAGCTTACTGACTGTTTGACTAATTTCACTGACAGTTTACAGTGAGGTGAAATGTGGCTTCTCTACATCTCATGTTCTGATGTTTGCTAATGATGTGGACCCTTCCCCAGGGATTTGCAGCAAATTGCCGAACTCTGCAGATGAACAAAATTCAATAGCTGCGCATTTTGTTGTTTCAAAATCTTAGCAGAATTAAACAAAATCTTTTCATGCATAAACTGTAGTCACATCATTCTCCTTTCCCTGTCGGTGAAACTACAACTGTGCCTTTTAGCACACTGCAATCACAAATAAAATAGGATGGCACAGTGGTTAGCGCTGCTGCCTCACAGCGCCAGGGATCTGGGTTCGATTCCTGGCTTGGCTCACTGTCTGTGCGGAATCTGTACATTCTCCCTGTGTCTGCATGGGTTTCTCCCTGGTTCTCCAGTTTCCTCCCGCAGTCCAAAAGAAGTGCTGGTATGGCTGGCACGGTAGCACAGTGGTTAACACTGTTGCTTCACAGCGGCAAGGACCCGGGTTCGATTTCCGTCTTGGGTCACTGTCTGTGTGGAGTTTGCACATTCTCCCCGTGTCTGCATGGGTTTTCTCCGGGTGCTCCGGTTTCCTCCCACAGTCTGAAAGACATGTTGGTTAGGTGCATTGGCCGTGCTAAATTCTCCCTCAGTGTACCCGAACAGGCACCGGAGTGTGGTGACTAGGGGATTTTCACAGTAACTTCACTGCAGTGTTAATGTAAGCCTACTTGTGATACTCATAAATAAAAACGTAAAAAATAATTTTTTGGCATTGACAAAGACTTGCATTTTTATAGCGCCTTTAACACAGCAAAAGGTCCTGAGACACCTCGCAGGAACATTTTCAAAGACTTCAAGCCACAGCAGAAGAAATTCGGACAGGTGGCCAGATCTTTGGTCAGAGGTAGGTTTTCATAGAATCCCTACGGTGAAGAAGGAGGCCATTTGGCCCACCGAGTCTGTACTGACCACAATCCCACCCAAGCCCTAATTCTGTAAACCCTCATGTTTACCCTGCTAATCCCCCTGTCACCTTAAGGAATGTCTTTCAAGGAGAGATAGACAGGCCTAACGAGGGAATTCCAGAGCTCAGGACTAGGCATCATGGCCACCAAGGATTTGAACAGCATCTGATTTCACCGAGGGAAGAGAACAGCACGAGAGGAGTATTGGTGAAATGAGAAGGATAACTAACACAACACAATGATGTGTTTCTGACTCTGTTGTCGAATGGAAATGAAAACACTATAATACAATTGGATAGATCCTTTAATTCCTTGAAACCTTCAGTTACTTTATTAAATTGTTCCATTGTGAGATTGACTTCTCAAAATAGTTTTTTTTTGTAACTTGGCTGTGACACAAGGTCACGTTTCACTAGCTCTCTGATAAAGTACTTCCCTCTTTGCAGAATCGCCCGCATGTTTACAGCACACTCTTGGGCCGAAGAAAAGTTGATCAGCCTTCAAGAAATGCATTCCTTCTCAGCCCTTTACAGAGCTTATTCCAATTTCCCAGTTCAAAGCATAAACAATGGACTGTGTAATAAGTCTTCGGAGGCAGAAGTCCCTCCAGCAGAATCCTGTTATTTACAATTCCAACAGCAGAGTGCTATCAGTCAGCAGCCTACCTTCGGGGCGCCAGAGGAACTGACACTCCTGGTTAGACACAAGGAAAAGACTCCCTGATTGGCCCATCAATTGACTCCCTAATCAGGGAACTCCTTTTTTTTCCTCTCTACTTAATCAGGGATTTCTTTTGTTGTCCAACCAAATAAACAAAATCAAATTAACTTAGGGACAACTCAAAAAGGGGCAGCTCCCTAACAGGAGGGGAACCGGCCGAAACAGAAAACAACACGGAAAGGAAACTTAAAACATCAAATTAAAATGTGATTAAAGGGGTCGATAATACAGTCCAGTCCCTGCGGTGCCCAGCGGGCATGGAAGGTGTCAACTGTTCCCCCTGGATACCGCGTGCTCCCTTTCCAGGGACGCCTGGCTGTGAATATAGCCGGGGTAGAGGGGCACAGTCGGGTTGGACGACCCCCTTGATCACCCGCTGCCTGGACCTGTAGACGGAGTGCCTTGCTAGGCCCAGGAGCAGGTTCACGAGGAGGTCCTCCTCCTTCCCCGCTCCCCCTTCACACAAGGTAACTCCTTAATCAGGGAGTTCATATTCCAATAGGCCAATCTCAATGGCTTGATTGAAGCCATTACAGGGAATAATGAAGGGTATGCTTTACATCTAAAAAGCGTGACTTCTATTCTGACTTTGGACTTGACTCCTACACCATACAATCTGTTCCTCGTGCTGCCAATTGAGCTTAGTGCACCCTACACTGGCTATTGGCAACACAAGGTAGACATCATTACAGATTGACTCACCATGCCGATTTCCTTCACCAATAAGGAGCACCTTGTGACTGATGTGAATCTACATCCTGAAGAATTGGTGACGCAATGAAGGAAGTGCAAGGATCAACGGAAGGAACTCAATTTCCACATCTTGGAAGAGCGTCTAGTACGGCGCTATGAGAACTGTTCCACCCAAATTCAATTTCTTTCAACACCAGTTGTGCACAAGAGTCAGGATATCACGTTGCAGCTTTGGTTTGGCCGCACTTAAGACTATTGCATTCAGTTCTGGTCGCCACGTTACAGGAATGTTGTGGCAGCTTTGGAGAGGGTGCAGAGGAGGTTTACCAGGACGCTGCCTGGATTGGAGGGTATTAGCTATAAAGAGACGCCGGACAAACTAAGGCTGTTTTCTCTGGAGCGACAGAGGCTGAGGGGAGACCTGATAGAGGTCTATAAAATTGTGAGAGGCGTAAATAGGGTTGACAGAATCTTTTTCCCAGAGTTGAAATGTCCAATATTGGGGGGCATGCACTTAAAGCAAGAGGAGGAAAATTCAAAGGAGATGTGAGGGGCAAGTTTTTTTACACAGAGAGTGGTAGGTATCTGGAATGTGCAGTGGTGGAGGCAGATACAACAGGGGCATTTAGATAAGCACATAAATATGCATGGAATAGAGGGATATGGAGCGTTGGCAGGCAGGAGGGATTTAGTTTAATTTGGCATTATGTTTGGCACAACATCAAGGGCCAAAGGGCCTGTTCCTGTGCTGTACAGTTCTATATGTTCAGAACATTTTTTTAAATCCCAAGTAAGATTGAAAAATATAACTGCCTTGCCCACTTCTGAAGTTACAGTCCATCTTCCCCACATTGATTCTTCGTCAGTGCTCTGCCCATGGACTGGTCTGACCCACATCACCATGACGTTTATCACAGATAGGGCAAGGGGACAGACCCCAATCCAACCCAACTGGAATGGCGATCAAACGCTGTGCTGATGGCTCCAATCTGATCCACATCTCCTGTCCAGCGAAAGAGAGTCCGAGTTGCTATGTCAACGTAAACGTTTACATGCATGCTGCAGCCGAGGCTCTCGGTAGTGGTGGTGGAGGCTCCAACTTCACCCCATCACATGGCTGACCCGGAACCTCTCCAGCTCTTAAGTTGGAAGGATTTCCAAGTTGATACTCAATCTGTTTCGCTGCATTATAAACACACCTCCCTTGGCCAACTAGTCCTGGGGTGGTCTCAAACGAGGAGCTTCTGGTTCAAGGCAGGGACATCACCCACTGCACCACAAGATTGCCTTCTGACATTCCTTCTTCCCTGCCGCTATCAGACTTTTGAATGGACCTACCTTGCATTAAGCTGATCTTTCTCTACACCCTAGCTATGACTGTAACACTACATTCTGCACCCTCTCCTTCCCTTCTCTATGAACGGTATGCTTTGTCTGTATAACACGCAAGAAACAATACTTTTCCCTGTATATTAATACATGTGACAATAATAAATCAAATCAAATCAGATGATATTGAAGCTTAAAAGTTGAAAATGAAGTAAGAGCGGTTAAAATTATACGGGGCAATCTGTAAGAGTCCAATAAAACCACCACAAAACAGGTCAAATGGACCACATCAAACAGTAATCCCTGACTAAAGCTACATACAGACATAATGGCCGGAATTTTATTGTCCCACCCACCATGGAATCAGAGCGGGCGAGGGGCGGAAAATGGAAATGTCCCTGGACCTCGGGTGGGGATGAGTGAGGCCGTAAAGTCCTGTCCAATGAGTTAGTCCTGGAAGAGTAGACTGAGTCTAAACAACTAGGGCCACAAATAATAAGCAATCCTTTGCAGCAGTGAGTAAAAATTGCAGCATCTGGAGTAGAACGTTCATAGGATCGTAGAATCCCTACAGTGCAGAAGGAGGCCATTTGGCCCATTGAGTCTGCACTGACCAGAGTCCCACCCAGACCCTATTCCCATAACCCCTGATATTTACCCTGCTAATCCCCCTGACACTAGGGTTAAATTAGCATGGCCAATCAACCTAACCCGCACATCTTTGGACTGTGGGAGGAAACTGGAGCACCCGGAGGAAACCCACGCAGACATGGGGAGAACGTGCCAACTCCATACAGACAGTGAACTGAGGCCGAAATTGAACCCAGGTTCCTGGCGCGGTGAGGCAGCAGCGCTAACCACTGTGCCACCGTGCCGCTGTGAGAACGCTGTGAGAAGGACAATTCAAATTCCACCCAGTACTCAATAAGATAGCTAAATATTACATTTCATCGGGTTGTTACATTCAGCAAGATGCAATTTTGGCTTTTCCTTGCTGCTGTTGGAACGGCCAGATTTCCATTCACTGTAATCTACTGATGGAAAGTGATAGCAGATGTTAATCCTAGCAGTGATTACATTGGAGACTGCACTTGGCTCCGGATCTTTGTGTAGCTCAGGATTAAGCAGTGCAGATGGTCATAAACCCACCCCGAAAGACATTTCCCTTGTCACTGATGCCCACTTTCACCATTTGATTTTTATGCAAGTAGGCATTCCAACATCAATAATAGACCGGTGAAATTAAATCGACACAACCCCCTAATAATGCAGCAGGAATTCCAGTGCCAAGGTATATAGAGATGGGCATCAGTGCCAACCTTGGAGTAAGTTGGAACAGGATTTCGTATGCTGTCAGGAACTGAACAGGTGCACAATACTGGTGCACGTAACCAATACAAATGTTGGATTTTACATTCCGGAGTCATAGAATCATAGAATCATAGAAACCCTACAGTACAGAAAGAGGCCATTCGGCCCATCGAGTCTGCACCGACCACAATCCCACCCAGGCCCTACCTCCATATCCCTACATATTTACCCACTAATCCCTCTAATCTACGCATCTCAGGACACTAAGGGCAATTTTTGAGCATGGCCAATCAACCTAACCCGCACATCTCTGGACCGTGGGAGGAAACCGGAGTACCCGGAGGAAACCCACGTAGACCCGCGGAGAATGTGCAAACTCCACACAGACAGCGACCCAAGCTGGGAACCGAACCCAGGTCCCTGGAGCTGTGAAGCAGCAGCGCCAACCACTGTGCCACCGTGCCGCCCTGTGATGTATAAATGTATAAATGATGTGTATGACAAGGATACATATTCAACATTGGTATATTTTCCAAAATTATCATGATGGGATAGATATCGAGACGGTTAACACTTCTATTATACCTCAACAACACATCCCTGCTCCTGACATCCCTGTCAGGAGCAAGGATGTGTTGTTGCAGCTCTACAGGGCCTTGGTGAGGCCATACCTAGAGTACTGTGTGCAGTTTTGGTCTCCTTTCCTGTGGAAGGATGTTCTTGCTCTCGAGGGAGTGCAGCGAAGGTTTACCAGGCTGATTCCGGGGATGGTGGGTCTGACATATGAAGAGAGATTGACTAGATTAGGATTGTTTTTGCTGGAGTTCAGGTGAGTCGAATCATAGAATCCCTGCAGTGCAGAAGGAGGCCATTCGGCCCATCGAGTCTGCACCGACAACATCCCACCCTATCCCCGTAACCCCACATATTTAGCCTGCTGATCCCCCTGACACTAAGGGGCAATTTAGCATGGCCAATCAACCCAACTTGCACATCTTTGGACTGTGGGAGGAAATCGGAGCACCCGGAGGAAACACACGCAGACACGGGGAGAATGTGCAAACTCCACAACAGATAGTCTCCCCAGGCCAGAATCGAACCCGGGTCCCTGATGTTGTGAGGCAGCAGTGCTAACACTGGGGCTCAGAAGAATTGCCTCCGACCACCACAACCATCTTCCTTTGTGCGAGGTATGATTCCAACCAGTGGAGAGTTTCCTCCTGATGCCCACTGACTCCAGCTTTGCTCAGGCTTCTTAATGCACGCTTGGCCAGCAGCTGCCTTCATGTCGATGGCAATCACTCTCCCCATACCTTTTGAATTCAACTCCTTTGTCTATTTTTGGACGAGTTGTTGAAATTAGGACAGGAACTGTTAAACACAAGTTACACAAGCTAAAAGTGAGGGGTGGGAGGTTTAGGGGGGGGATTTGAGGATTTTACCCAGAAGGTGGTGAGGGTCTGGAATGCGCTGCCTGGGAGGGTGGTGGAGGCGGGATGCCTCACATCCTTTAAAAAGTATCTGGATGAGTACTTGGCACGCCATAACATTCAAGGCTATGGGCCAAGTGCTGGGATTAGGTGGGCTGGTCAGGGCATTTCATGCGTTGGTGCAGACTCGATGGGCCGAAGGGCCTCTTCTGCACTGTAGGATTCTGTGAATTGATTGGCTTTGGTGAAACCAATGGGCAAAGAATGACCCTGAACAGCGACATAAGGAAGACAAAGAATTGCAGCATGAGACTGAGCTTTGGGCTGCTCCAGACCTGGGACAGCAACAATAGAGGGTGGGCTGCAAGACTCTTCAACTCTGGTGTGTTGGACCGAGGCCTCAAAGGCTAGATTTCCAGCCCATTCATGGTTACAAGACAGAGAGTTGAACTCTGGAACGCAAATGCTTCACCAACTTTTCTCTGGCTTTGAATGCTCGCGTTCTCTTCAGCAGGAAGACTAGACAGTGCACCTATTTTATTACCTGAAACAGTAACACACTTTATTAACTCCTGCATTCAGGTGAACTTATGATGCAGTAATGCTGCTTTATAAAGGGCGGCACAGTGGTTAGCCCTGCTGCCTCACAGCGCCAGGGACCTGTTTTTGATTCCTGGCCTCGGGTCACTGTCTGTGTGGAGTTTGCACATTCTCCCTGTGTCTGTGTGGGTTTCCTCCGGGTGCTCCGGTTTCCTCCCACAGTCCAAAGATGTGCGGGTTAGGTGGATTGGCCATGCTAAATTGCCCCTTAGTGTCAGGGGGACTAGCTAGGGTAAACGCGTGGGGATAGGGCCTGGGTGGGATTGTGTTCGGTGCAGACTCGATGGACCGACTGGCCTCCTCCTGCACTGTGGGATTCTACGTGTCGACATGTGTGACACAGGTAAGCAACTGGAGGATGCATAGAGTCTGTTGTTGACTATGATGGGTTTTGGTGGCAGGAGAGGGTATATTGAAGGGCAGTGGAGGTGGGGGTGAAGTAGGGGATTGATGTTTGAGGCTCAGATGTTGGAGCATTTGGGAAATGGACTAAGATTGTGATATTATTTTCAATTTTTTTTCCCCACAGGGTTCAGTCAAAACGTAACTCGCTCCAATGTCTTTGACAAAACTCCCAATTTTGGGATTTGTTGGGGCATTCTTGAAAACAGGGTGAAATGAAACTTACAAAACAATCCATTGTGATACTTAATTTGTTTTGGGAACTACTTTTAGCAGCATTTTAAAAATGAATTTGGTCTAACAGGTTGGGTCCAACAGTCACAAGTCGTGGTACACATTGGTACCAACGACATAGGTAGGAGAGGGGACGGGGATTTAAAACAGGAATTTCGGGAGCTGGGCTGGAAGCTGAGAGCAAAGACAAAACATGTGGTCATCTCTGGTACGCTACCGGTGCCACGTGATAGCGAGTTGAGGAACAGGGAGAGAGTGCACTTAAACATGTGGTTGCAGGGATGGTGCAGGAGGGAGGGTTTCAGATACGTGGATAATTGGAACACGTTCTGGGGAAGGTGGGACCTCTACAAACAGGACGGGGTGCACCTGAACCAGAGGGGCACCAATATCCTGGGAGGGAAATTTGCTACAGCTCTTCAGGGGGATTTAAACTAATTTGTCAGGGGAGTGGGAAAAGGAGTTGTAGTCCGGAAGTCAGTGTTGAGGGTGGTGAGGTATTGGGGAAGGTATCAAGGTCAAGGGTGGGTACCGGTAGACAGGAAGGTGGGTTGAAGTGTGTCTACTTCAATGCAAGGAGCATCCGGAACAAGGTGGATGAACTTGGGGCGTGGATTGCTACTTGGGACTACGATGTTGTGGCCATTACGGAGACGTGGGTAGAACAAGGACAGGAATGGTTGTTGGACGTTCCGGGGTATAGATGTTTCAGTAAGTGTAGGGAAGCTGGTAAAAGAGGTGGAGGAGTAGCATTGTTAATCAAGGATAGTTTAACGGCTGCGGAAAAGCACTTTGAGGGGGATATGCACACTGAGGTAATATGGGCTGCAGTTAGAAACAGGAAAGGAGCGGTCACGTTGTTAGGAGTTTACTATAGGCCCCCAAATAGTAATAGAGATGTGGAGGAAGAAATTGCTAAGCAGATTATGGATACGTGTGGGGGTCACAGGGTAGTTGTCATGGGGGACTTTAACTTTCCAAATATTGATTGGAACCTTTGTAGGTCAAATAGTTTGGATGGGGCACTTTTTGTGCAGTGTGTGCAGGAGGGTTTCCTGACACAATATGTGGATAGGCCGACAAGGGGTGAGGCCACATTGGATTTGGGACTGGGAAATGAACCGGGCCAAGTGTTAGATTTGGTTGTGGGAGAGAACTTTGGAGATAGTGACCACAATTCTGTGTCTTTTGTTATTGCAATGGAGAGGGATAGGGCCGGACGGCAGGGCAAGGCTTACAATTGGGGGAGAGGTAATTATGATGCGATTAGGCAAGAATTAGGGGGCATAAGATGGGAACAGAAACTGTCAGGGAAAGGCACTGATGAAAAGTGGAACTTTTTCAAGGAACAAATACTGGGTGTCCTTGATAGGTATGTCCCTGTCAGGCAGGGAGGAAATGGCCGAGTGAGGGAACCGTGGTTCACGAAAGAGGTGGAATGTCTTGTGAAAAGGAAGAGGGAAGCTTATGTAGGGATGAGGAAACAAGGTTCAGATGGCTCGATTGAGGGTTACAAGTTAACAAGGAATGAGCTGAAAAAGGGGCTGAGGAGAGCTAGGAGGGGACATGAGAAGTCCTTGGCGGGTCGGATCAAGGAAAACCCCAAGGCTTTTTACTCTTATGTGAGGAATAAAAGAATGACCAGGGTGAGGTTAGGGCCGGTCAAGGACAGTGGTGGGAACTTGTGTAGGGAATCAGTAGAGATAGGCGAGGTGATGAATGAATACTTTTCTTCAGTGTTCACCAAGGAGAGGGGCCATGTTTTTCAGGAAGAGAAGGTGTTACAGGCTAATAGGCTGGAGGAAATAGATGTTCGGAGGGAGGATGTATTGGCAGTTTTGAATAAACTGAAGGTCGATAAGTCCCCTGGGCCTGATGAAATGTATCCTAGGATTCTTTGGGAGGCGAAGGATGAGATTGCAGAGCCTTTGGCTTTGATCTTTGGGTCCTCGCTGTCCACGGGGATGGTGCCAGAGGACTGGAGAGTGGCAAATGTTGTTCCTCTGTTTAAGAAAGGGAATAGGAATGACCCTGGTAATTACAGACCGGTTAGTCTGACTTCGGTGGTTGGTAAATTGATGGAAAAGGTCCTTAGGGATGGGATTTACGACCATTTAGAAAGATGCGGATTAATCCGGGATAGTCAGCACGGATTTGTGAAGGGCAAATCGTGCCTCACAAATTTGATAGAATTTTTTGAGGAGGTAACTAGGTGTGTTGATGAAGGTAGGGCGGTTGATGTCATATACATGGATTTTAGTAAGGCGTTTGATAAGGTCCCCCATGGTCGGCTTATGATGAAAGTAAGGAGGTGTGGGATAGAGGGAAAGTTGGCCGATTGGATAGGTAACTGGCTATCTGATCGAAGACAGAGGGTGGTGGTGGATGGAAAATTTTCGGACTGGAGGCAGGTTGCTAGCGGAGTGCCGCAGAGATCGGTGCTTGGTCCTCTGCTCTTTGTGATTTTTATTAATGACTTAGAGGAGGGGGCTGAAGGGTGGATCAGTAAATTTGCTGATGACACCAAGATTGGTGGAGTAGTGGATGAGGTGGAGGGGTGTTGTAGGCTGCAAAGAGACATAGATAGGATGCAAAGCTGGGCTGAAAAATGGCAAATGGAGTTTAACCCTGATAAATGTGAGGTGATTCATTTTGGTCGGACAAATTTAAATGTGGATTACAGGGTCAAAGGTAGGGTTCTGAAGACTGTGGAGGAACAGAGAGATCTTGGGGTCCATATCCACAGATCTCTAAAGGTTGCCACTCAAGTGGATAGAGCTGTGAAGAAGGCCTATAGTGTGTTAGCTTTTATTAACAGGGGGTTGGAGTTTAAGAGCCGTGGGGTTATGCTGCAACTGTACAGGACCTTGGTGAGACCGCATTTGGAATATTGCGTGCAGTTCTGGTCACCTCACTATAAGAAGGATGTGGAAGCGCTGGAGAGAGTGCAGAGGAGATTTACCAGGATGCTGCCTGGTTTGGAGTGTCGGTCTTATGAGGAAAGGTTGAGGGAGTTGGGGCTGTTCTCTCTGGAGCGGAGGAGATTGAGGGGAGACTTAATAGAGGTTTATAAAATGATGAAGGGGATAGATCGAGTGAACGTTCAAAGACTATTTCCTCGGGTGGATGGAGCTATTACAAGGGGGCATAACTATAGGGTTCATGGTGGGAGATATAGGAAGGATATCAGAGGTAGGTTCTTCACGCAGAGAGTGGTTGGGGTGTGGAATGGACTGCCTGCAGTGATAGTGGAGTCAGACACTTTAGGAACATTTAAGCGGTTATTGGATAGGCACATGGAGCACACCAGGATGGTAGGGAGTGGGATAGCTTGATCTTGGTTTCAGATGAAGGTCGGCACAACATCGTGGGCCGAAGGGCCTGTTCTGTGCTGTACTGTTCTATGTTCTATGTTCTAGAACCATAGAGTACCTACAGGCACAAAAAGGCCATTTGGCCCATCACATCGGCACTGATTCTCCGAAAGAGCTTCCTGTCTAAACTCTCCCCTCCTCCCTGTAACCCCACACATTTAACCCACTAATCCCTTTAACCTACACATCTTTTACACTAGGGGCAATTTAGCATAGCTAATCCCCCTAATCTGCACATCTTTGGACACTAGAGGCAATTTAGCATGGCCAATCCACCAAACCTGCACATCTTTGGAGTGTGGGAGGAAACCGGAGCGCCCGGAGGAAACCCACGCAGACACGGGGAGAATGTGCAAACTCCTCGCAGACAGTCACCTGAGGTCGGAATTGAACCCGAGTCCCTGGCGCTGTGAGGCAGCAGCGCTAACCACAGTGCCACCCAATCTTCCTCAGGGCTTGGGAAAAGCTGACCTGCATACTTTCACAGCTCGCAAACTTTCACAGCTCGCAAACTGCACACCTGACCCACGTGTGACTGACTGCACAAGCCGCTTCTGTCTTCTCACATTGGGTCAGGTTAACAGTGCAGCTTGTGAGCTGTGAACCGGAGTGGGAGGAACGTGGGTGCACAGGCAGGCTGGTTAGAAGGCCCATCTCAGTTCTCCAACACTATATCCAAACTCCCAACGTTGTTGAAAATCCCCCTAAATCTCACCCCTCACCTCTCTGTCTACACTCGGGTGTCTATCTATGTCTCCTCAGATGACCCATGCCACCTCATGCCCCCTCGGATCACCAATGCTACCTCTGTGACCCCCATATATCCTCCATAGCCACATACCCATGCACAGTTCTCTGATTCCAATATCAATGAAAATATTTGTTATTCCCAGAGGGATGGGGGGGGGGTGGGGGGGGGGGGGGTGGGGGGGTGGGGGGGCGGGGGCGTGGGGGGGGGGGGCTTAACATCTCACCGTCTAATAACATCCACCACAAACTTGATACTGAGAGAAAAAATGTATTCGGAAAAGAAAAGTCTTGCAATCCTATGAGCCTGGACCAACGAACCAGAAACTAGATCAAAAGCACAATCTGTTATTACAACTTCTTGAAACTGTCATTCATTGTGAGAGCAATAGAACATCTAGGCCTGACAATTACCGCCCCCCCCCCCCGCTTATTTTTAGGTAGGGGGGGCCTGAAATTTAAGAAATGGGATTCCCTCTGGATTCCTGTCCGCCCTGACCCCACTGTGACACCCTGGGCAGGAAGGGCCTCGGATGGGTTGCCTGACATTGCACCAACTGAGGCCCCTCAGCAGCCAACCATTGGCGACTTAAGGGCTGTTTCCCATCCAACCTAAACCTTTAGGAAAATCGAATTTCCTCCGCAAACAGTAAGTGTGACTATTCACGCACTGAAACACACGCCTCAGAACCCTGACAAAAATCCGGCCTGTGGTTCCCGCTTACTTCTGTGTTGGCTTCAAAGGAGCATTAGATCATATAAAAGTTAAGTTAATCATATTCCATCAGCCTTGTGTTTACAGTTTAATAGGCTTACTCGATCTGTAATGCTCAACGTTGAAGGCTAACTAACAAACACGTATTTAGCACGTCAATCTCCGGGGCAAGAAGCCAGCATTTTCTTCAGGTTGTTAGAAGTTTTGATGAGCATGACTTTTTCTGAAAGATTCAAACAACTATCCCATCGACGTTTTAAACCGTCCTAAGATATTAGCATTCAAAGCTCACAGATGCCTTTTTTCCCTCAGCGACTGGAACATGGAGCAACTTTTCCTCTGATTTTATGCATTGTTTTCCGACACTAAGGGCAAAGAGGTGCCAGATTTATTCATTAAATTATCCATTCTCTTTCATGGCTCTTTTCAACAAAATATGGATCTTGAATATTTAATCTTCATCCGTTTAATTGCAACATGATATATTTAATACATGGAGAATGACAGATGGTTAGGAGTTTATTACAAGGGTTGTCGCAGCCTTATGGGGATATAATGACATTAAAGAGGACAGCAAAACTAGCACAGTTTACTCTCGTTTGAATCAGTGCTTACTGCACGGAGTGGACCTGCATCTCTTTCATTTTTGAGCAAGCAAATATGATTCTCCTGCTTACCCCTCACACCTTCAGTTTCAACATCAGTACATGGGGTGACACGGTGGCACAGTGGTTAGCACTGCTGCCTCACAGTGCCAGGAACCCGGGTTCAATTCCCAGCTTGATTTGATTTGATTTATTATTGTCACATGTATTAACATATAGTGAAAAGTATTGTTTCCAGCACGCTATACAGACAAAACATACCTTCATAGGGAAGGAAAGGAGAGAGTGCAGATTGTAGTGTTACAGTCATAGCTAGGGTGTAGAGAAAGATCAACTTAATGCAAAGTAAGTCCATTCAAAAGTCTGACAGCAGCAGGGAAGAAGCTGTGCTTGAGTCGGTTGGTACGTGACCTCAGACTTTAGTATCTTTTTCCCGATGGAAGAAGGTGGAAGAGAGAATGTCCGGGGTGCGTGCGGTCCTTGATTATGCTGGCTGCTTTGCCGAGGCAGCGGGAAGTGTAGACAGAGTCGATGAATGGGAGGCTGGTTTGCGTGATGGATTGGGCTACATTCACGACCTTTTGTAGTTCCTTGCGGTCTTGGGCAGAGCAGGAGCCAAACCAAGCTGTGATACAACCAGAAAGAATGCTTTCTATGGTGCATCTGTGAAAGTTGTTGAGAGTCGTAGCTGACATGCCAAATTTCCTTAGTCTTCTGAGAAAGTAGAGGCGTCGGTGGGCTTTCTTAACTATAGTGTCGGCATGGGGGGACCAGGACAGGTTGTTGGTGATCTGGACACCTGAAAACCTGAAGCTCTTGACCCTTTCTACTTCGTCACTGTCTGTGTGGAGTTTGCACATTCTCCCCGTGTCTGCGTGGGTTTCCCCCGGGTGCTCTGGTTTTCTCCCACAGTCTGAAAGACGTGCCGCTTAGGTGCATTGGCTATGCTAAATTCTCCTTCAGTGTACCCGAACAGGCGCCAGAGTGTGGTGACTAGGGGATTTTCACAGTAACTTCATTGCAGTGTTAAGGTAAGTCTCACTTGTGATTAATCAATAAACTGTTTTAACTTACGCTAATAATTTGTTGTCTGCTTCATGTCACACAACCAGGAAAGATGTTTATTATTTACAGGGATAATGATGCTGGACTATGGTGTGAGGTAACAGAATTGATGGAAAAGGGAGTGTTTCGCTGCTATTACCATCCTTTGTTTTACACGTACACGCATTACACAGATAATTGACCCACAATCTAGTTACACAGCCAACAGATTGCATCAATCAGCTATTTAAAACAATAATTACTGGATGTTGTTGTAAAAACAGTGCATTGAAAAAGATTATTCAAGTCCAGAGGGACACACACACAATCTACATGGCTTACTTTATAATCTTAATATTTTTGAGGCAGCAAAATTTGACAATTCCTTCTGAATGAACTTAATCCATTTCCATTTCAACCACATGATCACCATGGCAAATCACTAAAACTGGGTCCATGAAAATGACTGTCTATAGACAGTGCTGTCAAATGTTACAAGACACAAAAGTAGGGCGACACGGTGACACAGTGGTTAGCACTGCTGCCTCACAGCGCCACGGACCCCGGGTTTGATTCCCGGCTTGGGTCACTGTCTGTGCGTAGTCTGCACGTTCTCCCCGTGTCTGCATGGGTTTCCACCAGGTGCTCCGGTTTCCTCCCGCAGTGCTGGTTAGGTGCATTGGCTGAGCTAAATTCTCCCTCTGTGTACCCGAATAGGCGCCGGAGTGTGACGACTAGGGGATTTTCACAGTAACTTCATTGTAGTGTGAATGTAAACCTACCTGTGACACTAATAGATAAACTTTAAAAGGCAATGACTAGCCCCTTCCTTTCTTCTCACTGGATTTTTTTTACTATTCCGGTTATCCTCGTTCAATTAAAAAATGCAAGCAATCAAATTTAGTAATCAGTGTGCTGTAGTATGTCGAGGTGGTCATTTACGAGCAATTTGGCCTCTTGTACCACAGGAGGAAACACTCTGCACAGCCTTCAGTAGAATTGTAATTCACACCTCCAAAGGCAACCAAAACAAAAGAATTCCCCAGATCCTTCTTTCAAATAAATCGTTTGGCACTGTCGGAACCAATTCAATTTTTTAAAAATTCAAGAAAAGAAACCTGATGTGTTAATTGAGATTTGGAGCATGTCTGCATGCCCTCAATAGTAAAGGAGGACCTGTTGCTGCACAATTAGGAATCAGTTACTAAACTGGATAACTGAACAGCAGCAATAGCATTTCACCTCCCCTCTGTTGTAAAATGGAATTGAAGACCAGTGTGGTGAGTTTCATTCCATTTAGCAGTATTTTCACTAGGTTGGGGTGGCACGGGTGGCACAGCGGTTAGCACTGCTGCCTCACAGCACCAGGGACCCAGGTTCGATTCCGGCCTCGGGTCACTGTCTGTGTGGAGTCTGCACGTTGTCCCCATGTCTGCGTGGGCTTCCTCCGGATGCTCCAGTTTCCTCCCGCAGTCCAAAGATGTGCAGGTTAGGTTGATTGACGAAGGGCCTTTGACAAAGGGTCCTCTGGACTCGAAACGTCAGCTCTTTTCTCTCCTCACAGATGCTGCCAGATCTGCTGAGATTTTCCAGCATTTTCTCTTTTGGTTTTAGGTGGATTGGCTATGCTCAATTGTCCCTTAGTGTCAGGGGGATTAGCGGGGTAAATACATGGGGTTATGGGGATAGGGCTGGATTGAATTGTTGTCGGTGGAGGCTCCTTCTGCATTGTGGGGATTAATTCGGTCTACGTTTATTCCATACTAGTTTGCTATGGCTTAGATTTCAAGAAGACTTCATTTTAAAAACAAGAATTTTACTTGAGGCAGAATGTACATGGAAAATGATAATCCACTGTACATTTTATTGCATTATTTCACGGATTTTAACTCTTGGTTAAAATTAAGTTGCCAACTATTTTCCCATTCATTCAGTACTTTCAACAACTTGCACTTATGTTACAGTTTGGAAGTCTAGATTGACTATAATTAGTCATCTTTTTCAAATTGTTCATTTTCCTCTGCTTGAAGATCTTAATCGATTGTTAATAGTTCCATGTATTATTGAATTTAGCTTGCTAATTTTCATCCTGGAATACACTACATTGTTAGCAACCCTCTTGCAGTTGTTAAACCTCATTTATTCTGATATTCAATGTGGAAATCCAGGTTCGTCGAATCCTACATTGCAGAGGGAGGCCATCGAGTCTGCACCGACCACAATCCCACCCAGGCCCTATCCCCATAACCCCATGCATTTACCCTAGCTAGTCCTCTTGACACTAAGGGCCAATTAAGTATGGCCAATCCACCTAACCAGCACGTCTTTCGGACTGTGGGAGGAAACCGAAGCACCCGGAGGAAACCCACGCAGACACGGGGAGAATGTGCAAACTCTGCACAGACAGTGACCCAAGCCGGGAATCAAACCCAGGTCCCAAGCGCTGTGAGGCAGCATTGCTAACCAGTGCTGCTTATCTTTACTTCTTTTGGACAGCACTTGCATGGATGCAGAGCATGTTAGCCACAAAATGCACAGTGAGTGCGCACGTGAATCGTCATTTACTTGTTGTCATGCAGAGACGGCTGACAGCACAGTAATGGCAGAAGCAGTAAATAACAAAGTTATGAAAAATATTTGATACATCTTAAATGGCCACTTATTAAAATCTATGGTCAATCCACACTCGAGCATATCTGGATAATTGGGACTGATGAAACTGTTAAATAATCAACTCCTTGGAGAAACAATGAATATTTCAATAAACAATGATGAAAGAATACTTAACACCAGAATAAGCTTCTCATTTACTAGAAGACTCTTCGAAGTTGCATAAGGTATAAAACAAACAAAATATTAACTATTGTAAAATACTACTTCCATAATGTTTTGCATTAATTCAAATGAAAAAAAAAGATAATTCAACTATTTACAAAGGAGATACTTCTCTGCACGTTTAAAACCCTGGTGTAAGTTGAGATTTTGAAAAATCTTACTAATCTGTGGTACATTTGCATTTCCCTTGCGGTAATGTAGTAATGGTGCTCGACTTCTAAGTTTCAAAGTGGTTACTTTCACTCTGCTCCAGCGTTAGCCTATATGACTGATTAAAAGTAGTCTTTATTTTTAAAGTTGTGCCAGCAGAGGTGATGGCCTAGTGGTATTATTGCTAGACTATTAATCCAGAAACTCAGCTAAATGTTCTGGGGACCCGGGTTCGAATCCCGCCACTGCAGGTGGTGGAATTTGAATTCAATTTAAAAAATGTGGAATTAAGAATCTACTGATGACTGTGAAACCATTGTCGGAAACACCCATCTGGTTCACTAATGTTCTTTAAGGAAGGAAATCTGCCGTCCTTACCTGGTCTGGCCTACATGTGACTCCAGAGTAATGTGGTTGACTCTCAATTATCCTCCAAGGGTAACTAGGGGTGGGCAATAAGTATGGGCAGCCAGCGACGCCCATGTCCCATGAATGAATAAAGAAATTGTGTCAGACTGCTTGCTAATTTTATGTGATTGGGCGTTTATTGGTATTCAAGTGGTGGACATTAACAAGGAATTAAACTGTTCTCATATATAAAGCAGCAGGCTGAAATTGTGATTGTTGTATTAGAGGTAGCCATGATGTGGAGGTGCCGGCATTGGACTGGGGTGGGCATAGCAAGAAGTCTCACAACACTAAGTGCTCCTTCTTGAGTCACCTGAGGAAGGAGCAGCGCTCCGAAAGCTCGTGATTCCAAATAAACTTTAACCTGGTGTTGTGAGACTTTTTACTGTTGTATTAGAGGTGCACCATAGGGCAGCACAGTGGTTAGCACTGCTGCCTCACAGCGCCAGGGACCCAGGTTCGATTCCTGGCTTGGGTGACTGTCGGTGCGGAGTCTGCACGTTCTCCTTCTGTCTGCGTAGGTTTCCTCTGGGTGCCCCGGTTTCCTCCTACAGTCCAAAAGATGTGCTGGTTAGGTGCATTGGCCATGCTAAATTCTCCCTCTGTGTACCCGAACAGGCACCGGAGTGTGGCAACTAGGGGATTTTCGCAGTAACTTCATTGCAGTGTTAATGTAAGCTTACTTGTGACACTACTAAACTATGATGTGGAGATGCTGGTGTTGGACTGGGGTGGGCACAGTAAGAAGTCTCACAACACTAGGTTAAAGTCCAACAGGTTTATTTGGTATCACGAGCTTTCAGAGCGTTGCTCCTTCATCAGGTGAGCCCTAGCAGCGCTCTGAAAGCTCGTGATACCTAATAAACCTGTTGGACTTTAACCTGGTGTTGTGAGACTTCTTACTAATAAACTAGTTAAGGTGTCTCTCTGTAAATAAAAGCTTAAAAGTGTACATAAATCAGACTCCAATTCTATCCTTCACTGCCTGGCTCTGCTTCCAGAAATGCTGACTATGTGTATCTGAAATTAAACATGTGGGTTGTTAAGAAAAGATTTATTTCTGAATTCATTCTGTTTATTAACTCGGCCAACATTATAACATTGGTCAGGATTCTTAACACATAATAGCCAATTTCCTGATCTGAAATAAGACTTCACTCTGGCATTTTAGTCTCGGTGATGAGCCTCAACTACAGCTCACTTCTGACCTTTATTTTGGTGTTCTTTTCTTCAATTCACATCCTGACATTTAAACATATTTCAAAGGAGGGCATTAGGAAGAAGCACTTCTTGTTAGTCTGTTGCATTCGTGCCCAAATCAGAGGCTTTAAAGCGGAGTGGAAAGTCCACAGCTGCAAGCTCCAGACTCTCTTCTCTGTTGATTTGCTTAACCCAGGCAAATTGAGTCAAAACACTTGGAAACTTCACTGCTAATTTGAAAATCTCTGGAGTGCCAGCTATTGAGCGCAGTTAGAAAGTTGGACAAAAGACCAGCTTAATAGTTCACTTACCTTTCTTCTGCAAAGGTCTTTTCTGAATTATGCATGTATTATTCAGTTGCTGGCCTTAAAGTTTTTTCTTTGACAAAGCATACAAGTGGTTTAAAATGAGGACATATGTTATTCATTCAACAGGAACCAGATACAAGTAGACATATTTAAATAGCGTGGGGAAAATGTGGGGTAGTCTTGTGGCACAGTGATATGGGTTCAAGTCCCATTTCAGGACTCAATGGCCAAGGTAGATGCATTCATATGTGGCCAAACAGGTTGATTATCAACCAGTAAATCCTTCCTATATCCCTGATGGCAGGTGGTAAAGAGCGGGAGACTTTCCAGGACAGCCGTACCGGAGAAGGCAATGGGCAAACTACTTAACTCTTTATGAGCCATAATCATGGGCCAATCCAATGGAAATTCATGGTTGTCAAAGCCCTCTTCCACCTCTCTTCCGTCAGGAGAAAGATACAAAAGTCTGAGGTCACGTACCAACCGACTCAAGAACAACTCCTTCCCTGCTGCCATCAGACTTTTAAGAAACGCTGGAAAATCTCAGCAAGTCTGGCAGCATTTGTAAGGAGAGAAAAGAGCTGACATTTTGAGTCCAGATGACCCTTTGTCAAAGCTCATCTGGACTTGAAACGTCAGCTCTTTTCTCTCCTTACAGATGCTGCCAGACTTGCTGAGATTTTCCAGCATTTTCTCTTTTGGTTTCAGATTCCAGCATCCGCAGTAATTTGCTTTCATCCAGACTTTTGAATGGACCTACCTTGAATTAAGTTGATCTTTCTCTACACCCTAGCTATGACTGTAACACTACATTCTGCACTCTCCCCTCTCCTTCTCTTTGAACGGTACGCTTTGTCTGTATATGCGAAAGAAACAATACTTTTCACTGTATACTAATACATGTGACAATAAATCAAATAAAAATCTTGGTACATGGAGGAGGAGGGGAAAGTGTTAATAGGACAGTGGTTTCCTCAGGAAATCACATTAGATGGGGTAGGATCCATGATTAGTTGGATTGTGCATTGTCCATGGAAGGAATTGGATTATTGAGCCAAATGGCTTATCCTTATTCCATACTTTTGATTATGGAATTTTGATGGTAGTTTTGACAATAACAATGCTTATTTCTAATTCACTTATCTGTAACACTGTTTCAAGTGTTTATCCTTTTTAAAAAGTTATTATGTATTATGCTTCCCCCGTTACTGCCAGGGCATTTCATGTTACTTGCGTACACATTCTCTGAGACACTGCTGTCATTCTTCTACTGACGATCTTCAAGTTCTGCCCCTTGTTACCAAACCACTGCAAACTGCTTCCCTTTTTTAACCTTTCCAAACCCTGATACTTTCGAATGCCTCTATCAGAGATCTCCAGTTAAATCTTCTTCATTGGACTGAAAGGATTTACAGTATCTATAGCACAAGAGGGCACAGATTTAAGATAAGTGGCAAGAGAAGGAACGGACACATGAGGAGCTTTCCACCGCAGCAATTTGTTGGGATCTGGAATGCACTGTCTGAGGGTGTGGTGGAGGCAGGTTCAATTGAGGCATTTGAATGGGGACTGGACTATTATCTGAGAATGTGCAGAGTTATGGGGAAAAGGCGGGGGAGTGCCACTATGCAAATTGTTCCTTTTGAACTCCTACTGCCCTTTAACAATTCTGTGATTCTCTTTGAAACTTTTCATCCTTGGAATCATGGGAGGCACAGTGGTTAGCACTGCTGCCTCACAGCGCCAGGGACACTGGTTCGATTCCCGGCTTGGGTCACTGTCTGTGCAGATTCTGCACGTTCTCCCTGTGTCTGCGTGGGTTCCCTCCGGGTGTTCCGACTTCCTCCCACAGTCTGAAAGACGTGCTGGTTAGGTGCATTGGTGTGCTAAATTCTCCCTCAAGTGTACCCAAACAGGTGCCGGAGTGTGGCGACTTGAGGATTTTCACAGTATCTTCATTTGCAGTGTTGATGTAAGCCTACTTGTGACACTAAGAAATAAACTTTAACACTCAGTAAATGTCTTCTGTACCATACCTTTCCTATTTCTACTGAAGGACATTCAAAACAGTACACAACATTCAATTTATGACAACCGTTTTATGTATTACCTCTGTACATTTGTATTCTATTCACTATTTAATGCGTATTTCCTTTCAATTTCTCTCACAATCTAGTACTGGCATTTACAATCTTTGCTAAAGTTAGCACAGGGAAAACGTCACTTCACCCTCTGTCACGACATTACACTTCATCAGATATTTTCCTGTGCCATCAACTCACCCATGTCCTCAAGTAACTTCCAGCCCTTCTTACTTAATCATGCTGCTGATTTATGTTGTTGCCAAACATACACCTCAATATCCAAGTCTGGGTCATTTAAATACACGCACTGCAGAACATCAATTGACAGTATGATATGCAAAATTGAAGGCTGATGGATTTTAACGCATGATTAAAATTTCCTCTTGATTACATTGCTGCCCTTTAGTATTTCTCTCGATTTGTTTGAAAGTATTTTCTAAAATAAAAAAACATTCTCTTCTAAGGATCTTGTTGGCTCTGCTGGGGCAAAACCGAGCCACCAGAAAGTTGCATGCTCCACTGCACATCTTGATTATGCACTGAGTTCTACGAACTGCAGGATTTCATGTCAAAAGGAACTCCTGTATTTGCACCTTTTGCTTACACCGAATCTCCAACTGTGTAGATTTGGCCAGCAAGGTGGGGAGTGAACAATGAGGCTGGGTATAACTAGAGTCCAGGCTGTGAACTGGTTAAAGTAGTTTACTTATTAGTCACAAGTAAGGCTTACATTAACATCGCAATGAAGTTACTGTGAAATTCCCCAGTCCGACGCCTGTTTGGGTCAATGCACCTAACCAACGGGTCTTTCAGAATGTGGGAGGAAACCGGAGCACCCGGAGAAAACCCACGTACAGGCAGAACGTGCAAACTCCACACAGTGACCCAAGCTGGGAATTGAACCCAGGTCCCTGGCGCTGCGAGGCAGCAGTGCTAACCACTGTGCTACCGTGCGGTTACGGAAGCATGGAAGAGTTGTTTCATTTCAAAGTTTGTGTGCAAACTAATAATAAAATTGTGTATGTGATTAATTTTATTTTGGAATGCCAGATGATAATGTGGATGAGGAACTTTTATTTTGTATGCTAGAAATATTATGGAGAGCATTTTTGGGTAAAAAAAAATTAAAGATTTAACGTAATATGACAGGTACATAATAACATTAAAAATTGGAAAAGAGAAAAGCAGACTTTTAATAATTAACTAATAAGGAAGAAGAAAATTGATTGAAGCTTGACGTAAGTAGACTTGATCACTCAATGATCACACATAAACAAGTTATGTATTAGCAACAGTTGCAAGAAATATTCTGTTCTTAAAACTATCGAAATCCCTTGCAATGGGGGATTTATATTATACATGGTGTATGGCTGCATCAATCTGTTGCGAATGATTCCTCTTCAGATATTCTTGTGTCTCCGATATGGAGGTCTGGTCATCCTTTCTACAGTAAGAAGTTTAACAACACCAGGTTAAAGTCCAACAGGTTTATTTGGTAGCAAAAGCCACACAAGCTTTCGAGGCTCTAAGCCCCTTCTTCAGGTGAGTGGGAATTCTGTTCACAAACAGAACTTATAAAGACACAGACTCAATTTACATGAATAATGGTTGGAATGCGAATACTTACAACTAATCCAGTCTTTAAGAAACAAAACAATGGGAGTGGAGAGAGCATCAAGACAGGCTAAAAAGATGTGTATTGTCTCCAGACAAGACAGCCAGTGAAACTCTGCAGGTCCACGCAACTGTGGGAGTTACAAATAGTGTGACATAAACCCAATATCCCGGTTGAGGCCGTCCTTGTGTGTGCGGAACTTGGCTATCAGTTTCTGCTCAGCGACTCTGCGCTGTCGTGTGTCGCGAAGGCCGCCTTGGAGAACGCTTACCCGAATATCAGAGGCCGAATGCCCGTGACCGCTGAAGTGCTCCCCAACAGGAAGAGAACAGTCTTGCTTGGTGATTGTCGAGCGGTGTTCATTCATCCGTTGTCGCAGCGTCTGCATAGTTTCCCCAACGTACCATGCCTCGGGACATCCTTTCTTGCAGCGTATCAGGTAGACAACGTTGGCCGAGTTGCAAGAGTATGTACCGTGTACCTGGTGGATGGTGTTCTCACGTGAGATGATGGCATCTGTGTCGATGATCCGGCACGTCTTGCAGAGGTTGCTGTGGCAGGGTTGTGTGGTGTCTTGGTCACTGTTCTCCTGAAGGCTGGGTAGTTTGCTGCGGACAATGGTCTGTTTGAGGTTGTGCGGTTGTTTGAAGGCAAGAAGTGGGGGTGTGGGGATGGCCTTGGCGAGATGTTCGTCTTCATCAATTACATGTTGAAGGCTCCGGAGGAGATGCCGTAGCTTCTCCGCTCCGGGGAAGTACTGGACAACGAAGGGTACTCTGTCCACTGTGTCCCGTGTTTGTCTTCTGAGGAGGTCGGTGCGGTTTTTCGCTGTGGCGCGTTGGAACTGTTGATCAATGAGTCTAGCGCCATATCCTGTTCTTATGAGGGCATCTTTCAGCCTCTGGAGGTGTCTGTTGCGATCCTCCTCATCCGAGCAGATCCTGTGTATACGGAGGGCTTGTCCGTAGGGGATGGCTTCTTTAACGTGTTTAGGGTGGAAGCTGGAGAAGTGGAGCATCGTGAGGTTATCCGTGGGCTTGCGGTACAAGTGAGGTGCTGAGGTGACCATCCTTAATGGAGATGCGCGTGTCCAAGAATGCAACCGATTCCGGAGAGTAGTCTATGGTGAGCCTGATGGTGGGATGGAACTTGTTGATGTCATCATAGAGTTGTTTCAGTGATTGTTCACCATGAGTCCAAAGGAAGAAAATGTCATCGATGTATCTAGTGTATAGCATCGGTTGAAGGTCCCGTGCGGTGAAGAAGTCTTGTTCGAACCTGTGCATGAAGATGTTGGCATATTGAGGTGCAAATTTGGTCCCCATGGCTGTTCCGTGTGTCTGGATGAAGAACTGGTTGTTGAAGGTGAAGATATTGTGGTCCAGGATGAAGCGGATGAGATGTAAAATTGCATCTGGAAACTGGCAGTTGTTGGCGCTGAGCACTGAGGCCGTTGCAGCAATGCCATCGTCATGGGGGATGCTGGTGTAGAGTGTTGAGACATCCATTGTGACGAGGAGCGCTCCTGGTTCAACTGCTCCATGTGTGCCGAGTTTCTGTAGGAAGTCCGTCGTGTCGCGACAAAAGCTGGGGGTTCTTTGTACAATGGGTTTCAGGATGCCCTCGACATAGCCGGAGAGGTTCTCGCACAGGGTCCCATTGCCCGATACGATGGGACGGCCGGGTGTGTTTGCCTTGTGTATCTTCGGGAGGCAAACACACCCGGCCGTCCCATCATATCGGGCAATGGGACCCTGTGCGAGAACCTCTCCGGCTATGTCGAGGGCATCCTGAAACCCATTGTACAAAGAACCCCCAGCTTTTGTCGCGACACGACGGACTTCCTACAGAAACTCGGCACACATGGAGCAGTTGAACCAGGAGCGCTCCTCGTCACAATGGATGTCTCAACACTCTACACCAGCATCCCCCATGACGATGGCATTGCTGCAACGGCCTCAGTGCTCAGCGCCAACAACTGCCAGTTTCCAGATGCAATTTTACATCTCATCCGCTTCATCCTGGACCACAATATCTTCACCTTCAACAACCAGTTCTTCATCCAGACACACGGAACAGCCATGGGGACCAAATTTGCACCTCAATATGCCAACATCTTCATGCACAGGTTCGAACAAGACTTCTTCACCGCATGGGACCTTCAACCGATGCTATACACTAGATACATCGATGACATTTTCTTCCTTTGGACTCATGGTGAACAATCACTGAAACAACTCTATGATGACATCAACAAGTTCCATCCCACCATCAGGCTCACCATAGACTACTCTCCGGAATCGGGTGCATTCTTGGACACGCGCATCTCCATTAAGGATGGTCACCTCAGCACCTCACTGTACCGCAAGCCCACGGATAACCTCACGATGCTCCACTTCTCCAGCTTCCACCCTAAACACGTTAAAGAAGCCATCCCCTACGGACAAGCCCTCCGTATACACAGGATCTGCTCGGATGAGGAGGATCGCAACAGACACCTCCAGAGGCTGAAAGATGCCCTCATAAGAACAGGATATGGCGCTAGACTCATTGATCAACAGTTCCAACGCGCCACAGCGAAAAACCGCACCGACCTCCTCAGAAGACAAACACGGGACACAGTGGACAGAGTACCCTTCGTTGTCCAGTACTTCCCCGGAGCGGAGAAGCTACGGCATCTCCTCCGGAGCCTTCAACATGTAATTGATGAAGACGAACATCTCGCCAAGGCCATCCCCACACCCCCACTTCTTGCCTTCAAACAACCGCACAACCTCAAACAGACCATTGTCCGCAGCAAACTACCCAGCCTTCAGGAGAACAGTGACCAAGACACCACACAACCCTGCCACAGCAACCTCTGCAAGACGTGCCGGATCATCGACACAGATGCCATCATCTCACGTGAGAACACCATCCACCAGGTACACGGTACATACTCTTGCAACTCGGCCAACGTTGTCTACCTGATACGCTGCAAGAAAGGATGTCCCGAGGCATGGTACATTGGGGAAACTATGCAGACTCTACGACAACGGATGAATGAACACCGCTCGACAATCACCAGGCAAGACTGTTCTCTTCCTGTTGGGGAGCACTTCAGCGGTCACGGGCATTCGGCCTCTGATATTCGGGTAAGCGTTCTCCAAGGCGGCCTTCGCGACACACGACAGCGCAGAGTCGCTGAGCAGAAACTGATAGCCAAGTTCCGCACACACAAGGACGGCCTCAACCGGGATATTGGGTTTATGTCACACTATTTGTAACTCCCACAGTTGCGTGGACCTGCAGAGTTTCACTGGCTGTCTTGTCTGGAGACAATACACATCTTTTTAGCCTGTCTTGATGCTCTCTCCACTCCCATTGTTTTGTTTCTTAAAGACTGGATTAGTTGTAAGTATTCGCATTCCAACCATTATTCATGTAAATTGAGTCTGTGTCTTTATAAGTTCTGTTTGTGAACAGAATTCCCACTCACCTGAAGAAGGGGCTTAGAGCCTCGAAAGCTTGTGTGGCTTTTGCTACCAAATAAACCTGTTGGACTTTAACCTGGTGTTGTTAAACTTCTTACTGTGTTTACCCCAGTCCAACGCCGGCATCTCCACATCATCCTTTCTACAGCATTTGTCATTTCTCCTTTGATGTGTCACATTGCTATTCTTTGTCGCCCCTTTGCTGTGCACTCGTTACTTTATATAATCTGTTAATCACTTTATACTTGCGTCAACCTTTCTTTGCTAAAATCAGCAAACAGAATACACAGCTCAATGTCCTTTTCTCATTCTTTATTTTGCATTAAGTTTAAGATGAACGGTACAAACTGCTATGACTTAAGTGCTAATCTTCCAAATGTGCCAACTCCAGTAAACCGAGGAACATCACTCCATCTCACAAAGAGAGGGCTGCACATTAAGGGATTGGATCGCTCTTCATACAGGTTTTTTTTTGACCTTTCCCATTAGATGAAGTACCTCATTATGATAAGAGCTCCACAACGACTTAAACAGAAAACAATTTACATTTAGAAGTCAGTCAATGTTAGTTGAGGGTGACATTCAAAGTTGGGACCATTGAAATATGTCTTACTGCAGATCCAGAATTTATTCAAGAGTCTGATCGTTATGTAGAAAGTAAGGTGTGCAAGTGTTCCACATCTATCGTTTCCTGTTGAGGCGGGTAAGAGGAAAAGAAAGAACGACAGCTTCTCTCCCCTTGCAATTATCCTTTATCTATCCGTTCTGCTGCAATGATAACCAACTCCATAAATTGTAACAGCAGTACAAATTATAATGCTTGAGCAGGAACCATAAGAGTTCTCTCCATGTGCTTTAGTTTGGTTTTGATCTCAAAACCTAAGAGTTCGAGTTCGCTCTTCACAAATTTAGAAATTGGCAGCTTGCTATACTTACATAGCAAATGATTCAACCAAGTTTGAATACAAATCCAATGTGCTTTTGTGCAGTAATGAAGGATAATCAGTGCCTCCTTGGTAAAACTAGCAGAAACCTTCCCCAAATATGCAGCCATTTTCTGTTGCTATTTCCATATTCCACAGCAGAGCTGTAGCTCATTCAGATACTTTCGTTTGTAATGCAAAATATATTTCAATAGAATGCTGAATCATGAACAATCTTACAATTCCTTCCACAAACAAAGCTGATCTTGAATATTTTCAATTTTATTATTCATCAGATCAAACTCACCTGCAGAATATATACTGCAATTTGAAATTTCACAAAGTAAGATTCTCAGTATACCTATTCTACTGCTGAAAGCTCAATTCTAAAGGCAACTTGCTGGTCTCAATTTATTTCCTGGGGAGGAGGGATAGTGTTCGGGAAGGAAAAATAAAAAGTATTGCACAGAACAAATCCTTAATAGGCTGGTATAGTGTAAATTCTCCTCCCTTACTTTTTCAATAAACTCCCACTCCGCCCAAAAGAAACATGCTTCCTTTGATTGCAGGCATCCTCGGCAATGGGTAGGGACCAACAGGACTGCACAACAGGTCAGTGCCTTTTATTATGTACCGACAAAGGTGTCAAATTGTGCTGATTAAGTATTTTCCAACTGCCCTTGTCATGGTGCTTTGTGCAAGACTAACTAGTTGATATTCTTTCATGAGGCATCAACTATATGTAGTGAAGTGCCTATTTTATCTTAACTACAAGTACAATCTTTGAGAAAGCTGAATGATATTGTTAAAATACTTTATTACTGTAGCTACCCCAATAGTGTGCCTTCCAAAATTATAAAGACAACGACCCCCAAAGAAACCCGCAGTACACTAATTTTTAACTTTGAGTGAACAAAAGTGATTATAATGCATAAAATGACTGAAATGTATATTCTTCTTTTCTCCTGGTTCCCAACTTGTGTGTTCATGTTTTACTTAAACACCAATATGAAAAAAAACCCCTCCATTTAAATGAGCCCGCTTACCTGGCAAAATAACCCACCAATAAACATTGCCAGCATCTTCTCGGGGGGGGGGGGGGGCAATTAGGGAAGCGACGCCCTCATCCCATGAACAAGAAAAAAATCTGAAAACATTCATTAGACCTCATTTATGTGAGGAACGAGAGTAATGGGGGAAAATATAAGAAACATAGAGGAATTGCTTGTGCATTATTTCTCAGTGGTTTAAGAAGTGCATTTCCCTGAACAATACCCAAGAGTATGTCCACAAGGATTGGTTCCATTCAGTCTAGGACGTCAGGCCCTCAAAGGCTTCAAGATTGAATGATGTGTCCAGAAGTTCCTGCAGCTCTATAAGGTGAGTGTTCTTGTTACCTGTGGCTGGAGCTGGTGAAGGGTCACGCCCGACATACCTGTAGGAAGACGAATAAATCAGTTTAAACAGAGTGAATGTTGACACGAGTCCCAAATATTTGGACATAAATATGCCAATTTTCACTATCTGTTATCCTAACATTCAAAACTTGCTCTTTCAAATACTTAGGGATCTGGTGAAACAAAAACACTGAAAACAATGATACAATGACAACCTGGATCTTAATTAAATTTAATGATCAGTAAGCATACTTTAAATTGAAGACAGTTTGCAAAGATAGGCTAAGAAAAAATTGCCCCAAAATAAATTTCAAATGCTGACTAAAAAAGACAATTAAATATTGGGCAGAATTTTCCTAAAAGATGGTAAAGTGTAGGTTCCGATTGAAGCTAGATTGAGACTGTGGGAAGAATGTCACTCACCTGATGAAGGAACAGTGCTCTGAAAGCTCGTGCTACCAAATAAACCTGCTGGACTTTAACCTGGTGTTGTGAGACTTCTTACTGTGCTTACCCCAATCCAAAGCCAGCATCTCCACATCAAAAAAAAAGCAGGGAGGCATGTTTTGTGCTGTCATTGCGGCAGGATGGGGCCTGATCAAACTGACAAATCCAACTCCACAGAGCCGTTTTTAAAGGGCACCCTAGTCTCAGTCAAAGGAAAGCCCCCACCCCATCATCGCTGTCACACCCCCCCCCCCGCAAAACGGGCCCTCTCGGGCTCCACCCATGGCACTGCCAACCTGCAATGCAAGGGGGCCAGGGCATTGCCCAGTCATGTCCCTCACCGCCCGGGGACTATACTCACCTCCTAGCCCCTGGTATGGTCACCACGACTGGGTTTTGGAAACTAGAAGTGATTTTCACCGGTGTAATGTTACGCTGCCAACAAAAGTGGGTTTGGGGGGGCATTAAGCCGTTTAGAAATATTTAAATGCATTCAACATCATAGTATTTCAGTTCACCCCTCACAGGTGATTATGTCGATAGTGGTGAGGAGGTGGGGGGGGATTTCCAACTGAGATCTCGCCATCACAAATTCCATTATGGCCCCCTCCTGAGAATTAGCGGCCATAACAGGGTTTGCGCCTGTGGCAAATGGCAAAAGTCACGGCCATTAATATCTGAAACTGCATACCAAAGAAAGCCCCGTTGTGCTAATATGAAATATAAACAAAGCACTGGAAATATTCAGCAGGTCTGTGTAAAGGGAAATAGAGTGAAGTTTTAAGTTGAACGCGACTCTTTTTTATAATAATTGTGGTCATGAATTTTTAAGAAGTGATGAATTCATGTTGAGCATTTTTCCAGTTTGTCATATTTCCAAGGATTGCAACAATACCCAATAAATACAGAATTGAAATGTATTTGACATCAGCACAGCTATTATGTTGGGCTCTCTCTGGTATACAGTCACAGATATTAATATATAGTAACCTTATTTAATCAGCATTTAAAATGAGAAAAAAGGACGAAGAAAACTTGTATTTATGGAACAACTGGTCACATCTTTTAGTCATGATGTGGAGATGCCGGAGTTGGACTGGGGTGAACACAGTAAGAAGTGAGATGGAGCTTAAAGGCACAAACCAACCTGGTGTTGTGAGACTTCTTACCACATCTTTTAGACCATCCTTTGAATCATTTTTTGACATGATTGTAAGGAGAGGAATAAAACATGTAAATTGGATGTTGCAAGTCCACAAATGTGAATCTTTTACAGGCCAATTAGTCAATTTCTTTGTGAGATCAAAGGAAGAAGTGGTGACCAGTCTCTGGTCTTCAAACAGGCACAATAGGCCTCAGTTCAACATTTCATTCCAAGATTAATGCTCCCTCAGTGCTGGAGTGAAGTAGAATCCTCACAGTGCAGGAGGAGGCCATTCAGCCCATTGAATCTGCACTGACCACAATCCATCACAGGCCCCATTCCTGTAACCCCACATATTTACCCTGCTAATCCCTCTGACACTAGGGTCAATTTAGCATGGCCAATCAACCTAACCCGCACATCTTTGGACTGTGGGAGGAAACCCACGCAGACATGGGGGAAACGTGCAAGCTTCACACAGACAGTGACCCAAGTCGGGAATCGAACCCAGGTCCCGGGCGCTGTGAGGCAGCAGTGCTAACCACTGTGCCACCGTGCTGCATAGGATTGCCCAGCAGCTCATGTAAAAAGCTTACACTGTTGCAAAGAGAAAAGGCTTGCATTTTATGCCACCTTTCATTATCACAGCAGGTGTCAATGTGCTTTACAGCACATGAAGTATGGTTACTGTTGTAAAGTAGCCCAATCTGTGTACCACAAGGTCCCACAAACAGCAAAGTGGTAATGACCAGAAAATATGTTTCTTTAAAAAAGTAATACTGGTTGAGGAATAAATATTAGGCAGGATATCAACACTTTTTCCACTACTCTTCTATGAAATAGTGTCACGGGACCTTTTACATCACCTGAGGGTGGCACAGATGAAGCCCTAGTTTAACATCTCTTCCGAAGGATGGTACCCGACTCTCAACACTACATTGGGAGTATGAGTATAGATTTTATGTTGAAGTCGATGGAACTTAAAGGCACAAACCTACTGATTGAGACACAAATGCAGAGCCATAGCTGGCGTATTCTGAATTGTCTGTGTACCTTACAAGTTGTGTCACCTGGTGCCAACACTACCTGAACTGATGCCAAACTCCAATTTTGTTCTCTCTTTCACAATCGTTCATCTCAAGCAACATATCTAGAAAATGCAATGAAAATAATTCAAGTCTACATACTTACCAAACCGGCCTTTTAAACCGTACTGTCACTCTGAAACGTGGCCTCACATAGTCATAGTAGCCAATGTTCTTGTGCTCTTCTTGACACCAGACGAGTTCTGCGCTAGGATATTTGTTAATTTCCACTTTCAGGAGATCGAAAGGAAATGGTGATATCTGCAAAATGGGGACATCAAAATACAGATAAAAATGTGGAAAAAAATTCAAGTCCTAACTAAAACTGAAGAAGTGGTATCTCTGTAACCCTGTGCAGGGATGTTTCATAGAACATAGAACATAGAACATAGAACATTACAGCGCAGAACAGGCCCTTCGGCCCACGATGTTGCACCGACCAGTTAAAAAAAAAACTGTGACCCTCCAACCTAAACCAATTTCTTTTCGTCCATGAACCTATCAACGGATCTCTTGAACGCCCCCAAACTAGGCGCATTTACTACTGATGCTGGCAGGGCATTCCAATCCCTCACCACCCTCTGGGTAAAGAACCTACCCCTGACATCGGTTCTATAACTACCCCCCCTCAATTTAAAGCCATGCCCCCTCGTGCTGGATTTCTCCATCAGAGGAAAAAGGCTATCACTATCCACCCTATCTAAACCTCTAATCATCTTATATGTTTCAATAAGATCCCCTCTTAGCCGCCGCCTTTCCAGCGAAAACAATCCCAAATCCCTCAGCCTCTCCTCATAGGATCTCCCCTCCATACCAGGCAACATCCTGGTAAACCTCCTCTGCACCCTCTCCAAAGCCTCCACATCCTTCCTGTAATGTGGGGACCAGAACTGCACACAGTACTCCAAGTGCGGCCGCACCAGAGTTGTGTACAGTTGCAACATAACGCTACGACTCCTAAATTCAATCCCCCTACCAATAAACGCCAAGACACCATATGCCTTCTTAACAACCTTATCTACTTGATTCCCAACTTTCAGGGATCTATGCACACATACACCTAGATCCCTCTGCTCCTCCACACTATTCAAAGTCCTCCCGTTAGCCCTATACTCAACACATCTGTTATTCCTACCAAAGTGAATTACCTCACACTTCTCCGCATTAAACTCCATCCGCCACCTCTCGGCCCAACTTTGCAACCTGTCTAAGTCTTCCTGCAAACTACGACACCCTTCCTCACTGTCTACCACACCACCGACTTTGGTGTCATCAGCAAATTTGCTAATCCACCCAACTATACCCTCATCCAGATCATTAATAAATATTACAAACAGCAGTGGCCCCAAAACAGATCCCTGAGGTACACCACTTGTAACCGCACTCCATGATGAATATTTACTATCAACCACCACCCTCTGTTTCCTATCCGCTAGCCAATTCCTGATTCAATTTCCTAGATCACCCCCAATCCCATACATCTGCATTTTCTGCAGAAGCCTACCATGGTGAACCTTATCAAACGCCTTACTAAAATCCATATATACCACGTCCACTGCCTTGCCCCCATCCACCTCCTTGGTCACTTTCTCAAAAAACTCAATAAGGTTAGTAAGGCACGACCTACCTGCCACAAAACCATGCTGACTATCACCTATCAATTCATTACTCTCCAAATAACTATAAATCCTATCCCTTATAATTTTTTCCAACATCTTTCTGAAAAAGGCACAACAATTTTGTTGTTGTTACAACTTGTACAATCTTCAAAAGCAATTAATGGGAAGGCTAATTATTTAAGCTAATTATGCACAGATATTTTAATGGTGATGCATGTTACACAACTACAACTGCCTATTACAGTATTGGATTACAGTATTAGCATCATTTCGAACTACAATTTAACTACATAAGCTGAAACTAAAAGTGCTTTATGGATTGATTTTTTTTTAAATGAGCCTGTGAAACTGATCGAGAGTTATACTATGCTTCATGTTTACTCACTAAATAAAGTGACAATAAAAATTCTCTGGAAAGCAGGAAACAGTCATTTTTATTGGAGCTTGAAAATATATTAAAGAACAAAGAAAATTACAGCACAGGAACAGACCCTTCGGCCCTCCAAGCCTGCACCAATATGCTGCCCGACTGAACTAAAACCCCCTACCCTTCCGGAGACCATATCCCTCTATTCCCATCCTATTCATGTATAAAGAACAAAGAAAATTAAAATTATTCTTCATGGTAATGATCCTTTCACATGACCAGTCAGCCTTGTGGCTTCTGAATGAAGTTCAAATTGTGAAGCAGGCTACTTTGAGCAAAGGACTTGCACCAAGAACTGGGTTGACACTTGCCACTCAGTACTTTTTTTTAAGAATTAATTTTATGAGATGTGGGTTTCACTGGCTAGGCCAGCATTTATTGCCCATCTCTAATTGCCCTGGAGAAGATGGTGGTGAGCCGCCTTCTTGAGCCACTGAAGTATATATGGCTACAAGAACCGATCAGAGGCTAGGAATCCTCCTGACTCTCTAAAGTTCCTGTGGTGTAGGTAAACTGACAGTGCTGTTAGGGAGGGAGTTCCAGGATTTTGACCCAGCAATAGTGAAGGAACAGTGATACAAGTCCAAGTCAGGATGGTGAGTGACTTGGAGGGGAACCTCCACATGGTGGTGTTCCCATGTATCTGCTGCTCTTGTCCTTCGAAATGGTAGCAGTCATAGCTTTGGAAAGTGCTGCCCAAGGAACCTTGGCTAGTTCCTGCAGTGCATCTTGTAGATGGTACACATTCCTGCCACTGTTCATCGATGGGGAAGGGAGTGGATGTGAAAGGAGTGCCAATCAAGCGGGATGCTTTGTCCTGGATGGTGTAAAGCTTCTTGAGTGTTGTTGGAGCTGAGACAAGTGGAGAGTATTCCATCACATTCTTGACCTGTGCCTTGCAGATGGTGGACATGCCTTAGTGAGTCAGGAGGATAGTTATATTTATATTATATGCCTTGGCAAATTAGTTTCTGGTCAATGGTAACCCCTAGGATGTTGATAGTAGGGGATTTGGCAATGGTAATGCCATTGAATGTCAAGGGGAGATGGTTAAATTCTCTCTTGTTGGAGATGGTCATTACCTGGCACTTATGTAGCACAAATGTTCCTTTCTACTTGTCAGTCAAGCCTGGATATTGTCCAGCTCTTTTTGCAGTTGGACGTGAACTGTTTCAGTGTCTGAGGAGTTGTGAATAGTGCTGAACATTGTGCCATCATCAGTTCGTTCACAGAAACGTTCATCCCTTCACTCCAGGTTCTAGAGTGTGCAGATCGAATGTGCCAGTTCATTTTCTTTTCGAAGAGTATTCATTAAGCCTGCAGAGACTGCAGTCAAATACGTAGATTACCACACATTGCAATTATATTGACCAGAGTGTTCTGGTTTTGCATTTATCTCCACACAATGTTTGCTTTCGTGGATGGAAAATCAAAGTCAGAAAAGTGCAGAAGTCCAACGTGAATAAATTCAAAAATAAGATCTTAAAAAATATAATAAGGAAGTCCCAGAAGAATAAAGTTTAGGGGAGACGTGCGGGGAAAGGTTTTTCACACAGAGGGTGGTGAATGTCTGGAACGCACGGCCAGTGAAGGTGGTGGATGCAGGTACGTTTGCAACGCTCAAGATGTATCTTGATAGACACATGAACAGAAGGCGAACAGAGAGACAGAAACTGCGCATGGGCAATAAATAAGGATTAAGAATCAGTGCAGGGTTGGTGGGCCAAAGGGCCTGTTCCTGTGCTGTATTGTTCTTTGTTCTATAATTTTGACACACTGAACCAGACAGCCATTTCTGCACAAATCAGAATACCCAGACCTTTGCTTCTCTAAGCTCCATTTAAGCATTTACCTGTTCCAGCCTAACAATAGCCACCTCCTCCTCCATTTTCCTGTTTGCTCTTTCTTTTGCAAGTTCATAATAAACTTTGCCTGTGCAGAAAATTAGCCTCTTCACGTTATCTGGACTTTCTGCTGCAGGCCCTTCGTCAGATATGATGCGTTGAAATGTTGTACCTGTGAAACAGCAACAATATTTATTAGTAACTTGCTTCAAAATATGCATCATTGGACAGGAAGGAACAATGCATCATATTTGCACTGGGATTCTTTGCCTTTTTAAAACTAAAATAAGAGTGCCCAGAATGCAAAATTAATATAAACTGATCATCTGATGTTATACTTGGATACTGGCATGTTGTTTATTAATCTAAGAACGCCAACTCATACAAGTACATGTAAAGAACTGAATTTATACATGACTCATGAAAAATTCTGGAGTATTATGTTGATTCCTTATCTTGCACTGAGGTGAGCAATTTTTGCAGGTCTCAGTGGAAATACTATCAAAAGTCCAGTGCTTCTATAGTTGAGTTCTGGGCCAAATTTCCAAGTGTAACAGTAAAGAATTTGAAATATAAGGGGTGGTGTCTGGGTACGGCCAGAATCTCGATGGATATTAAGGAGAATTTCAGTGTAAACGGATTGCTATCTTCCTGGCTCCTTTTTAATGGCACGAACTGCTTCATGCCCATATCTGTGAGGGGGGATAGGACGGCACAGGGGGTAATTAGCGAGTGGCAGGAGATCTCCCACTAAGGTCTAACCCTCACTCCTATATTTCATTTCGGGTACTGAAAATGTGGTTATTTCTCTGCCGCTTTTGGAAGAGGAGATTAGCTTACCGAAAGATGTAGGGTCACTCAACTTGACCAGAGCAGGCACTGCCTCAGAGATCAGTAGCACATGTACTTTAGAAACTAGGCTAGAGGAAGCATCTTTATGTGGTCACTGGCCAAGTTTAGGACATTTATTATGTTTTAAGCACACATGGTCTCATTGCACGTCTAGGCCCCGACCTTTATCTTAGTATCAGATGGTTAATACAATAATTTCAATATTGGGAAAAATATAGAGTATTTATAACTTGATTCTCTTAAGATAATGGTGCTACAAATTGCATGGGAGACAAATAAGACACCTTTTCAACATATTCAAATGTTACATGAACAAACCAACCAATGTATATATGTGAAATTAATGTTTCTCTATATAATTTTTCAAGTAATTTTCAGTTGTTTAAAATCAGGTTACTCACAGGTGGTGTGTGGACGGAACACAGATAAAACGGCACCAGGCTATCACTGGCTCATGAAAGATGTTGGGCAAGATTCTTCTTGGGGTGGGGAGCTGGCGGGACTGGAGAATTTCCCCCGTCGTGAATGGCCGGAGAATCCTGACCTTTATATTTGGTGATATGCAAATGAGTTTGAGTGGAAGCTTGAGCAGAAGTCTTCAGTGCAGAAAACCATGCAACCCACCTGGGTTACTGACTGACTGCCCAAGACTGAAACTTCACTGCCTAATGTCAGTCTCGAATTTTTGACAATTCTTTGTGTTTTTTGATACTTTTAAAGCAAAACTTACCTTCTTTCATTTCATCAAAATGGGACTTGGCTTCTGGATGTCTTAGCAGAGATTTTGGTGTGAAAATAATCAACTGAAATAGGAAAAGTGTTAGAAGTTTACTATGAACTAGAAGGGCAGAACATTAAGAACACATTTAAAAATTAACACATATGCCAGTGATGTACTTCTTATTCATTTATTTTTAAAATTTATTAGTGTCACAAGCAGGCTTACATTAATACTGCAATGAAGTTACTGTGAAAATCCCCTAGTTGCCACACTCTGGCATCTGTTTGGGCTCACTGTTTGGGCTCACTGAGGGAGAATTTAGCATGACTAATTCACCTAACCAGCACATTTTTCAGACAGAGAGGAAACCAGAGCACCCGGAGGAAACCCACGCAGACACGGGGAGAATGTGCAGACTCCATACAGACAGTGACTCAAGCCGGGAATCAAACCTGGGTCCTTGGCACTGTGAGGCCTCAGTGCTAACCACTGTGCCACCGTGTCATCCACTATGGCAGTAATTAGTGATCTACAGGCCAATCCCACTTTTATGTAGTACCATTTTGCCGGATATACTGCTTTTACGGAATGAAAGTGATTGGGCTGTAAACTACGCATGCTGTGGCGCTGGCTGCGTCCTTCAACACATTAGATCTCTGGAAAATGCACCTTGCTGTTCAATAATCAACATAGTTATTAGTGCTAATCTATTATTGTGATTATGCAATCACATAAGGTAAGCTATGTATTTGTTAATGAAGGAAAAACACAAGCACAATGTTTTATTTTCCAATGTTATTAATATCTTTGTACATTTTACTATAACTTTGTAGTGACTGGTGAACTTGCACACGACCTGTGGGAGAGCGAGAGAGAGAGAGAGACCTCATCCGGAGGGAGACCACAGCCAGAGTGAGGGGTAAGGCTATCAGAAATTGGAGCTGAGTGGCTAACTATTGGTAAGTATTTCTCTCTCTTTAAATTCAGTAGTCTAGTTTAAAGGTCAATAAGCAACTCCACCAGTTGGCTAAGTGGCGGTTATGTCAATCAACTGAAGCCTGATTAGGGCCTCAATAGGTGTGAACACTTCGGAATTTTAACTGGTGAGAGAGTCACCTCAACCTCATTCTGAGTGAGGTCACAGCCAGAGGGAGGAGAAAAGCTATCAGAAATTTGGTGCTGAGAATTTGACGCTGAGGGGAAAGAGGTGCTTTCTGATTTGTTTCCTTGCTTTCTAACTTTTAAATCCTAGCCCTGCTGCAGTAGTACAGGACACAAGGGAAAGAGCTGATTGGTAAGTAATAAGGTCAGGTAAGTATTTAATCGTTCTATCACTTGGAGTTTCAGAGATAATTCTTGTGGTTTATAATTTGTAAGGGTTATATTCGGAAAAATGATGTCTGCTCTAAATTTGAAGACAAAAACTGCAAGACTAATTTTTTTTAAATTCTCTAAGTAAAGATGGCTGGGCAGGTGATGAGCTGTTTCTGAATGATGTGGGAGCTGGCAGATCCCATTGCAAGCTGCAATGACCACATCTAAAGCAAGAACTGCAGCTCAGAATTGATGAGCTGGAGTCGGAGTTTCAGATGCTGCGCCACATCTGGGAGGGGGAAGAGTTACCTGGATGCTTTATTTCGGAGGTGGTCACACTCCGTAGATTAAGTACCACAAATTGGGTCAGTGGTCAGGAACAGCAGGGGGTGACTGCAAGTGAAACAGATAGAGGGATCCTGAATTCAGGAACGGAGGGGCCTCAGCTCTTGACCTTGTCCAACAGATTTGAAGTACTTGCTCCCTGTGTGGATGAGGAAGAGGGCTGTAGGGAGGATGAGTTAGCTGACCACTGCACCATGGTACATGAGTCAAGAGGGGGTAGCAAAAAGACGTGGTAGTTATAGAGAATTCTATAATTATGGGGATTGATGGCATCCTTTGTAAACAGGATTGAGAGTGCTGCATGATATGTTGCCTGCCCGGTGCCAGGGTGGGGGATATTTCTGACTGGCTTGAAAGGATATTGGAATGGGCGGGGGTGAATCCAGTTGTTGTGATCCACATTGGGACAAATAACATGGGCAAGACTAGAAAAGAGGACCTGTTTGGGCATTATCAGGAATTAGGAACTAAATTAAAGAACAGGTCCTCGAGAGTTATAATCTCTGGATTACTACCCGAGCCACGTGCAAATCGGCATTGGGATGAGAAAATTAGGGAAGTAAACACGTGGCTAAAGGAGTGGTCCGTGAAATAATGCGGAACAAAGAAATGACAGAGGAACTGAATGAATACTTTGTATCAGTCTTCATGGTGGAAGACATCAGTAACATACCTAAAACTCAAAAAGAGTGTCAGGGGCGGAGGTGAGTATAGTGGCCATTACTAAGGAGAAGGCACTAGGGAAGCTGAAAGGTCTGGAGGTGGATAAATCAGATGGACTACACCCCAGAGTTCTGGAGGAGATAGCTGAAGAGATCGTGGAGACATTGGTGGTGATCTTTCAGGAATCACTGGAGTCAGGGAGCGTCCCAGGGGAGTGGACAATCGCTCATATAGCACCACTGTTTAAGAAGTGAGGAAGGCAAAAGACAGGAAATTACAGGCCGGTTAGCCCGACGTTGGTCATTGGTAAGATTTGAGTCCATTATTATGGATGAGATTTTAGAATACTTGGAAGTGCATGGTAAAATAAACAAAGTCAGCATGGTTTAATCAGGGGGGTTGGGAGGGAGGTCATGCCTAACAAATCTGTTAAAATTCTTTGAGGAGGTAACAAGCAAGTTAGACAAAGGAGAGCCAATGGATGTTATCTGCTTGGATTTCCAGAAGGCCTTTGACAAGGCTGCTGAGTAAGATAAGAGCTCAAGGTGTTAGAGGCAAAGTCCTAGTATGGAAGGAAGATTGGCTGACTGGCAGAAAGCAGAGAGTGGGGATTAAAGGGTCCTTTTCAGGATGGCAGCTGGTGACTAGTGGAGTTCTACAGGGTTCAGTGCTGGGACCACAACTTTTCATTTTATACATCATTGATCTCGATGAAGGAACTGAGGGCTAAGTTTGCAGATGATACAAAGATAGGTGGAGGGACAGGTAGTATTGAGGAGATGGGGAGGTTGCAGAAAGATTTGGGCAGGTTAGGAGAATGGGCAAAGAAGTAGCAGGAATACAATGTGGAAAAGTGAGTTTATGAATATTTTCTAAATGGGGAGAGAATTCAGAAATCGGAAGTGCAAAGGGACTTGGGAGTCCTTAGTTCAGGATTCTCTGGAGGTTAACTTGCAGGTTGAGTTGGTAATTAGGAAGGCAAATGCAATGTTAACATGTATTTCGAGAGGACTAGAATACAAAGCAGGAATGTACTGCTGAGGCTTTAAGGCTGTGTCTGATCACAATTGGAGTATTGTGAGCAATTTTTGGCCCTGTATCTGTAAGGGTGTGCTGGGCCTGGAAAGGTTCTTGAGGAGGTTCATGTGAATGACCCCAGGAATGAAGAGCTTGAGGGATGTTTCAGGATTTTGGATCTGTACTCTATAGAGTTTAGAGAAGGATGAGGAGGGGGGTTCTCATTGAAACTTACAGAATACTTAAAGGCCTGGATAGAGTGGGCATGAGAAAAATGTTTCCATTAGTAGGCGAGACTAGGATTCAAGGGCACAGCCCCAGAGTAAAGGGATGACCTTTTAGAACTGAGATGAGGAGAAATTTCTTCAGCCAGAGGGTGATGAATCTATGGAATTATTTGCTACAGGAGGCTGTGGAGGCCAGGTCATTCTGTATATCTAAGACAGAGATAAATAGGCTCTTGATTGGTAAGGGGATCAAAGGTTATGGGGAAAAGGCGGGGGAATGGGGTTGAGAAACTTATCAGCCATGATTGAATGGCTGAGCAGATGGCATTATTCTCCTCCTATATCTTATGGTCTTAAAATTGTAAGGGTAAACTCCATGATACCGGTTTCAAGGAAAATCTTTTTTACAGAATGAACTCGGCCCTAACATTTCTACTGTAACTTTAAACTCAAAAGGTGTTATTACAATAATATTTTTCTCTGATGAAATTCGAAATGACTATGACCGTAAAATAATAAGGAAAGTTTTTATACCGGCTTCCTAAATGGTAGCAGAATCTGTCTCCTCAACACATGAAAGTAGTTTGCCGGCGTGGAGCAGTTCACTATAATCCAATTGCACTCGAACAGTTGTGTCACTTCGAAATCTTCAGTGTAATCCTGAAGAAAAAGTCAGAGTATTCATAAAATTCAGGCAGAAATCACGTGACAAAATATTTGCAGTTTTTCTTTGAAATATCACGCAAGTTTACTTTAAATCATCACTTGCCTTTGCACTTTCAGATAGCCATCATAAGGAAAATCATTCGGGAATATGTTTTTTTAGCTGAAGCACACTGTGGTAATAGCTTAGTAAGAAGTTTAACAACACCAGGTTAAAGTCCAACAGGTTTATTTGGTAGCAAAAGCCACACAAGCTTTCGGAAAGCTTGTGTGGCTTTTGCTACCAAATAAACCTGTTGGACTTTAACCTGGTGTTGTTAAACTTCTTACTGTGTTTACCCCAGTCCAACGCCGGCATCTCCACGTAATAGCTTACACAGAGCTCTCTGTGAGATTATACTTTAAATCCTCAACCAAAACTTGAACAGGATAATCAGAATTTATTCTTACTGAATTAAAAAGCAGGAGACTGACTGTAACCAAGTCATTCTATTTAAGCTGGCATTTTTGTTCAAAAATTGCCTTTTGAAATTTATTATTCATTTGTTCAAAAACATAATTTTTATTTAATTAGTCACAAGTCGGCTTACATTAACACTGCAATGAAGTTACTGTAAAAATCCTAGTTGCCACACTCCGGCGCCTGTGCAGGTACATTGAAGGAGAATTTAGCACGGCCAATGCACCTAATCAGCACGCCCTTTGGACTGTGAGGGGGCAGGAACCGGAGCACCCAGAGGAAACCCACACAGATACGGGGAGAATTATGCAGACTCTGCACAGACAGTGACCCAAACTGGGAATCGAACCTGGGTCCCTGGCACTGAGGCAGCAGTGCTAACCACTGTGCCACCGTACAATTAAATGGTACAATCTTGCTATAACCTTGACACACAAATGTTACGACACCAGAAGCAAATCAAACTAAAAAATTTTATCCATCTAGGGAGCGTTTGGGTAAAATACTGATGTTGCCAATAAAAAGATTTGTGTAATGCAGCACAGTACTGCATCTGTGCTCTATACAAGCTTTGTAGCTCATTAATCTGGTTTCGAAACAAAGGTGCAATCTGCAAGGGTTATCTGTTGCTATGGTTTATAATAGGTGCTTGCCAACAGCTTTTTAATGAGTTTAATTGAACATAGCACAGTTCAATGCTTCAATGTATTGGTTAACCAAATAACGCATTAAAGTAAAAGGCATAAACCCAGTAACCTTCCTTAATTTTCCTTCAGCAATTTGATTTTGTGCAAATGTTCGGTACTTTAAAACAGCAATAAGCATCGAAAATCTGAATTGTAACAACTCACACTTGCCCAAATCAATTTAATTTAGATTTAAAAGGACAATATATGCTGCCTAATTTAGTGGACAGTACACAAAGTTTTGGAGATATACCTTTTGTTGAATGAATTCCAACTTCAGATTGTATTGGTACAAATGAAAAGTGGTTTAGCATCTGAATTCGTTTAACTGTGATATGTCAGCATCAATTTTAAGCTAAAATTAAAAATTTGGGACAGTATCTAAAAGGGCGGAGGTCTTGTGGTGCAGTGGTAGTGTCCTTACCTCTAAGTTAGAAGCAAGTTCAAGTCCTATTTCAGGACTTGATAGCCAGAGCAGCTACAATGTAACCAAACAGATTGATTATCAACCTGTAAATCCTTCCAAAGCCCCGGCAGCAGTTGGCAAGAGTGGGAGAGTTTCCTGGTCAGCCATACTGCAGAAGGCAAATGGCTGACCAGGCATAATCATGGATCAATCCGGGGAAATCCATGGTCGTCAATGCCCTTTTAGGGCATGGGGCCTGGAGGAGGAGAATCTAAAAGGGAAATTAATTGATTTCCTCCTTTGCAGGTTGCTCCATGAATTAGCACCCATCCCTTGGTGGAAAAGTTGAGCCTGTAGACTTCTACATGACCATCACCAACTCAATTCTGATTTACAAGCTCAACTTGCAGCTTGTTGAGTTAGATAAGGTCAATCCCAACTCCTCCCAAATACAGAACATCTGGCCTTCATTAATCGAGGGATTGAGTTTAGGAGTCGGGAGATAATGCTGCAGCTTTATAGGACCCTGGTTAGACCCCACTTGGAGTACTGCGCGCAGTTCTGGTCACCTCATTACAGGAAAGATGTTGAAGCCATTGAAAGGGTGCAGAGGAGATTTACAAGGATGTTGCCTGGATTGGGGGGCATGCCTTATGAGGATAGGTTGAGGGAGCTTGGTCTCTTCTCCCTGGAGAGACGAAGGATGAGAGGTGACCTGATAGAGGTTTACAAGATGTTGAGAGGTCTGGATAGGGTAGACTCTCAGAGGCTATTTCCAAGGGCTGAAATGGTTGCTACGAGAGGACACAGGTTTAAGGTGCTGGGGGGTAGGTACAGAGGAGATGTCAGGGGTAAGTTTTTCACTCAGAGGGTGGTGGGTGAGTGGAATCGGCTGACGTCGGTGGTGGTGGAGGCAAACTCGTTGGGGTCTTTTAAGAGACTTCTGGATGAGTACATGGGATTTAATGGGATTGAGGGCTATAGATAGGCCTAGAGGTGGGGATGTGATCGGCGCAACTTGTGGGCCGAAGGGCCTGTTTGTGCTGTGGCTTTCTATGTTCTATGTTCTATCTCAATTTATTTCCAACAATGAATCACAAAGCTGGTGACTCAAATTTCCTGTTACTTGAATCTACACGCCTTCCTTCACTAAAAAGCAAAATACTGTGGGTGCTGAAAATCTGAAATAAAAGCTGGTCAAGTGGTAACATTGGATAGAGAAACTGTTAACCTTTGAATGACTTTTCATCAGAACTCTTCCATTGTTTTGTTAATTCTCACATAGGTGCGAGATGCAAAGCAAAATGTTTCGTATTTTAGTCAGGGTTAAGGATTGAAATCATCTTATCTCTTTACATTACCCCTTTAAAAAAGGGAAGGTGTGCAATTTCTGCAGTTCAAGCATTCACATAATGCTGGGTTGACACAAAACCGGTGACATGAGATTTCTGTGTACTTGATGCAAAAGAATTGATTGTAAATGGGATTTGAGATCAGTATAAAAATAAAAACTGTACAAGGGATTTCAGAGTACACATAGGATAATGTTTGATTCAGTTCATGTCCTTTTATATTTATTTACAAGCAGCAAGGCAAATATCACTTTAAACCTTTCAATTAAAAAAATTCTACCTGTATTTTATACATGCAATGAAGGTGCATCAAAGCTGGTTACCAATTAATGCTGTCAGTTTTCTGCATTATCACTTTATTCTGAATGTTTTATTTTATATGGATGCTATTTTACCATTACGTGTCTTTTGTGGTTACACAGAATAATGGACTGATATTTAAACTCACAGGATATACGTCCGAATCTTCATTGCACATCTGTAGGAATCGTTCGGGTCTGCCTGAAGAGTGCTCCGGACCCTAAATTATAAAAGGCCAATTAAGTAATTGGTATAAATGGGAAACTGGCACATTCTGAAATGGGATGAAATAGCCTGAATACTTAGTGCCATAAATTCTCAGAACAGGTGGCAGAATTGAACAGATTCAATACCCTTGAACATCAAATCACAATTTTCCAAAACAAGGCTACCAGAAGACAAGGAACTTTGCTTAGTTTAGATATTATCTGAACTTCAAGATTTTGTTAGAACATCCAACCCTCAAAACCTTTTTTTAAAATAGATATCATTAGTCCTCTTGGATTCACCAGCATTTAAAGTGGCATTGGGTGCTGTAACAAAATTGAACCTTAGAAACAGTGGCGGTCAGATAGATACCATAGTTGATGAGAAAATTGCTACTTAAAGAATTATGATACAACTTGGCAAAGTAACCGCAAATTATTTTCAAAACTGCCTGCTTGATCGCACCCAATCTACCATCTTAAACATTTACTCCTTCCATTACCAGCATACAGTGATTGCAGTGTACACCAACTACAAATATACACTGCAGCAACTCGTCAAAGCTACTTCAACAAGCCTGCAACATCTAATGCTTAGAAGGACAGGGCCAGCAAGTTTTATTTTTTATTCATTCATAGGATGTGGGTGTCGATGGCCAGGCCAGCATTTATTGGTCATCCCTATTTGCCTTTAGAAAGGTGGTGGTGAGCTCCCTTCTTGAATCACTGCAGTCCATGTGGTGAAGTTCTTGGATTTTGACCCAGCGACAGTGAAGGAATGGTGATACATGTCAGAATGAGGCTTGATGGGGAACTTCAAAGTGGTGGTGTTTCCATGCATCTGCTGAGGTCGCAGGTTTGGAAGGTGTCGTCAAAGGATGTTGCAGGTTTGAAAGGTGCTGTTGAAGCTCCTTCGTGGGAACACAAGCAGTTACCAATTCCCCTCCAAGCCAAATAATATTCTGACTTGGAGCAGTACTGCTTTTCTTACACTGTCACTATATCCTGGAACTCCCTCCCTAACAGCACTGTGGGTGTACCTACACCACATGAATGGCAGCAGTTCAAAAAGGTTAACTAGAGATGAACAATAAATGCTGGTCTTGCCAGCAATGCTCAAAGTTCACAAATGAATAGAAAATCACTGATTTAATGACGGTAAGCACAGAAACCAATTTACACAGCCCGACATTACAAACAAAACTTATCTGGCTAAACAATTAAGTTTTTTTCTGATGGCTGAGTGTGGAATGTTAGCTGTGACACTCGGAGGACTCATCCCCTTCTTCACATAGTGCACTGGGATGTTTAGTGTCCATCTGCACTACTGAGAGGCACCAGGGCCTTATAACCTGGTACTTAAGTTGAAGTATTCATTGTTGACTGAAGGATGTATACAGTGGAATCTGTGGCAATTGTGTTAAACTGATATAGTTCCACTAGGTTGTTACTTATCTAAAGGTTGTGCTTCCATAGTTTGGTTGTTAACAAAAACCAAATTGCAGAAAATATTTTCAGCTATATAGCTTAAAAGCACTAATTTAGTAAAGATATTAATACTACATTGTCCAATAAAACCACTTTTCAAATTATGTTTGCAACGACTCTCATTTATATTCGCTTTGTAATACTACAGTAAATACTGTTGCCTAAACTGGTGCCCACTTTAGCTTAATTAAGGCTAAGGTTTATCTTTGCAATTTCAGCTTATACATTTGCAATATTAATTACAAGGCCCTAATCACAAGATGGATGAAGCTTTAATATTAATTATCTCTTACATAAGTAAGAAGCACTACTCAGCTCAGTAAATTAGAGGAAAAAGAAGTGCAACTGTAGGCACATTAATGATTGATAGTCAGGATTTTAAAAGTAGGTTTAAACCTTTAGTGGAAACAAAATCTCTGACAAGCAGCTACTTATTGCTCCTGCTTTTTAAAAGTCGAGCTGAAAATAAGCTACCCCTGGTTTGTCTGCATCCCTGTTTGTAAAAATCTTGATAAATTAGTCAATGAAATTCATGCACAATTCAATTATTTATTTTGATAGCTCTCACTAATTAAATTGGGGGGTTGACTTCGAAGGTCTTCCTTGGGATGCGGCTCTTGTGGCTGAATCTCCCCTTATTGCTCTGGAAAATGTGCAAATCACTCTTAGGATGGTGCACCTTTCTGGTTTAAAAAAAAAATCTTTATTATTGTCTGTTCTGTAAAACTTCTGTTGAAGGCCTGGTCTCATTAAAATCCACACTCCCCCTGAACACCTGGCAGCCTTCCAAATCACAGCAGCACATCATTCTACATTAGAAATTGCCCTGGGTTGATTTCGGAAGCCCCAGATCTCTTTGAAGGCTTTGATTGACAGAAGCATTCAATTTCACGAGGGAGAACCCTTTGCTTTTCCTCTGGCCCCATTTTTTAAAACACTGCAGTTTTTATCCAAGCCTCTGACCTTCCTCAAAAGCAGAAATATTTTCCAATGCTTTTTGTAACCATTCTTGCCTGCAAAGCTTCTTACCGAACCCATAAGCTTCATATTACCACATTTTCCTTTTACTGCATTTTAAAAACTCTGTCTACCTTCAAGTTTGGATATCTGGGGTTTCTAACTTTGAGTTAGAGGAGGCTGAGGGAAGATTTAATTGAAGTACATAAAACAATGAGGGTGTCTTGACAAAGTAGTTATGGAACTACTAAAAGCAGAGAAGTCAGTCACCAGGAGGCATAGGTTAAAAGTGACAGGCTGCAGGAGTAGAGGAGTTGGGGGGGCGAGGGGGAGGAGGAGCAGAAAGCTTCTAAAACATGCAGTGTGCATGGTTATCCATTAGTAGAACCACGATTTACTGGTTACTGTCAAGGACTGAAAAATGAATCTCCGACACCTGATGGGCTGACTGGCCTCCTCCTCTGCTATTATTTCCTATAAACCCTTGGCAATTGCCTCACTTCATCCAATGAGACCTTCAGCAGGACCATTCATACGAGTTAAATAAGACCTCAAAATAATTTTGCCAATGGCGTATGAGATGAGGATGTAGAATCTTGTCCATTTGAACACTGGCTCCCAGAAAGTTCAGAAGTTTGACTTTTGTTGTGCCGACCTTGGAGTTGAAATTAACCTTAGAGCTATGATCATACCACACTTAACAAACACGCCAGATCCTACATGTGAAAACTGTTCATTAAAGCAGTAGACTCTTTCTATATGATTTTGCTTTCTCCTCATCAATGTCCACCTTCTTAAGGACTGTTAATTATATTTCAATGTAATTCATTGGCACCCTGGGACATCATGAGGACAGGATAAGATGCTATGTAAGAACGCAAGTGTTTTTTGATGGTTCTCTGGTCGGTGTGCAGACTCGATGGGTCAAATGGCCTCCTCCTGCACTGTAGGGATTCTATGATTTATGAGTGAGCTGATGGGCAGCTAGTCACGAGGAAGTATGAGAAGACTAGTATTGGGATAACTCTCCCTCCCTGTGTGGAGAGTAATCCAATGATTAGATGAGATTGGAAACTTGTGAGGCATTATATTTGGCATATCTCTGCTTTATTGCATACAAGCTCAAAACTCTAGTGTATTGTGCCTTCCCCAATGCTCCTGCGCTAGGTACAATTTCAGAACTGCACCTCATTCTATTATCATGGGTATGTATGAAAGATGGAACCATTGAGATGCAGTTGTCATGGGGAAAACTACAGGTTTGAATCAGTTATATCACATGTTAAATGGACACTGTGTGGAATATCTAATTAGTCTTGTAATGAGCTAAATTTCTGGGGAGCAATTCAGTTACAGGCTTGAATGATTTTTTTTGGGTTCTTACTGCAGTCGAGACTGTCAGAGATAAGTCCAGTTATAACTCCAAAAGATTGGCCTCATAACAGATCTAAATGAAACACTCCCTGCAATGTGAGACTGGGTTATTCTTCCTTCAGTTATTCTGAAAGAACAAAAAGCAGAAATGTTCTTGAATGTCAGCTTAACAGCTGATCGCCAATGCAGAGCATGACCACAGTTGTAAAATAAGCATAAAAGATGAGGCAACTCAAAGTAACGATAAAATAATGCCAGGCTTGGGTTGCAAATGACTGAATGTTAGAGAAGGAAACAGAGATGAGGATTTTAGCAGGAACTGGGAGAAAGTAGGTTTGAGCAGCAGACTTTACAATGGGTCGTGTTTTCAACATTCTTGGAGCTCTAGAGAGGAGGAATATTGTGCAAGATAATGGGCCTGATTTTACCATTTTGAGACTAAGTGCTGAATCTGGGCATCAAATAGATCCGCGCCTGGAATCCTCTGCAGCGCGCCCATACGCGTTTTGCTGGCTCCGGTCCAATTCGTGCTGTGGGTGGGGCTTAGCGCTGGCAGACCGATCGGAGTTCTGAAACGCGCATGCGCAGTTCGAAAAAAATCTGACAGAGCGCATCCATGCGTCAAAGAAAAAAAAAAGCAGAAAGCGGCTCTCTGACAATCATCCTCTGGTCCGCGAGGGGGGGGACCCAGATCACTCTCTGGTCGGGAGGGGGGGTTCTGCTGCCAGTCTGCGGCCGATCAGTGGGGAGGGAGGGGGCAGGGGGATCCGCCGCCACTCTGCGGGCGATCCCTCCTCCCCACCGGAGGAACGAATCCCTCCTGCCGGAGTGGACAAAACCTTCAGGATGAAGCGATTCCTCGCTAATAAGTTGAAGCAGAACCGGCCGATTCCACAGTGGATCCGCATGAAACCCGGCTACAAGATCAGTACAAGTCCAAGAGGAGACACTGGAGAAGGACCAAGCTGAGCCTGTAAAGGGATACACCATCACTGGTATGCTACAAGCCACAGATTACTCTTCCCTGCAGGGGCAAGAGAGCAGGAGAGATGGCTGTGGCTGGTAGTGTACCAGTGATGGTGTATCCCTTTACAGGCCCAGCTTGGTCCTTCTCCAGTGTCTTCTCTTGGACTTGTACTGATCTTGTAGCCGGTTTTCATGTGGATCCACTGTGGAATCGGCCGGTTCTGCTTCAACTTCTTCGCGAGGAATCGCTTCATCCTGAAGGTTTTGTGGGATGGCATGGCCGCACGTCCACTGCGGCAGGAGGGATTTGTTCCTCCGGTGGGGAGGAGGGATCACCCGCAGAGTGGCGGCGGACCCCCCTACCCCCGACCAGAGGACGACCTGGGTCAGGGAGCCGTTGCAGTCGCTGACCCCGCTCTTCAGAAGCAGCAGCGACGACTTCAGACTTATTTACCAGGTCGTTAAAAGCGCGGATCCGGATCGGGCCAGAAGACGGTAAAGTAGGATTTGGTGGTAGAGTTGGATGCGCGGTTCATTAAGTCGATTTAAATGCATACTAATGCATTTAAATCGTCGGACTGCCCGATTCGGGCGCGGGCCCGATCAGGTGTCGGTAAAGCCACGATCTGCTCGGAATCGGGTGCAGATCGTGGTACAGGCCCGACACCCAACTTTACCCCGATTTCGCACCCGAAAACGGGCGCAAAGTTTTGGTAAAATCAGGCCCATGGGGTAGAGTTCTCCCAAAAAAATTCTTAAGTGTCGAAATTGCATGAAAACTGGAGTAATCCATGCTGGTTTTTTCAGTGGGAGTTCAGAGAAGAATCTCCTACACTCTGTGCACTGCAGAGGCCACCAGCGTGAATATCATTACATTTCAGGGGGCAGGGCCTATTCCCGCTGGAGAGGCGGAAATCAGCATGCTGAGTGGGCCACTGCGCATGCGTCGATCTGTCAGTGCCGAGATCAGCACATGCACGATGGCCCCATACTGACGATCTCCCGATTTGCTGGCCAGCACTGCAACGCCGGCTCTCCACCCCGCCACGGCCCGATGCTGTCCCCTGGGCCCAGCCCCGAATCCCACCCCCTGCAGTGCTGACTACAGCATGGCAGTGGGACCCCCACCCCCACCGATCGCCCGTTAGGCCCCACCCTCTTGGCATAGCCCTATGCCCAATGAGTAGTGCCAAGGTGCCCCCTGGGCATTGGCACTTTGTGCCAGGGGACATAGGATAGCACTGCCAGGGTGCCAATGCCCATGGGGGTATCACCCCCTACTGCCTGACCCTCTCAGGGGGCCCTGATTGCACGCCCTTCACTCCAAAGGGGTTGAGCTGCTCGCTCCCCGAAAGTGAAACACTCTGGCGGGGTGGGAGAACGATGTGGAGATGCCGGCGTTGGACTGGGGTAAGCACAGTAAGAAGTCTCACAACACCAGGTTAAAGTCCAACAGGTTTATTTGGTAGCAAATACCATAAGCTTTCGGAGCACAGCTCCTTCGTCAGATGGAGTGGATATCTGTTCTTGAAGCCAGCTGACCCGCTAATCACATTCAAATAATATTGAAATGACCATTTAAATGGTCTGTGCGTCTCCTTGCCGATTTCAAGCACTGAGCATACGCCGCTGGAAATCCAGCGCTGGGAGACGCAAGCAAAGCGCAAACCCTCATGCAAAACCCGCAAATTAGCTGCCGCAGGATTCACCAGGCCCGCCATGCTAAAAGATTAGCGCAGCGGGATGGGAGAATCGCGGCCAACATATTTGAAGCTTAGAATGAAGAGGATAGATATTCAGAGGAGCATTAATCATAGCAATAACAAATTAGGGCAGCACGAAGACACAGTGGGCAGCTCTGCTGCTTCACAGCACCGGGGACGTGGGTTTGATCCCAGCCTTGGGTGACTGTGTGGAGTTTGCACGTTCTCCCTTTTGTCTGTGTGGATTTCCTCGGGGTGCACCGGTTCCCCCCCACAGTCCAAAGATGGGCAACTTAGTTGGATTGGCCATGATCAATGTGCAGGGTTACGGGGATCGGGCCTAGGTAGAGTGCTGTTTTGGAGGGTCTGTGTGGACTCAATGTACTGAGTTGGGTTTTATAACGAGCTAAAGGTGGCTGGGAAGATACATTTTTTTTAAGCATGAAAGATTGAGGTCCGAGGATACAGTAAGACCAAAAGTAATCATCAAAAGGAAAAAGATGTCATCAATTTAAAATTGTTCATTGCATTTCAAAGTATATCATTGTTTAAAATTTTCTAATCAGTATGGCAGGGAAAATTTGCCTCATCAATCTGTTCAGTAATTTTGTTCATTAATTGTTTGGTTTTTCATTAATGCGGAGCTCAGATATCAAGATAATTATCTCAAGTCTAATCTATCTTAAGCAAACTATCCTTATCCTAAATGATTAATTGAAAGACCAACATGCAGTTTACTCTCCATACAGTAATAATACTAACATAGAAGATAATGTGGTGAATTTTGAAGAATGCACAAACGCATTTCTGAAAATTAATGAATACAAGCAGTGGACTATTGAGATTGTTTTTAAGAACTGAATAAAATTGATGTTTAAAGTATGAGTAAACTTAAATTAATTTTGATTCAACAAAAGTATTTTTTGCCTTGATTTTAAAATTCTCATCCTTTTTCCCCCAAATTTTAAACAATGATATACTTTGAAAATGGATGGGTGACGGTGAGAGGGGCTGGGAGGAAGCAGTCGGTGCAGGGATCCCCTGTGGTCGTTCCCCTTAGCAACAAGTATTCCGCTTTGGATACGGTTGAGGGGGACGACATACCAGTGGTGAGCCGCAGTGAGAGGATCTCCAGCACTGTGTCCATCTCTGTGGCTCGGGAGGGTAAGGGGCAGAGCGGGAGGGCAATAGTTATTGGGGACTCGTTAGTTAGAGGGATAGATAGGAGGTTCTGTGGCAGCAAAAGAGACTCACGGATGGTATGTTGCCTACCAGATGCCAGGGTCCGTGACGTCTCGGACCGTGTCTTCCGGATTCTTAAGGGGGAGGGAAAACAGTCACAAGTCGTGGTACACATTGGTACCAACGACATAGGTAAGAGAAGGGACGGGGATTTAAAACAGGAATTTCGGGAGCTGGGCTGGAAGCTGAGAGCCAAGACAAAACATGTGGTCATCTCTGGTACGTTACCGGTGCCACGTGATAGCGAGTTGAGGAACAGGGAGAGAGTGCAGTTAAATATGTGGTTGCAGGGATGGTTTCAGATACATGGATAATTGGAACACATTCTGGGGAAGGTGGGACCTGTACAAACAGGACGGGGTGCACCTGAACGAGAGGGGCACCAATATCCTGGGAGGGAAATTTGCTACAGCTCTTCAGGGGGGTTTAAACTAATTTGTCTGGGGAGTGGGAAAAGGAGTTGTAGTCCAGAAGTCAGTGTTGAGGGTGGTGAGGTATTGGGGAAGGTATCAAGGTCAAGGGTGGATACCGGTAGACAGGAAGGTGGGTTGAAGTGCGTCTACTTCAAAGCAAGGAGCATCCGGAACAAAGTAAATGAACTTGGGGCGTGGATTGGTAGTTGGGACTACAATGTTGTAGCCATTACGGAGACGTGAGTAGAACAAGGACAGGAATGGTTGTTGGACGTTCCGGGGCATAGATGTTTCAGTAAGTGTAGGGAAGCTGGTAAAAGAGGTGGAGGAGTGGCATTGTTAATCAAGGATAGTCTAACGGCTGCGGAAAGGCACTTCGAGGGGGATATGCACACTGAGGTAATATGGGCTGAAGTTAGAAATAGGAAAGGAGCGGTCACGTTGTTAGGAGTTTACTATAGGCCCCAAATAGTAATAGAGATGTGGAGGAAGAAATTGCTAAGCAGATTATGGATATGTGTGGGGGTCACAGGGTAGTTGTCATGGGGGACTTTAACTTTCCAAATAGTGATTGGAACCTTTGTAGGTCAAATAGTTCGGATGGGCAGTTTTTGTGCAGTGTGTGCAGGAGGGTTTCCTGACACAATATGTGGATAGGCCGACAAGAGGTGAGGCCACATTGGATTTGGTACTGAGAAATGAACCGGGCCAAGTGTTAGATTTGGTTGTGGGAGAGCACTTTGGAGATAGTGACCACAATTCGGTGTCTTTTGTTATTGCAATGGAGAGGGATAGGGTCGTACGGCAGGGCAAGGTTTACAATTGGGGGAAGAGGTAATTATGATGCGATTAGGCAGGAATTAGGGGGCATAAGATGGGAACAGAAACTGTCAGGGAAGGGCACTAATGAAAAGTGGAACTTTTTCAAGGAACAAATACTGGGTGTCCTTGATAGGTATGTCCCTGTCAGGCAGGGAGGAAATGGCCGAATGAGGGAACCATGGTTCACGAAAGAGGTGGAATGTCTTGTGAAAAGGAAGAGGGAAGCTTATGTAGGGATGAGGAAACAAGGTTCAGATGGCTCAATTGAGGGTTACAAGTTAGCAAGGAATGAGCTGAAAAAGGGGCTTAGGAGAGCTAGGAGGGGACACGAGAAGTCCTTGGCGGGTCAGATCAAGGAAAACCCCAAGGCTTTTTACTCTTATGTGAGGAATAAAAGAATGACCAGGGTGAGGTTAGGGCCGGTCAAGGACAGTAGTGGGAACTTGTGTATGGAGTCAGTAGAGATAGGCGAGGTGATGAATGAATACTTTCCTTCAGTGTTCACCAAGGAGAGGGGCCATGTTTTTGAGGAAGAGAAGGTGTTACAGGCTAATAGGCTGGAGGAAATAGATGTTCGGAGGGAGGATGTACTGGCAGTTTTGAATAAATTGAAGGTCGATAAGTCCCCTGGGCCTGATGAAATGTATCCTAGGATTCTTTGGGAGGCAAGGGATGAGATTGCAGAGCCTTTGGCTTTGATCTTTGGGTCCTCACTGTCCACGGGGATAGTGCCAGAGGACTGGAGAGTGGCGAATGTTGTTCCTCTGTTTAGAAAGGGAATAGAAATGACCCTGGTAATTATAGACCGGTTAGTCTTACTTCGGTGGCTGGTAAATTGATGGAAAAGGTCCTTAGGGATGGGATTTACGACCATTTAGAAAGATGCGGATTAATCCGGGATAGTCAGCACGGATTCGTGAAGGGCAAGTCATGCCTCACAAATTTGATTGAATTTTTTGAGGAGGTAACTAAGTGTGTTGATGAAGGTAGGACAGTTGATGTCATATACATGGATTTTAGTAAGGCGTTTGATAAGGTCGGCTTATGATGAAAGTGAGGAGGTGTGGGATAGAGGGAAAGTTGGCAGATTGGATAGGTAACTGGCTATCTGATCGAAGACAGAGGGTGGTGGTGGATGGAAAATGTTCGGACTGGAGGCAGGTTGCTAGCGGAGTGCCACAGGGATCAGTGCTTGGTCCTCTGCTCTTTGTGATTTTTATTAATGACTTAGAGGAGGGGGCTGAAGGGTGGATCAGTAAATTTGCTGATGACACCAAGATTGGTGGAGTAGTGGATGAGGTGGAGGGCTGTTGTAGGCTGCAAAGAGACATAGATAGGATGCAAAGCTGGGCTGAAAAATGGCAAATGGAGTTTAACCCTGATAAATGTGAGGTGATTCATTTTGGTAGGACTAATTTAAATGTGGATTACAGGGTCAAAGGTAGGGTTCTGAAGACTGTGGAGGAACAGAGAGATCTTGGGGTCCATATCCACAGATCTCTAAAGGTTGCCACTCAAGTGGATAGAGCTGTGAAGGAGGCCTATAGTGTGTTAGCTTTTATTAACAGGGGGTTGGAGTTTAAGAGCCGTGTGGTTATGCTGCAACTGTACAGGACCTTGGTGAGACCACATTTGGAATATTCTGTGCAGTTCTGGTCACCTCACTATAAGAAGGATGTGGAAACACTGGAAAGAGTGCAGAGGAGATTTACCAGGATGCTGCCTGGTTTGGAGGGTAGGTCTTATGAGGAAAGGTTGTGGGAGCTAGGGCTGTTCTCTCTGGAGCGGAGGAGGCTGAGGGGAGACTTAATAGAGGTTTATAAAATGATGAAGGAGATAGATAGAGTGAACGTTCAAAGACTATTTCCTCGGGTGGATGGAGCTATTACAAGGGGGCATAACTATAGGGTTCGTGGTGGGAGATATAGGAAGGATATCAGAGGTAGGTTCTTTACGCAGAGAGTGGTTGGGGTGCGGAATGGACTGCCTGCAGCGATAGTGGAGTCAGACACTTTAGGAACATTTAAGCGGTTATTGGATAGGCACATGGAGCACACCAGGATGATAGGGAGTGGGATAGCTTGATCTTGGTTTCAGATAAAGCTCGGCACAACATCGTGGGCCGAAGGGCCTGTTCTGTGCTGTACTGTTCTATGTTTCTAAATCCCTCCATGACCCTGTCCCTCTACCTCCAATCTCCAGACCCAAAATCCTCCAAGATATCTGCCTTTCTCTAATTCTGGCCTTGAGTATCCGCTGGTGGCCTTGCCCACTATTGCCCAGGCCCTAATCTCTGGGATAACCTCCCTACACCTCTCTGTCCCCTTAGTTCACTTTCCTCCTTTAAGACAATCCTTAAAATATAGCTCGTTGACCAAGATTTTAGTTATATGTGCTAATTTATTATTTCATGGCTCAATGTCATGTTTTGTTTCACATTGCTCCTGTGAAATCCCTTGGGACATATTGGACACGATCTTACAGGCTCGCCACGCTGGTCAACTGGCATGGCGAGCTGGTAAGATTGGGTTCGTGCCCGGTTTCCATCATCTCGTGATCTTGCTGGCCCTGTTTTTGCCGGCGAAATCGGCCTCGTGCCCAGAAAAGGGCTTTCATCTGGGCTCATTTACCCGAGGCCCCCACCAGCAGAAATCAAGTGTGTTGGCCTCGCTGGTGGAACCAGAGGCCATTGAAGCCCTCGGGTGGTCAGGAGCAGAGTGGGGCAGCGCCCATGGGGCTGTTCCAGCTTTGCACCCTAGCAATGCTCGGGGGCGGGGGAAGCTCTGTAGGGGGGTAGGGTTGACTGGTTGGGGCAGTGATCGCCCAGGCTGGCAACTGCAAGGATGGGGGGGGGTTAGGGTGTGACAGATCTTCCATTTGATTTGATTTATTATTGTCACATGTATTAGCATACAGTGAAAAGTATTGTTTCTTGTGCGCGATACAGACAGAGCATACTGTTCATGGAGAAGGAAACGAGAGAGTGCAGAATGTAGTAGTCATAGCTAGGGTGTAGAGAATGATCAACTTAGTGAACAGTGTACACAGTATAGTGGGAGATCGGGGCAGCTCCCTGGATATGCATTATAAAATGTTACATTTTGGTGAATCCAATAGATCATCGTAAAAATTAGACATTACTTGCTTGAAACGCAATAAAGAATCAACTGGGGGGAAAAAAAACTTCAAAGGCCAAACCTCTGCTTGCTTTACATGAAAGTCCAATACTTTTGTTTCAAAATTAAGGGTGGTACTCTCTCCGAAATTGGCAAAGTCAGATTGGGGAAAGCGGCGTTTCGCCCACCGACAGCAGTGGCGATTTCTTTACACTTGGTGAAAAGAATTTACAGGCACGGGTTCCACACTATATCGCTAGCTGGTGTCCTTTGATTTCCCACCCTGCCATCACCTCAATGCTTCAATGATCCAGGTGCCATATTTAAAGGACGCCCCCTACACACTGCTAGCACACTTTGGAGGCTCCTGGGAAGTCATGGCTGCCAGATCCAGGAAATATTCTGTACCTAAGTTTATGGACACCTCCCTCAAATGTCTGCTGGACAGAGTGAAGACTTGCTGCAATGTATTGTACCCACAATCTGGGCAGAGACCTGCAGCCAAGGTAACAAATCCAGCATGAGAAGCACTGGCAGCAGAGGTCAGTGCCATAAACCCTGCAGAAGAGGATGAATGATCTCCGTTCTGTCAGGGTAAATCATTCTTCTCATCACTCACAACTTGCAGACCCATCACACATCTACAGGGATCTCACTTGATGCCAACTCAAGGCATACCATCACTAACTCTCCCACCTTCATCTCCCAAGCGGGCCATATCCATATCACCTCCTTGGTCCTACTCACGTCAGGTAGCCTCACGCATCCTGCTTACACTCTCTCCATCAATCGTCATGCAGGGCAGGCTGGCACACCAAAAGGGAGAGATCCCAAATGAGTGGAGGAAGATGCCAGGCCAGAAGGTTCTCATGGACTTTGAGGAGTGAGCCATTCAGCTAGCCGCTGAGGACCAACCCTCTGCTGATGGGGAGGTCGGTGGCACTCAACAAAGTGAGAATCCAGCATTGCTGCATCCATCAGACTACCGTGCTGGGGGTAACGTCTCCTGCTTCGGCATCTCACTGCTTTCTCTCTCTCCCCTGGAGCCTGGAAAACTAACTAATCTGACTGAAGTTCTCTGTACATCTTTGCAGGCACAAATAAAACTGGTCTTACCATTCCCTCCATTCCATGGGGCAGGAGCAGCACAACTCCATTGTTCCTGACCCACTTTGCTTGGCCTGAGCTTATGAATTGATCCAAAATGCACTGTGCAGTATTGTTGAAGTCACCAAATTGAGCCTCCCAACAGACCAAAGCATTAGGGTTAGCCATTGCAAATCCAAGTTCAAAGCCTAGAAGCAGAGAAGAAGTCTAAATCACTTAAAATACTAAGTAATCACATTACAATTTCTTCAGTCTATTGACTCAAGTATAATCATCATATTTGATAGCCTAAGCATAGAATCCCTACAGTGCAGAAGGAGGCCATTTGGCCCATCAAGTCTGCACCGACCACAATTCCACCCAGGCCCTATCCCCGTAACCCCACATAATTACCCTGCTAATCTCCCTGTCACGAAGGGGCAATTTAGCATGGCCAATCAACCTAACCCGCACATCTTTGAACTGTGGGAGGAAACTGGAGCATCCGGGGGAAACCCACGCAGACATGGGGAGAATGTGCAAACTCCACACAGACAGTGACCCGAGGCCGGAATCCAACCCGGGTCCCTGGCGCTGTGAGGCAGCCATGCTAATCACTGTACCACCATGGATAACAGTTAACGGTCTTAACTATTGGCTTAGCCCAATGTGAAACAATGCATTCTAATTCAATAATGGAGTTAAATCAAAACTATGCATGTGTACTGTCTCTGATGGAGAAGTATCATAATACAATGAATTTATTGATTTAGCTTATAAACAGGAAAAATATTTCAAGACAGCTCCTTTCTAGATCATATACAAGAGAGCTTTTTATTTGGTTTCATATTAAATAGTTCATCAGAACAGGGGGCCCAGAAAAACTGTGGTTTCTTCAACCATCACTGCTGAAACCACTGGTTGTTGGCAACCTGACAATCCTCCTTTAGCTCCATTCCCCACTGCTATAATTTACAATATTTGTTTGCTTAAACAGAAGTGCTGATTATATCACTTAATTGTTTGGAGCAATTACTGAGCTGAACAGTATGACAAAGCAGAGGTAACATCAACAGGGATACAGTCATTAGCCCACAGCTTCATCCACACATTAGTTTAGCTCCACCACTTTGCTGTGCTTGATGTTGGCAACAACTTTACTTAAATATTAGTTTTTTAAAAAAATCAGGAACAAAGATTTTGAAATTCTGGATAATTCTTTGTAAAAGCTAGTTCCTTTTTTAAAAAAGGGATTAGTGAATATCAAACAAGCTCTTTAAATTTAATTGTTTTCCTATAGTATAATGTTATTTTGAGCAACTTGCATAAAGCTTTAGTATATATGTGTTTTTTAAAAATGCACCTTTAAAATTTTAATAAAACTGAGTTTTAAAAATTAGTGATATGGGCAAACATTTACCTTCTGGCAAAAGTGCCAATACTGCAAACTACAGCATCCTTTACATCTATAAGAGCAAAATAAATTACAGCTTGGGGAACTTTCTGTAAATACGCTGGATAACCTTCAGTCATGGCTCTAAAACAAATGGGATCCATGTTTGCAAGTTAATCTGTAAAGGATCTTGGGCAAGTTTTACAATCAACCATCATCGTATACAGCTTAAATTGTTGTAGCACCCATTATCAAAAAAATGTCTCAAAGCAGAATGAAAACAGCAGATTCCAGAAGGAAAAAAGAGGGAAAGAAGTTGCAGGTGGAACCAAAAATAAGGTAAATGAGGATTTTTTTCAGGAGGTTTCTAAAAACAGGATGTCAAGTGAAAAGGTAGGGAGTTTGCGGATAGAAGCATAACTACAATAGCATCATCGAGGATAGGAGTGAAGAGTGCAAGTATGGGATGAGGCATACAAGAGCCAAACAAGCAGAGAGCTCATGTGGATATGTTTGGTTTTCAGAAATTGCAGAGGCACAGGTGCAAAGTTGTGAGAGCAAGGATCAGAGACTTTAAATCAACTCCTCAGGGCATGGAGCAATTGGCAAAGACAGGGGCACAGATGAAATTATTGGGCACAATATTCTTAATTAGTTGGAATAACCTCAAGAATGTTTCAGAACACGAATCTCAAGACAATAAAGGTACGGCGAGCGGATTGAAGTTTTACCAGTGGTGGAAAAAATAGGGGCAGAGGCAGAAAAAAAATGTAATGGTATGAACATATTATAACACCCATGGTATTATCACCACTAGATATTTTTGATTATTAGATTATAAAACAAAATCTTGGCATATCACAGGGTGGAGGAGGACTTTCACTTATTCAAGCATGCGATTCCAACATGGAAAAATCTGTGTGAAGCCTCAAAGTGTTCTGTTTTTAAAAGGTTCTACATTGATCCGATGATAATTAAAACAGTTGCCAGCTCAAATTTAATCACATGTGCACTAATGTTTGCAATTAAACAAAAATCAAAAGTAAACTGTAATAGAGAAACTGCAAAACTCTGGGGATAAAGGAGAGCGGTGGGATCTGGAGACAGACATGTCAAGTTGTTGTCACAAACATAAGGAGACTGACTGCCCACGCACATTATCTTACAGCACATTTATTAACAAGAGGCAGCAAATCATGTTAAGAAATGTCTGTACAGTAAAATGCAGAATGAGCTCTTCTGGAAAATAGGAGAAAATGAAAGCAGTCTTTAGCTTTAGCAGCTGGGGACCACATATTTATCGAGAAAATAAGTTCAAATTCAATGGTTGCCAATCAATAAAGCTCACTTGCTTCAGTTGGATGAATTTTGACAGATTTCACGTAACCTGGAGAGCATTATACAACCCTCATTCCTCAGCTGATGTTCCCTTCTAGATCATCTCTCACAAATTAATTAATGCTGGTTGTAGAGAAGACCAAGGTTATTCTCATCCCTGACTTTTAGAGATAATTGCCTAAATTACAACACTGACCACACTTCAACGGTATTTCATTGATTGTCAAAGATGTTGGGGCAATCCTCAGGTGCTTTATAAATGCAAATCCTTTTTTTTTCAAAAAAACTAAGCGTACCTCCCCTCCATTATGTCTTTGATATACTGCACTCCCCGATATAGTTCTTGAACAAATTGAGATACTGGGTTGAATATTACAGGGGCAGGACGGTGGCACAGTGGTTAGCACTGCTGCCTCACAGTGCCAAGGACCCGGGTTTGATTCCTGGCTTGGGTCACTGTCTGTGTGGAGTTTCCACCTTCTCCCCGTGTCTGCGTGGGGTTTCCTCCGGGTGCTCCGGTTTCCTCCCACAGTCCAAAGATGTGCGGGTTAGGTGGATTAGCCACACTAAATTGCCCCTTAGTGTCAGGGGAACTAGCAGGGTAAATACATGGGGTTGTGAGAATAGGGCCTGGGTAGGATTGTAGTTGGTGCAGACCCGATGGGCCGAATGGCCTCCTTCTGCACTAAGATTCTGTGAGGGCGTGAGAGGAGGGGAGAGCAGACAGCTCGGAAGTAAAGTAGGTGTGGAGCCTTCATACTGGCTCACCCTACAGCGTGCTGAAGCAGGCTAGACAAAGGACTTCTACCCTTCCACGGGAGCCAATCCCATCCTTAGGAGTTGTTGGCCAATCTGATTGGCTGGTAGTTCCATCAGTCCCAGCAGTTACCACTCCTCAGACTGCAGGAGGAGGAAGGCCTAATGGATCCCTGAAAACAGGTGGGTCGGGAAGGTGAGTTTAAGTCTGCAGGCAGTTTAGGAAGAAAGGGGGGATGGGGGGCTGTCTGGTTTGGCAAAGGGCAGCCCCCAAGATGGAACCCCCCTTCCCACCCACCCTTTATTTAAAAAACTGGACTGCCCACTCCTACCCGACAGCCCGCGTTGCATGTTGTATGGTGTGGGCAACATATGATCAGGTTCAAGAGTCTTGGCATAATTGGCCCTTGATCGTCTATTTAAATATGGAGGGGAAGCTGCTGAGTTCAGTGCTCCAGCCCCCTGTATTATGGGGGTGAGCTTGGGGGTAGGTGGAAAGGTGGTGAGGTGGGCACACAGGCCCCCACCAAAACCATGGCTGGCTGGGGCATATAAAATGCAACCCATAATTAATGAGACTATTTACAATTCGCTGTGTGTAGATATCAAAGAGATTGTAAAGAGGTTCTCCTGCATTATGTACATCATAAAATATCACAAAGCAGTCCTGTGATTTGGCACAGGTTTCTGGTGTCCTGGAACCCACCTGTTTATATTGTTGGCAAAACCTCACAGCATGAGTTTAGTTGTTTAAAATCAAGAGCTTGCAATGTTGTTCATCCACTGTGTCTCTTCCCCAAATCAAAACAGAATCATTTTTTAAACTGCAAATGACTTGTTGAAATAACAAGTTTATTTTTTCATAGCAAGATAAAAGCTATCTGCAGACCCATCCCACAAAAATAAAATCAAAAACATATTTTTATCTAAAGCTGCATTGAGAAATGTAGTATAATTCATTCAAACTAAAAATCCGTGTGTTTTTAAAAGGTTGGGTCAGATTTTCTCACGGGACCTTCCAGTCCTGCCGACCGCACGCCCCTGCCACGGGTTTTCCAGCAGCATGGGGTGGACTCAGTGGGACCAGAATATCCTGCCGCCGGCCAACAGTGGGCTGCCTCCCCCTGCCACACTTCAAGGGGGGGGGGGGGGGGGGGGGGGGGGAGGGGGAGAAGAATCCCACTCTTTGAAACCTCAAATCAAAGAGTGCATCTTATTCATTAGAAATCCATAATGTTTTTGAAGTAACTTAGCAGCCAAGCATATGATAAAATATTAGTGTCGACAAGGAATGTAAGTAAATTAAACCTCAAAGAACTTACTTCAGAATGCAGTGAGGATATTTTTAATCAGTTAGGGTTTTGCAGTTCATTTATGATGACGATAATTCTTCAGAGTAGCAAATTTGGCAATAATAAGTCTCTATGGCATTCCTTCTGCCTCAATAACACGGCTGCATGAGAGAAGCTAGGCAACTAACAGGCCAAGCTACCTTATGAAGATTAAACTGAGCAAAAAGTGGAGGAGAAATTGTCAGGTGGTAATGACACAGTTGCAGAATTGGTTTAGGAGCAATCTTTTGAAGGTGGAGAGGGAGGTGGGTAAGGCAGACATCTACAGAAGCACAACATTGCCCCTGTAGCTCTTTATGAATCACTGGTATTGGTTCCATGTTATAAAAAGTCCTATTATAATTAGGATGACAGTCATACAATGCAATTTATATCCACGAAGCTTTGGACTTGTGCCTAATACATGAGGGAAGAGCTTTAAAATGAATGCGTGGCTCATGCAACCGCCCAAACTTTTGAAAAGCCAGTAACAAAGCTCTGTTGGAGATACAAAATTACCCAATGGTCATCACATTCAAGTTTAGGCTTTCAGCTGGATTGACTGAAAATTGTTGCACATTACACCAGGTATAATGGAGCATCAAACATCCATAATAATGGGGCGGGGGGGGGGATCTCACAGGGACAAAATAGCAAATTAATATAATTGAGGGTTATGGTGAAGCTCAACTTCTGCTGGTCTTCCAATATAATAGTTTATTTTCCAAATCAACTTATACCAGCTGCCTGCTGTTTCATAACAATGAAACAACGCCTTGTGATCAAGAGTTTTTCTGTCCAGTAATATGTATGTATAAACATGTTGTTTTGATTATATTACACAGCATAAGTTGCCTGACTATTGCTTTGATTATGGACAGAGTATTAAATATTCAACTCAGTCAAATTAATCCTCTGCCCTCCTGATGCATATTGATTCCCAGTCCCTAATTTCCACTGATCTTCTGAACCAAAGTTAAAGTTTATTTATTAGTCACAAGTAGGCTTACAATAACATTGCAATGAAGTTGCTGTGAAAATCCCCTAGTTGCCATACTCTGGCGTCTGTTCGGGTACACTGAGGGAGAATTTAGCATGGCCAATCCACCTAAACAGCACATTTTTCAGATTGTGGGAGGAAAACGGAGCACCTGGAGGAAACCCGCGCAGACATGGGGAGAACGTGCAAACTCCACACAGACAGTGACCCAAGCTGGGAATCGAACCTAGGTCTCTGGCGCTGTGAGGTAGCAGTGCTAACCCTGCCAGCTAACTTCTCGGCCCAGGTGTAAATTGTGCAAATTTTTGTATCAACAGTGAAATCACAGATAAGCAAGGTTGTAGGATAATTCCTTTTAACTGGTCTTGCCATCTTATAGCTATTAGCAATTGTATTAAGACTGTAATTAGTTCACATGCACAATTAACCCAATTACATACAAATTTGCATAAGTTCAAATTCTAAAGTGAAAACATTTGTTTCGATCCACTGCTTTAAAAAAGAAAATTCAAAGTGATGCAAGAATGACAAGTACCTGTGTTTATGTAGCGCCTTTCACACTAGAAAAATGTCACAGAACATAAAACAAACAAAAGAAAAGTGCTGATCTAAATAATAGGAGGGATAACTGGTAGCTTCATGAAAGAGGAAGGGTTTAAGGAAGATCTGAAGGGAGGAGAGATGAAGAGGATCTGAGAAGAAATTTTAGAGTGTAAGTGCTGGGGATGATGGTTAGGGCTGGATAGCTGCAGGTGGGTTGGGGTGTAGTGTGGGCTGATGAGCAAGAGCATGGTTGTAAGGGTCTACCAAATGAACCTGTTGGACTTTATCCTGGTGTTGTGAGACTATTTACTGTAAAGGTCAATGACAGACAAAGGGCAGAATTCTACCCCAGAATTTCTAATTTCAAAGACATGTACAGGATCATATGAAGTCGGCAATGCTGCAGCCACCAGTCCCCACCTACTCACTGGCAAAGACCACCCCCCCACCCCCATCCAAAGTTAGCAAAATATGGGGTCGCCAGAGGAGCCCCCCCCCCTCCCTTTGCAGTGCCAATCTTTAGTCACATTTCTGGAGATTAGTTGTGATTCACGCTTGGTTCCTGGTTGCGCTGGAGGGTCGGTGAATTGTCGGAGCTAGTTGACTGTGCAGAGGGACCTGGGGGTCCTTGTGCATGAGACGCAAAAACCCAGTCTGCAGGTACAACAGGTGATCACGAAGGCAAATGGGATGTCGGCCTATATCGCAAGGGGGATAGAATACAAAAGCAGAGATGTCTTGCTGCATCTGTACAGGGCATTGGTGAGGCCGCTGCTGGAATACTGTGTGCAGTATTGGTCCCCTTATTTGCGGAAGGATATATTGGCCTTGGAGGGAGTGCAGAGAAGGTTCACCAGGTTGATAGCAGAGATGGGGGGTGTTGATTATGAGGAGAGACTGAGCAGATTGGGTTTGTATTCATTGGAATTTAGAAGGCTGAGGGGGGATCTTATAGAGACCTATAAGATAATAAAGGGGCTGGATAGGGTAGAGATGGAGAGATTCTTTCCACTTGGAAAGGAAACGAGAACGAGAGGGCACAGCCTCAAAATAAAGGGGGGGTCAGTTTAGGACAGAGTTGAGGAGGAACTTCTTCTCTCAGAGGGTGGTGAATCTCTGGAATTCTCTGCCCACTAAAGTGGTGGAGGCTACCTTATTGAATATGTTTAAATCTACTCTAATCCAAAACATTTTCCTGGTAAGGGGTTGGTGGCAAGGATATGGAGTTATGGCAGAGGGGCAATGATTTCCCTCTTGCCAATGTTTAACTGGAAAAGCTTGGATTCATGCAAGAATAAATGTAGGCCATGCAATTTTACACACACGGACAGTGGAGGGTGTCCAAAGAAGTGGTGGAGGTGTACAGTTGGGTGTCATTGGCATGTGTGTGGCATCTGATGCCGTGTGTGTGGATGTGTTGTCTCAGGGCAGCACATAGAGGAGGAAGAGGTGGAAGACCAAGTGTAAATCTTTGAGCTATTTCAGAGCCGATGGTGGCAGTGTGTCTAGAAGAGAAACCATTGATGGAGATGCTTCAACAGGTTGAAAGTGGAAACAAGCAAGGGCAGTCTTACCTACTAGACAAATGTATTGAGAAATAAACAAAGTAGCCTTTAACATCCTTGGAAATTAAAACACGTTTTATATAAACTAATAATCTGAAAAATCATTCATGGGTATTTGGATGACAGCGAGTGCACAATTACTTAATATCACCCTAAAAATATGAATGTCATATTTGTTGAAAAAAAATGACAAATCTCTCCTTAACTTAAATCTCAAAAGATAACTCGATGACTGAATCTTCAGAATTCCAACAAGTTTGCAATTCTGTTATAGGTGAGATTTTATTTAAAATCCATATTTAGCTTCACATCACTCATTTCAGAAAATTCTCCCACAGGAGCACTTTATAGCCCTAGGTACTCATTTTATACTCGACACTAACTTGATAGAAAGCTTCTAAGTTTTGAACAGGTGCCAGTGTTATATGGTAACATCTGGCAGCCCAGCTACTTGTAAGTTGATAATGATTCTTGCCTTGTGCCTTCCACACAAGATAACTTGAGGGAAATCCTAGAATGCTATTGTAATACTGGCTCACAGGGTTATTTTACGGAATTAAACAGCACTAAAATTTTAAACCACTTGGGAATTACTCATACTTTAAAAACTATCGATAAGTTACTGGGTGTTTTCATTCGGCAGAACTTTTAAAATGAGCAAAAGTTTCACCAGCTTTTCAGTACAATGGCTGATAATGTCACTGAAACTTTAATGACACATCAGACCAGATATAGAAATACTGATGGTAAAATACGGGTGCAAGCGGCCACGACTCTCGCTACAGGCCCCCCCGCTGCCATTTTCCGGCCTCAGAAGTCTTTGGCTGTCATCCATTCGTTGAATGCGGCTGAGCCAGCGCAGGCATTGTTGGCTTAGCTTGGCTTGCTTCTACACCAGTTCTAGCCCAGCACTTACATTAATCAGCAGTAAAAAATTAAAATTACATTCAAAGAAAAAAAAGGATTCTAACACAGTTTAACATACCCAAGACGCCAAACTCAGAAAGTGAGCTGTTGCAAACAGTGTAAGGAGCTTGGTCTGGCCACAAATGGTTCATGGGCACACATGTTTTTTTGTCTACGTCTTGATCGTGCAACACATGATGACGATGGCTGCGGAAGTAACAATGTTTGACATTAAAGATCCACGCAAACACAACAGCACACATTGAGAAGTAGAAATCAACGCATTGCTTCCAAAATACTGCACTTCTGTGGTCAACATAATTCAGAAAGCAAAATTTTCCTTTATCCTCGCTATTCAATTTTGAGCAATGTCTTTTTGAACACTTTGTTTTAAGTACTTGTTTCTTAAGGACAGCAGTAACAGCATGGACTGCAGCATTATTTTGGTGAGGTTAAAAAAAAAGAGCAATTCTTAATCTAGTCAGGCAAAAAAAGGCTAGGGCAGACCTTAGAACAAAATGGGGTTTTTTTTTGGAAAAAAGACAGATTGAAAGGTTTTAGCTGTCTCAATTTTTCATTGTTCCACGAATAAGAAAAATGACTGTTTTGTCCGACAGTCTGATGCTGGATACAAACTCAATATCAATTGATTGGTCTGCATCAAATCAAGTATCTGAAATGAGTTTGCTGCATTGATTTCTGGAGGCTTTCTTGGAAGAAAATTACTCAAATAAAACTTCATCTCACGCAGGTTGAAAGCTCATAAAACTTACAATGGATCAAATTTCAGTAAAAAATTAAAATACCACATCACCGTAATTTAGACATATTAATATAATGGGGATGATGGTTTACATCAATGCATGTTATAGTTTTAGCATTGCAACATGAAGATTTATTGAGAAGTAGCTGACTCTTGAGTAGTTAAATTAAACACTTCCTTCCAAGGAAGATTATTTGTTTTTCAACCTGAAATTGCATCCTTCGAACAGACATCAATTTACAATGGAAATGTTTTTAGAAAGTATTCGTTTTACACAGTTAGAGCAAGAAACATATCTGTAAATGTAATAATTCATTGTATATGGTCACCTATCGTTCATAATCAGATGCAATTGCGTAGGAAATACAGCACAAACAGATCAACCATCCAACAATCCATGCCAATGTCTACGTTCTACTTTAGGTTTAGAAGTGGAAAGATGGATGGAGGCCTACCGTTGTAACCTGATATTCCCTTTTCCCTTGCATGTTTGCCTAGCCTCCCCATAAATGCAACTTTACTATTCACTTCCATCACTCTCTGCAGTAATGAATTCCACATTCTCATCGTTCTTTGGATAAAGAAGATTCTTCCGAATTGTGTATTGGATTTCTTGGTGGCCATTTTATATTGATGGTCTCTAGTTCTGCTCTTCCTCACAAGTGGAAACATTCTCTTTGTATCCTCATGATCAAAATTTATATTAGATAACCCCTCAGTCTTCGTTCTCAAGATGAGAGAGACTTGGTCCGTTCATCCTTTCCTGATAGGTATAGGCAGGGATTTCTGGTATCATTTTTGTAAATCTTCTCTGTTCTATATCCATTTTATAATATGGTGACTAGAACTGCATGCTATATGTGGTCCAACCAAGGCTTGATACAGGTTGAGCATAACTTCATTACTTTTCAGTTCTACCCCTCTAGAAATAAAGCCCAGTGTTGGTCTGTTTTTTATGGCTTTGCTAAACTGTGGTGCAACTTTTAGTGATTGGGACATTTGTGCTTTGAAGTTTCTTTTGTTCCTCTCCCCCACCTGGACTGACACCTTCCAAGTATAAAGTAAATTCCTCATTACCAAAATTAACTACCTCACACTTATCTGTGTTGAACTTCATTTGCCAATTAGTTGTCCATTTTGCAAGATTATTACTATCTTCCTCTAATCTGTTGCAGTCCTCAGTATTGACTAACAGCCCAATTTGGTGTTATTTGCAAATTCAGTGATTGGGGTGTATTTGATTCCAAAGCCCAAATCGCTAATGTAAATTGAGCAGCGCTGGTCCCAGTACGGATCCTTGTAGAACACCACTTCCCACTTCTGCCACTCTGAAAAATTACTCTTTACTCCCACTCTCTGCTTTCTGTTCTTGAAGCCAGCTAACAATCCATTCCATCACTAGTCCCTTGACTCCAAATTATCTCGTCTTATTCATTAGTCTATTTCTATTAATGGGATACGTTATGGAAGGTGCTTTAAAAATCTAGATAGATGACATCTACTAAGTTACCATTATCTACTCTCTTTGTTGCCTCTGCAAAATATTCAATAGGGTTGATCAGGCAACGTTTTCTCTTTTGAAATTTCATTGCCATATTTTTCTTTACTCTTCCATTCTCTGATTTAGTAGGGATTCTATTATTTTTCCTATCATTGATGGTACGCTGACTGGTCTATAATTGCCTTAACATAATTTCTATATTTAACTATCTGCCAGTCTTCTATTTACTGAAAAAGTAAATAAATAAACATTTTCAAGAAATGTTCAAGTCAGCACAAATACAAGTCGAATGGCCTTTTCTATGCTGTAATGATTCTAAAAATTGGAATAGCTGAAGTTATAGATTATCAAAAGAAATTCAGAGAGTGTGGGTAATCAAGAAATACTCAACTTTCCACGGCATTTCACAAAGTTTTGACATAAGGCAGTGTAGAAACTTGGATTACCCATCGAATTTAGCACTCCAATTTACCTGAAGGTGCCTCGTTCAACATCTTGTCCACTAAGCCTTACATGTATTCCATCTTTCAGTAAAGAACCAAATGCCATGTACTCTGCGAGGGCCCAATCAACCATTTGATTCTTGACCATCCCTGCTCGTCCCCTCAGGATACGAGACAAACCTGGAAAAATGATGAATAGTTGTTCAGGTAAGTAACAAAAAATAAGGAAAAGAAATGAAAACAAGATGTTGGTATCAATGATTAAAAGACTAATGATCTCTAATTGTTAGTGTTAGAAACCTTTCATTTTTGAAATAGGTTCCAGTTATTCCCTCCCATAAGGAGGGAATGTGCATGGTTCACCTTTCTTACAAGTTTGTTTCAGCTTGCCTGAGGTAGTAGCCTCCAAGATAAGTTATAGGTTTAAGTTACCTTCTAGAACTTGGGGGCATAATATATATAGGCTAACACTTGAGTTCAGTACTGAACGAGTGCTGTATTGTGAGGAAAACCATTTCCATTCAAGGAGACATCAAAGATCTCATGGCATTATTTGAAGAGAAGTAGGGTTCAGTGCCAGTAACATGGACAATATTCTCTGTTTGGCCAACACCACCAAAAACACATCATCCAAACATTTATTTGTCTTCTGCTCGTGAGTCCTTAGTGCACACTGGCTATTACATTTGCCTACAGAACAATCCAGTCTGTAACTAACTGAGTGACCTGAAGATTAATTTAACCCCTAAATAAAATAAAACTGTTTCTTCCCTGCTCGTCACAATTGATTTTTATTCTTCAAATGGTATATGAAATAGATAATCACTGAAAGGGTGTGGTATAATGCAAGAGAGTACAATTCTCTTTTTCCCCTGACTAACTAGCGCAATTACTTAGTATTCATGAACAGATGGAAAGTAATGTTCCTACATATTAATATCCTTGAGGACCCCAGAGTGGTGAGAATCCAATTAAGAGATTTTTGAGTTGAGAGCTGAAATGTTAACTTCCCCAGATGTATGGTCAAGGAGACAGTTCCCAGCACATTCATTAACTAGACAGGACACAGTGTTTGGTAGTAGCCCATGCAAAATGTTTTGAGGTGCAATGAAAGAAAGATCAACATGCTTCCATTCTGATAGTATTTTTCACAACCACTAACAGTTCAAATACTGTACAACCAAAGAAGTGCTTTGTGAAGTGCAGTGAAGGGGTGCCTGCCCACAATCCCGAGGGCTGCCCTGCACCAATTCGAAGCTAGGAGTGGGAGGAGGGGGAGTGAGGAGCTAGGCTCAACAGGTCAGGGGAGCATTAAAAGAGGGAGGATGACCAATGGAGAGGGTGCTTTCACTAGGCCCAGGAGATCTGGAAAAGACTCCTCCTTGCCCAGCCAGCCTGCGCAGTTAAGCTGCTGGGCTTTCCCTCTCCTGCCGTGGGTAAAATATCGGCGGGGTGGAATGAGATCCTTAAGTGGCCATTAATTGGAGAGCTCAGTCACATGAACATTATCGGCTCTTTTGGAAATTAACCTTTACATTTGAGCAGCTGACGATGAGGAATGTTGTAAGCGGGCTCAATCTTATCCTCACCTGATGTCCACATATGGCCGGAATTTTACCGGCACGCCCACTCCGATTCCGGGGGCTGGCGAGGCTCAGAGAACGGCATTCTCCGTTAGCTTTGGGTAGGATCGTACGAACCTCAGGTGGACGTACCAGTAAAATCCCACCCATAGTCTCCCATCACATATCACTGGTGAATGACCATATCCACACCCGATATTTCTCTTCTTTTGCCAGAGGACACAGACATCAACTGCAATCTTCCCTCCCCAAACACCAACTAGCTGAGACCGGCTCACTCTGAAGTATCCAACTCCTTCCCAAACTGGATAGTTCACCACCATGTCAGCCAGTGTACTTACTCAGTGAGCCATTAGTGTCTCCGCTACAAATTCATTTTCAAATGTAATTGAAATTCAAGATTACAAAAGATAAATAAAGTTAAATTGGGTTACAAATTGACAAGAAATCCAGTGGGAGTGCAAGAAGTGTTGTACTGTTCCATAACTATGCATGTAACAAACATGCGGATGGTTATCAGCCTGCCTATTTTTCCCCAAGTCTGCCAATCACTATGTTGTGTGCTAACATGCAGTGAGGCATTCCGAATTAGAGGATTATTAGCCTGTTTTGTTGCAGAACACAAATTTGAATTCAAATGATAAAATTAGCCGGTCAAACCTTATGAGTAGCATATGCTTGAAAAATATATCAGAAAGCTGTTGTGGAAGTGTTCCTCAAATCCCTTTTAAGAATATATGATGCTTAAGAATACATATTATGCATACGAAGATAAATAGCACAATTAATAAACAGCCATTAGCTCTTATACATCAATGCAGAAGTCCTTCATGCACATCTGTCACACAGATAATAAATAAACAGCTCTGTTCTTTATGCCTTTACAGTCTTCTCAGATGACAACTGTTCACCTGTATTCGAGGGTCTAATTATTCAATCTTGCTAGTTCAAAAATTTACAGAAATCCACGTGTTTCACCTGAATATAATAGATTGACAGTGCTGTTAGCCCTTCACCAAGTATATCATTTCTCTATTTCAGACTCTCCAATAGAGTAAATTTCATTGACATACAATAGATCCAGAATTAACAGAAATGGAATCAAGACTTTAGTGAAATGTTACCCTGGAGAATCCTCTTGAGCTATCAAGCTATAATGGTTTCCTTTAAATAAATATGTGATTAGCATAATTACAGAGACCATTATCACCAAGGATGTTTTGCTGTTTATGTCTGCAGCTGGAAAAATATGTGCGCAGTGAAATGGAAGAGTAATTTCTTAGTGTCTCACAATCTGCATTTGAAATTATTTAAAAGTTACAATGGTTTTATGTACCAGCACACTCTCTCAAAATTGTCAAAATCTAGGGCCCAGATTTTTGCCACGATGAAGTTGCTCGGGTGGTAATCGAGTCGACTGGAGTTCGCTCATGTGCGGTTTGTGGAGGAATTTACCATCAGCTCCCCCCCACTGAAGTGCGATTTTGGTAGGGCAGGAGTGCGAGTGCAGATTAGACTAGCTAAGGGGCTGCTCTAAAACTCAGTGGCTAGCCAGGAGAGATAAGGTACCCCTTTGGATATGGTTCCGGGTCGCCTCAGGGAGAAGCAAGACACCCTTTGGGATTGTTAAAAGTAGACAAAACATCTAATAGTACTTGTTAAAAGTAAACATTTTTAAAAGTGTGGAGATTTTTAAAAAAAAATCAGCACTTGATATTTAATTCTGTTTGTTGCCAGAAGCCTGAGGGAAGTCATTAAATGATTTGTGCTGCAATGATCTCCATTCGCAACCCTGCAAACTTAGGACAGACTTTCCACTGTGGTGAAAATCTGGGCCCTAGATTTTGACATTTTTGTATGCCAATGCTGGCACATGAGATTGCTGTAGTTTTACAAGTTAACATTATCATCGTGGTTGAATGTTAAGTGAGCAGTTTGATTGACAGCCCTAAGTTACAGTTAGGTTGATTGGCCATGCTAAATTGCTCCTTAGTGTCAGTGTAAATTAGCAGGGTAAATACATGGGGTTACGGAGATAGACCCCGAGTGGGATTGTTGTCAGTGCAGGCTTGATGGGCTGAATGGCCTTCTTTTGCACTATAGGGATTCTATGAAGTGGTTATGGAACAAAAATGTGTATTTTCATAAGAGATTAGTTGAAGAAATTTCAATCTATTGAATGTTTTTTTAAAAATCAATGAAAATAGCGAGGTCATCAATAGACATAACTGTGTGTGTCAACATGGCTCCTGAGATTTGCCCATGCTGGACACTAGATAAGTTGGGGTTAAAGGATGGTGGGTTAGCGTACATTGGCACAAAATTGGCATTGAGATTATAAAAGGTAATGGGGATGAGTGAGGGCATGTGTTGGCATGGAGAATGTGTGTGTAGGGATGTGGGGTGAGGTTTGGGGGATGTTTTATGTTTTAACTTTTTTTTTCTAATTCTGGACACAGTGCAGAGCCTGGAGGCAGGTCATCAATCCATCCAGCCGGCCTTGAGGCTCTGGCAGTCATTTCACTTCTTCCTGGGTTGCCCACTTCGACTGCTATTCTAGCCCACATCCCCCAGACAGAAGATCTGACATCCGGGCACACGTGGAGTTGGGAATTCTCCCGTGTCTGCTCACCTGACCTGGGAGTGAAACTCTCGGCCTAAGTCTTTGTATTATTTCCCATTTGCTTGTCACTCAATCTAGTTATTTCAAACTCTCCCCTGTGTTTTTGTCTGCTAGTCATTTTCTCCTTCTCTGTAGTGCTCCTTCAATCATCAGCTTCATATTTATTTTCTCCAGCTGCTCTCCTCATCTTTCTTTCTCGCGTTCTCTAAATCACTCACCACACCGTGTCTAACTTTTAACTTTTTATTTCAAGGAAAGGTAATACGGCAGCCAACAAATACCAATGCAGAGATCGGCCGGACCAGGTAAAGATGGCAGATTCTCTTTCCTAAAGGATATTATTGAACCAGGTGAGTTTTAGGACAATCCAGTAGTTTTAGTCATAGTGAGTCATACTGTAAGAAGTCTTAAAACACCAGATTAAAGACCAACAGGTTTATTTGGAATCACGAGCTTTCGGAGCAGTGCTCCGAAAGCTCGTGATTCCAAATAAATCTGTAGGACTTTAACCTGGTGTTGTGAGACTGCTTACTGCACCCACCCTAGTCCAACGCCAGCATCTCCACATCATGAATCATACTGTATAGAGGAGGCCCTTCAGCCCGTTGAATCTACACCAACAAAACTACATTAAATCTACACTAATCCTATTTTCCAGCGCTTGGTCCCTAGTCTTGAATATTATGACATTTTAAGTGCTCATCCACATATCTTTTGAAGGTCGTGAGGTTTCCCACCTCTATTGCCCTCCCAGGCTATGCATTCCAAACTCCCACTCCCACTTTGGCTGTAAAAGATTTTCCTCAAATCCCCTCTAAACCTCTTGCCCCTCACCTTAAAATTGTGCCCCCTCATTATGGTCACTGTTATTAATACTAGACTTTTGATTCCAGATTTATTTAATTAACTGAATTTAAATTCTAAACTGCCAAGATCGGATTTGAACACAACATTAGTCCAGATATCTGGATTAATAGACTATCAGCATAAACATTGTGCTCCCTACCATACCCAGTACCTCTTGCCCCTGACAAATAGCAAAAGCAGTCACATGCATGCCACAGATCAATAACATTTCTGGCAAGTGGCAAAGAACGCCATTTGTAAATAGATTTATCAATAAGCACATAAACTTAAAACAGCATCTACAAGCTCCTGCAATTGACAATTTAATTTAGATTGGGAGGAAAGAAAACGTTTGTCACAAAAACAACAAAGTATTGCTTTTGTGGCATTTAGATTTAGCACCAAAGAATCCTTGGAAAACAGGTACAATACACAAAATCTGTGTTAATCCTTTGCTGTGTCCTAAATATAGGCTGTTGTTCTCCTGATGCATTTCGTGCAGCGCAGGTCATGTTGGGGTGGCGCAGAGTCGGAAAAATCGCCGTTGAGAGGTCTAGCACATCCAGGACGAGAGAAAAAACCCATTGCAAACCTCTCAGCCACCGTGTGCAGACATAATCTGGTTCCTGATTATGCATGATCAATTTGAAGCCGTATTCTCCCTGCTCCTGGGATTCTCTGACCCTCAAACACAGCGGTAACCTGGTGAGAATCACTACTGGTCTCCGCAAATGGAGATCAGGCCGGATAGGCACGCAGTCATTTCTTCGGGTGAACGGGGAAATGACAATGTCCATCTAGCACTCTGCAGAGGCGCTGCCAGATGGCACTGCTTGATGGGTACTGCTAAGGTTCCAGGGGCAGTCCCAAGGAGGAGGACCCAGAGGGGGCTATGAAGAAGGTCATGCAGTGGGGGGAGTCATGAAGCGAGACCCATTGGGAGGGCCCCCAACACTGGCGATCTATGTTGGGGAGTGGGGCGGGAAAATATGCCTTCAATGGGGAGGTGGGTGGGGGTCCCGACATCTGTTGGGAGAGGATGGGGGGTCTTCAATTTCATTTTGAGACCAGGATCCCTCTCAGAACCAGTGCAAAACTTACCCCTCCCCAAAAAAGGACGAGTGTGGGAAAATTGTGATCTGATTCGGGTTGGCATCACACCGGATTTATCACCCAAAATGACACTGGGAAAATTACACCCATAATATACTTTTTTGATAGCGGCAGAAGATGAACGAGGAAAATTGCATGCAAATGAATACCAGGTGGTTTTGCATACATTTCCCTTAATCGCATCAATGCAGTCTTCAATACAAGTTCCAAAGCAGCCATTTGGTTTCTATCAACTAAAGGTTTTTTACCGTTGGCATGTGTTCAAAATGGTGTTGCAACTTCAGAATTTATTGCAGAATGCCATTAGATTCTCACATTTAAGGATGGAGATGGTGCTTTGTATTGAGCCAATGCTTGCACTCTTTTTGCACTACAGTGCCAATAGCGTGGGGCCAGAGGGGGTTCATGAAGCAAGACCCATTGGGAGCGCCCCCTTACCAGCAAAATATGTTTTTTGGGGGGGAGGGGGGGGAGAGAGAGAGAGAGAGAGAGAGAGAGAGAGAGAGAGTGGGAAAACATGCCTTCAATGGAGGGATGGTAAGGAGATAAGGGGGAAACAATCACTGGTGCCTCTAACAGTTGTTTATGAAATGTGCCTGGTCCTCTCCTAAGCCACTGTTTCCCTGTCAAAGACCAAAGGTCTGATTCTAACTCACTCTGACAAACATAAATAACTAGCAGCAGCCTTAAAAATGGTCACTTACTGCCCCATATAACACTGGCACTCTGGCCACCATCTTGGGTAGAATCCAAATATGGCAGGCTACCTGCTTTGGATGGAAAGCTACATCAATGTGACAATCAGGGTTCTGTAACAGAAGCTACCTGAGCTTCTGGAAGGTCAGGAAAGTGAAGATCAAATTACAGGTTTCCTACAATCACGCTCGCTGAAATCTGGTAAGAGTGCAGACCATGGATTGAACCCGTGATCTGCCTGACTCATTGCAAAGCCTGCAGTTGGGTTTCTTACTCTTACTGTGTTTAATTGTACTCCCATTTCATCCAATTTTTTATAAGCTTCTGAGAAATCTATTTATTGGCTGCCTCAGTTTAAAAGTTACAAATAGGGCTTGAGTAATACATAGTAAAAGACCAATTATATTGGTGCACAAGAAACACTCTCAGGCTGGCAGGTCATTTCAAAGGTCCAACATGAATCATATTTTATATTTCCTTCTTTTACATTCAAATAATTACACCCACCTGCGACCACCTTTCTCCAACTCTGCCTCTATTTCAGCCAGTGACAGATTTGTCACCGTACCAAACACAGCATGAATCACAGGGAGGGAATGGGCACAAGCTGCAGATGGCCAATAACATACAGCTGTAGTCTCATGCATAAAAAAGACCGATGGGGTCATATGAATCCTGCTCTGCTCAGAATGTATTTTATTTGAATATTATACATAAGCGCTCATATTTGGCTGGCTGACTGTGGTAAGTTCACAATCAAAGCAATTCCACATTCATGCCAAATTAGGGAAACAGCTCATTTGTGCTCCTTTAAACAGCAGATGGTGTTTGCTTTGACCCACTGCACCTTTTCGGTCCATCTCCTACACCACAGGCTGACAGCTAATACTGTGAACTTTCTGATACAATGAAATATTGATAAACAAAAAAACAGAGTACATTCATGTGTAAACCCGAATTTAAAAAATACATCAGCATAGAACCAATACGATTAATCCCCCAATTTTCAGAATCATTTTTGACCTAAAATAATTGCGCTGACCATGCTTTCACCTAATAAATGTGATTTGTTAACATATATACATACCTGAGTGAATGGTAAAACCTTCTATCGGCACTGAGCTGGCTACATTCCCAATATGTTGCAGGATTTCCATGGAAAGGCCGGTTGGGGCACAAGTCATACTCTTTGGTTCTCCATTCTGAGTAAAGAAACCTAAGATAAAAAGTGTTTTTTCTTTGTAATCATTATGCGGATAGTGAAATTGTTCATTTTTTTAATACACCGCCTAACAATTAGTTGTTAATTTTTTAGCACTTTTGAGGTACCGTTTAACACTGCTAATATTAATCAGGCAATATGAGAGCAAGACAAGATCAGTGCTTATTTTGAGACACAAATTAAATACATTCTGGCAAGGTTGGGTTGGGGGGGGTGGGGGGGGGAATGATTCTCTGGCCATTCACGCCAGCCGGATTCTCTGGTCCCACTGGCAGATATTTTTAAAATATCTTCTTCAACTGCTGGGAGTAGCACTACCATTCAGTTACCATCAGGTTCTACTTGCTTGTTTTTTTACACCTTTGCTTAAAACCATAGCCTATCGCTATGTATATTTAGAACAAGTCTTACAAGAATATCCTCCCACGTAAGGCTATCGAATTTTGCTCACCTGGCCAAGGGGAATCTAGCCATTCTTTAATTTCAAGAATTTTCTCATCCTTTGCCCCGGTAAAGGCTTCCTCACAAATCCTGTCATAGTCTGCTACTTCCTCCTTGAAACAGAAAAATTCATCAAATGCAGTTTACAGAGCTTAAATGTCCAACTGAGGAGTCACCTGAAAGGAGACCAGGTGTTCACCACAAGGGAGGGAGGGGTCTGGCAGTGGCTGGGGGCAAAGGAAGGGGCAAGAGAGTAACTCATGCACTTCCTGGCAGCGCTGACAAGGAGACAGATTCACTGGCTTCCCCACGGTGTCTTTCGCGTGGTCGGAGGCGGCGTACCATTGGCCAGCAGCAGGATCTTCTGGTCCCACCACTGCCAATGGGATTTCCCATTGACTCAATCCCAGGCCGCTGGGAAACCCGTGACAGGGGTGCGGCGTCAGTGAGACCAGAAGATCTAGTGACACATGTCGGCCAGACCAGGTACGGTGGCACAGTGGTTAGCACTGCTGCTTCACAGCTCCAGGGACCTGGGTTCGATTCACGGCTTGGGTCACTGTCTGTGTGGAGTTTGCATATTCTCCTCGTGTCTGCGTGGGTTTCCTCCGGGTGCTCCGGTTTCCTCCCACAGTCCAAAGATGTGCAGGTTAGGTTGATTGGCCATGCTAAAATTGCCCCTTAGTGTCCTGGGATGCGTAGGTTAGAGGGATTAGTGGGTAAATATGTGGGGGTAGGGCCTGGGTGGGATTGTGGTCGATGCAGACTCGATGGGCCGAATGGCCTCCTTCTGCACTGTAGGGTTTCTATGTTTCTATCTACAACAATATGTTCGACTCTTAAATTCCTGCTGAAATGGCCGAGTAAGCCACTCAGTTGGGGCAAATAGAGATGGGAAATAAATGTTGGATTTGCCAGCACCACCCACATCTCATGAAAGAATAAAAACATGTCCAAACTTTTGGCTAGTTTGACATTCCCCAGTAATGCAAATAACGTCAAAAAGAAAACGTGCAGAGTATTAACACTGAATTAGGAACATGGATCAAAATTCTAAACTTAAAACATAGAATTCTAGCAGCAATCTTTATACCATCAAGAAGCCTACATAAGGGGCTGTTTTTAATGGAAGCAACAAGGGTCTCGCTCATCAGCTGGAGAAACCTTGTCACTTCTATTTGGGAAGTCCCACCACATGAAGTGCCAATCCTGTACTTAAACTGGGCAACGGTGGGGATTCCCTGAGATCAAGGATAATGGAGATGAAAGGGTCACCTGTCGAGGGCTGGCAGCAAGTCAGAACTTGGCAGTTCTTCATGGCTTGACAGCTCCACTGGGAAAGCAGTTGCTGCTTACGGTACTGTACCCACCAAGGCCCAAGATCATAGATGGACCTAGGCATTGATGAGTGATGGTTGCGAGCGGGGGCAAAGGCAGGGGTTTGGCACTCAGCGAGTCCCCCTTCCCAATGCCAGGTCCCTTAATCAGGCACTGAATGCTTTTTAATGAGGAATCCACCCTGGCAGCCCAAAGACAACCCAAGCAGGATTTACTTATTGGGCTTCTTGCATGGCCCGCTGCCGGTTGGGTGAACACCAGCGGCAACATGAGGCTGCTGAGTGGCGGAGGATGGGAAGGTCACCCACGGGCCTTCCTGCCACTGACTTAATGGGGGTAGAGGCAGGAAGACAGTGGGAGTCTCTAACCTCCGGCCCGATTAAAGGCCCCCAACTAGAAAACCTGGCACATGGGAGGTTACAGGATGTCAAGAAAATAGGATACTCCAATTCCTTGTTATTTTAATTTTGCCCACTTGTGTGCCTCAGACTGGCGCCACTTTAAAGTAACATCTTCATCCAATCCTTCAGAAGCAGTTATCGCATTTCAAGGATCATGGGCTTCTATCGCAAGGCTTCTCACCCAGCTACATTTGGTGTCTAAATCCACACAACAAAATAAAATGGAGGCTGAGACTAGAAAATCTGAATTTGATTTATATCTGATCAGGACATTTGATTTCAACTATCTTACTATATTAAGACTACAGATTTGAGATACAGCTGGTATAGTGTGCAGACCTCATACTCTTGCAGTGTCAGAACTCCTTCAGATATCAATTTATCTGCATACTTCTTCAGAACAGGCACCTGCTGCTGGATCTGCTTGTACATCAGAGGCTGCGTGAACATGGGCTCATCCATTTCATTGTGTCCCCTTTTACGGTAGCAAACCTAGCCATTGACATCGAAATGAAGGATATAATTATCTGAAATCAGAACTATTTTGTACTGTACCTGTGCAAACATTCGCTGCCTAATAAAATTACTGTCACTTCAGAAGATGTGCCAAAAATAATTAAAAACAGATATGTTGTCCAGCGTTTGTGCCAGAATTGTTTAAGAAGCTTAACTGAAAAGAAATCAAACATGTCTAGTTTCATTGCCTTGGTCAACAGGTGATTCGACAAAACATTCAAACACCTTCATACACACTCTAAACACAATTTATTGAGCTATTAAAAAAACTTGATAATGTTATCTTTGATTACTTTTTCATCTTCACATCTGTTCCAAGAGGTGAGATGTAGCATATCCAGGTGCAAACTGAAGCTCCCTTCATTCCACCGGAATCTATGCACTGACCTCCAAACCGGGACACCAGTGCAAACTTTTCAAACAAAAAAAACTTGCTTTCCTTCTGGAGGATGAACAATCTGCAAGGGCGGCACGGTAGCACAGTGGTTAGCACTGCTGCTTCACAGCTCCAGGGTTCTGGGTTCGATTCCCGGCTCGGGTCACTGTCTGTGTGGAGTTTGCACATTCTCCTCGTGTCTGCGTGGGTTTCCTCCGGGTGCTCCGGTTTCCTCCCACAGTCCAAAGATGTGCGGGTTAGGTTAATTGGCCAGGTTAAAAAAAAAATTGCTCCTTAAGAGTCCTGGGATGCGTAGGTTAGAGGGATTAGTGGGTAAAATATGTGGAGGTAGGGCCTGGGTGGGATTGTGGTCGGTGCAGACTCGATGGGCCGAATGGCCTCCTTCTGCACTGTAGGGTTTCTATGATTTCTATGGTTTAATGTTGTGGTTCACAGCTACTAGGAACCTGATCTTGCAAATAACCCTTGCCGCCATCATGCCAGTAAGCCTTTCATTCTGGGCTGCATTTAATCACAGGCTCCACAGATAAAAGGAAAGCCTATTAAACTACTGTGCTCCCCCAGTTCCACATTTCGAAAGCAATCTGGCAGCCAGAAAATAACTACATTGGTTTCCTAAAGGTACGGTCCTCCAGATGTTCAATAATATATTACTGCCTGCCCTTTCAGTTACACAAAATTACTACATTTTAAAGAATCAAAATATACAGGAATATATTGGGCGAGATTTTCCGGCTGTTACCACTGGTGGGATTGTGCAGTCCTGCCTGCAGCGTGTTCCCGCTGCGGGTTCCCCGGTGGTAGAGGGTACAAACGATGGGAAATCCCGTTAACAAGGGCAGGGACTGGGAGATCCCACCTTTGGCCAATAGCAGGCTGCCTCCACTGCCACCAAACATGCCACTGGAGGAAAATTCCCAACCAAAATTACAGTACATTAGAGAGAAAAAACAACTCATTTTATTTGACGACTGATCAAATTATACACCGCACATAGTTTTTCTAAACATACATGAAACCATGTCGGCAACATTTCAAATACTGCAATATATCATCTTGTAATTACCAGATCGATTACAACATCCTTATTGAATGTGTTCCGCCACTCTGCAGCCACTTTACACACATAGTTCACTGCTTCCGGGTCATCACTATTCACATGAAAGATGGGTGCGTTCACAACACGAGCAACGTCAGTAGGGTACGGAGATGAGCGGGCCATCCGAGGATCTGTAGTAAACCCAATCTGCAACAGCATTTGCCTTTCAACATTAACAACATCACAGACTGCATTTCATTGTTTTAAAGTTTATTTTATTAGTGTCAGAGGTAGGCTTACATTAACAATGCAATGAAGTTACTGTGAAAATCTCCTAGTTGCCACACTTCGGCACCTGTTCAGGTACAGAGGGAGAATTTAGCATGACCAATGCATCTAACCAGCACGTCTTTCGGACTGTGGGAGGAAACCAGAGCACCCGGAGGAAACCCAAACAGACACGGTGAGAACGTGCAAACTCCACACAGTGACCCAAGCCGGGAATCGAGCCCAGGTCCCTGGTGCTGTGGGGCAGCAGTGCTAACCTCTGTGCCACCGTGCCGCCCAATTGTTTCTGGTCAGAAATAATTCAACAACTTACTGATACACACGTCCCACAGTCGTATTCTACTGTGTATTAGCTCAAATATGCCTTTTCTTACCTGGTTATTTACAACTACATGAATAGTACCATGTGTAGTATAGGATGGGAGGTCGCTGAGATGAAATGTCTCATACACAATACCCTGCCCAGCGAAAGCAGCATCACCATGTAGAAGGATTGACATAACCTTTAAATTTAAAGATAAATTATTTTATGAATCAGTCATTGCACTCTTCAATCCTTTTTATTAAAGAAGGTACTAAATTACGTGGTCTAATTCAAAATATATTTTTTTAAATCATAATACCTTGGTGAAGGACAGTCCAACCAGATAGTGGATTTTTGTAAATAACTTTAAATGGAGAAGCCCCATGCAGTCCAAGCTATCATACACTTATTTTTAAAAACACCTTGTTTTTTTTATTACCAATTGATATAATTCAGTTTACTATTTCTATCTATACTTATGGACCTTGAAAACAAATATTATTTTGCCTTCTCCTTTAGAGCCACTCAGACCTCATCCAGATAATTTGCTCTTGAGCTCCATTTATTGGATCTCTCTCTGTTCAGGTACCATGCCCTACGGAGGCATTAATGAACATGGATCTCCATGTTAATCTTACCCTGGAGACATGGGTCATCATCCTTGATGGTACATTCATCCAGTTTACGAGGCTCTTTAGAAAGATGCTTCTGTGTCTACCTCGATCTCTTTTACCATTGATCTTTCCCATCAGCATCAGACTTTCGAAATCATGATTTCTTATTATGTGCCCAAGAAATTCCAACCAACTCTTCCTGATCATAGAGTCCTTTTGATCTCAGATTTTACTCGCACCTCTTCATTGGCAGTGTGACTTATCCAAGATATCTTTATTATTCATCTGAAAAACCATAACTCTGCAGCTTCAAGTCTTCTCTGCATTGCTTCACTGATCATCCAACGCTCACTGCTGTATGTCAAAGTTGATGCGATGTAGTACTCCAAGATTCCTAGCTTTGTTTTTATGGATAACATAATTGGCCATTCCAATTCTTCATCTTATTTCTTGGTTGCACTTTCCTTCCAATGTTAACATGCTTCCTAGATAACAACATTGGTCTACCTGAGAGACTTTTTGATCTTACTTTGTGGTATGACTTCCTTTTTGGACACTACTAGACATTTTGTTTTTCTACAAATTGATACTCAGCCCTTTCCTCTGACTTACATTCATGACTCTATCCAAAATCCTATGCAGTTTCTCTCAAGAGTCAGCAATAAGACTTGTGTCATCAGCGTATTTTATACTATTAAAGTTGTAACCTCCAATTAATAATCCAGAAAGGTCTTCAATCTCTCAAAGAGTACTTTCATTATACAAATGGAATAAATCTAGGGAGAAAAGATCCCCTTTTTAACCCCTCTTTTAATCTTCACAAAATTACTTAGGTTGTTTTTACAGCCACGGTTTGTTCCCAATAAAGATTTCTTATCACTCTAGGATCTTTGCCATCAAGGTCAAAAGAATCTTCCAACATAGAAAATAGAGGCAGGAGAAGGACATTCGGCCCTTCGAGCCTGCTCCACTATTAATTTTGATCATGGCTGGTCATTAAGATCAAGGCCCAGGGCCAGCGATCGGAAGGCCGGCAGTGCAGGGCGGCTGTGCATCCTGCGCCCCCCCCCATATCCCATAGAACCTGCTCATTAATTCTTCACATTTCACCTTGTCAAACATTTTATAATCAATTAAAGACATGAATGCACATTTTTTTCATCTCAATGGCTCCTTCTGATAGCATGCATCTGGGTTTCAAAAATATCTTACTTCAATGAACATCTGAAAAACTTAACTCCAACTGCTATACCTGATTACTTCACCTCCATCTATTAACAGAAGAATCAGGAATGAAGGTTAACTTCTATGGCAGAATTGACTGGAAGTTTCTTGCTGCAAACTGTTACCTTTTCTATCTGCTCATCAAAATATCTACATGTCATCTGTATTCATTTCAAATTTAGACAGCTAAATTTAATTTAAACAGCTTCGCACTGGTTGGCAGACCTAGTTTAATGAAAATTGCACCACAATATTGCAAATCAAATGAAATATTTTAGCGATTCAGGAAGACGAGTCAACTTTGTTGAATGCCCTTGAGCAAGTCTATATAAACTGTGTCCATAGACATTTCTACAACGTTAGTCACCTCTTCAAAAAAAAGTTCAAGGTTCATTAGACATGACCTGCTCTTTACAAATGCAGGTTGCTCAACAGCACTTCAACTCTGATTTATTCAGCGCAGCGGGCTGGGGGAATCTCGCGGCGGGCGAAGCACCGATTTTGCGCATGTGTTCCCGCCTTGATAGCGGCACCCAGTGCCGGATTTCCGGCAGCATCAGTTCCACGCCAGAAATCGGCGGGGAGGCACGAAAATCATTTAAATAAAGATTCTAATATATTTTAAATACAATTTGCGGGCCCTGGACTGAAATCTCTGGGCCCGCGAGCATCTATTCTCCTCCCTCCCCACGACATGGGGCAGTGCCAAGGGGATGGGGCGGAGGTTCCACTGCCACTGTGCAGCCAGGATCGGTGGGGGAAGGAGTCAGGAGATTGGGGCAGGCCGGGAGGGGGGAGGTTGGGGCTGGGCCCGGGGCCAGGCCCAGGACCAGTGATCGGAAGGCCGACAGTGCAGGGCTACTGTGCATCTTGGCGCTGACAGATTGGTGCAAGTGCCCCATCAACGCTATGCTGCCGGCCTCTCCAGTGGGAATAGGCCCCGCCCACTGATTTATAACGATATACAAGTTGTGACCTCTGCAGTGCACAGAGTGTCGGAGATTCTTCTCTGAACTCCCACTGAAAAACCCAACATGAATTACTCCAGTTTTCACGCGAATTCAACACTTAGAATTTTTGTTGGGAGAATTCCGGCCAGCCTTTTATTTCAAGGCGCTCGGATGACCTATTTTAAGTATCTATCAACTAAAAGAATAAGTAAGTAGCTTAAATGTAGCAACAAAAGTTGATACGAAACAGAAATGGTTTGGAAGTTAAATAAAGGTCAGCTTCTCCCCCTTACCTTTTTGCCTGTGGTGTCTCCACGGTAGAACTGCACCGCTTTGGTTTTTCCCTGTACCACTGGATTCACTGCTTCGAGGTGCGAAGGATTTGCCATCAGTGACACGGTAATGTGTTTGTTAGTTGTTCGGTTGATCCTTTCATGGTAAACACCCAGATGGTACTTAACATCACCTGATCCCTAAATGATGCATTATGGAGGTTACACATGATTCCTCATATTGACATATTGCTCTTAATCCCCTGTTAGTTCTTAAATAAACTATGTTAGAAAACTGTAGGTAATTGGGGCAGTCAGCACCGCAAACATCATAGCGAACAAAAGAAGAAATGTAGAACAATTCCAAGATTCAATGGAAGCCACCAAAGCTAAGTAACCATTGGTGGAATTATGTTAAAATGGATATTTTAAGCGTGTTTAATTGACACGGGGTGGCACAGTGGTTAGCACTGCTGCCTCACAGCACCAGGGAGCTGGATTCGATTCCCGGCTTGGGTCACTGTCAGTGTGGAGTTTGCACATTCTCCCTATGTCTGCGTGGGTTTCCTCCGGGTACTCCGGTTACCTCCCACAGTCCAAACATGTGCAGGTTAGATGGATTGGCCATGAAAAATTGCCCCTTGTCAGGGGTTCTAGCTAGGTTAAATGTATGGGGTTATGAGGATAGGGCCTGGATGAGATTGTGGTCGGTGCAGACGCAATGGGCTCCTTCTGCACTGTAGGATTCTATGATCTATGACTAAAATGAATGTTATGACTAATCAATATATTAAGACATATTTGATATAGTTGATATACAATTATTCAGTATTGATACCTTTTGCTTTATAAAAGATAGTACCTTGGAGGGAAACATGAAGTTAGCCTTTATTTTATTTCCTCGGATATTTGTTTTAAAGCTTGTTGCTCATTCGAAACTACATTGGGGAATGATTTCTTTTTAGATTTTTGGATAGTAATTTTATGACAGCTAAGGAAAAGGAGGCAAGGAAAATTATTCCGGTTCTACTGAACTGCTACATCAAAGTGCTGGAGTGTGCTACAAAATTATAGCTTCAAAGCAACAACTTTCTCAAACAACTGGGCAATCATCCAAGAACTGAGGCAGTTTACCAGAAAGTTGATCAGTTACTCATATTTTGAAATATGGAGAAGAGGATCACTAAATAACCTTCCTCACTATCAGATGGAAATCAAATTTGAAGTACAAATGTATTAAATTCCAAGATATTTACAGCATGTTAAATTTACAGATACCAAATGGCTGCCACATCAATTGGTTTCCACTTTACAGCTGATTTTTGGAAACAAAAATGTTCAAAACAAGTTTTCAAGGGACTTCTCAATGTTTTTGCTATGTAAAAACAAAACTGGGTGGCTTCATGGTTCCCTGTAACTAATCTAGAAATGAATCACACAAAAAAATTAGTACCATATTCAATGACATATTCTTATTCTTGGAATAAATTTTAATATCATTACCCAGCCTGCACCTGCACATGATCCCCCCCCTCACTGAATATTCAAACCTCGCCCCCTTTGGCACTGTCCTGGCACAGGTTGGGCACCGCCAGGTTTATACAGTGTTACTGTGCCAGCCTGTGCCAGGACAGTACCGGGGTAGGCCCTCATGGGAACCCCATTGGGGGGGGGGGTGCGGTTTATTTCCGGTTGCACGTAGTTGGGGGGAAAAGAGTACAGGCAGTGAGGGGGGAATTGCAGGTACAGGGAGAGCAGGTGGTGAAGGGGGAAATGTCAGTGAAACTTCCACAGTATCAGCTGGGGAGGAGCCCAATATCTCTGTTTGGAGGAGGGGGGGAATGTTCCACTTCTGAGCTGAAATGGAACTCTGTGGAGTTTGTTGGAGTTGAATTTGTGGAGTTTTGTTAAAGTAAGTGAGCTGGATACACGGAGCCGGCCTTGCTGACTCTCTCGGGCACCGCCCCGCCAGAGTAATGGCATAAATCCCACCCGCCCATTTTATTTATTCAGAGAAGCTCAAGATCTGGAGAGAAAACTGGTCTGTGCAGCTGGAGAGCGACATGCTAGTTTTCAGTCCAAGCCTGACATTGAAAAAATCTGGCAAGATTCTGCCCACGCAACGTGAAATTCTGCTGTCACAAATTGTGTGCTTTTTAAATAAAACTTGAGTTTGTGTGCCCTCCACCTTATTTTGCACCATTTTGCACTCTGTTGGTTTGATTTCAAAGATGTGGAGATGCCGGCGTTGGACTGGGGTAAACACAGTAAGAAGTCTCACAACACCAGGTTAAAGTCCAACAGGTTTATTTGGTAGCAAAAGCCACTAGCTTTCAGAGCGCTGCTCCTTCGTCAGGTATGTGTGAGTTCTGTTCACAAACAGGGCATATAAAGGCACAAACTCAATTTACAAAATAATGGTTGGAATGCGAGTTTTTACAGGTAATCAAGTCTTAAAGGAACAGGCAATGTGAGTGGAGAGAACTTGGCAAGTGCGGAACTTGGCAAGAGTGTTCTCTTCCTGTTGGGGAACACTTCAGCGGTCACGGGCATTCAGCCTCTGATCTTCGGGTAAGCATTCTCCAAGGCGGCCTTCACGACACATGACAACGTCGAGTCGCTGAGCAGAAACTGAGAGCCAAGTTCCGCACACATGAGGACGGCCTCAACCGGGATCTTGGGTTCATGTCACACTATCTGTAACCCCCATGACTTGCAAAATCTCACTAACTGTCCCGGCTGGAGACAATACACATCTCTTTAGCCTGTGCTTAACCCTCTCTCCACTCATATTGTCTGTACCTTTAAGACTTGATTACCTGTAAAGACTCGCATTCCAACCATTATTTTGTAAATTGAGTTTGTGTCTTTATATGCTGTTTGTGAACAGAACTCCCACTTACCTAATGAAGGAGCAGCGTTCCAAAAGCTAGTGGCTTTTGCTACCAAATAAACCTGTTGGACTTCTAACTTGATTTCAAAGAACAGGCAAAAACAATTTCTCTGTGTAGCTTGTTACGGTGATAACATCACCCAGAGCTCACTAACATCCAGAAACAGTCCTGGACATTTTTAGCAGCAGGATAGTTTATCACCAGAAATCAAATAATATTCTTAAAAATTAACGATGGAACTTAATGTAAAACATTGTTCAGTTAATATTATAAATGAATGGTTGCCCATTAAGTGCACAATCCTACAGATAAGTTTAGAATTTACAAATCCAAATAAAAATACAACACATCAAGGTGAATTTTCTGGGCCCACCCATTGTGGGAATTGTCATGGGTGGGACATAAAATTTGGCGGACCATTTTAAGGTCCATTGACCTCAGGTGGGAATTTCTGGTCTTGGCGCAGGTGAACCAGAAAATCTGTCAATTGGCATTCGTATCTCATTCTGATTGTCAGTATATCACAATAGGAGCAAATTTCTCAAATCGTTATCATAAAAATAAAACTTAAAAAGACTCACAACACCAGGTTAAAGTCCAACAGGTTTGTTTGGAATCACAAGCTTTTAGAGCGCTGCTCCTTCCTCAGTACTATCCACCTGAGGAAGGAGCAGCGCTCCGAAAGCTCATGATTCCAAACCTGGTGTTGTGAGATTTATTACTGTGCCCACCCCAGTCCAACGCCGGCATCTCCATATCATAAAATTTTTAAAATCAGGTTACTTTGAGAATTGCAAATGAAACCCAAGTGTTGAAAACAGATTAATACTCACCTCCTCTGAAGCTTCCAACTTTGGATCAAACTGACAGAAAATTTGTTCCAAATCCTTCCGGATTACATTGGCCAACACGTTTAACCGGCCTCTAGAAAAGTTTTCAATTTTTTTAAAAAATAGTATGGAAATGCATTTCTTTGAATACTTAAGCAATGTTTTACCAGTGTTTTTATAGAATTAACAACAGCCATAAATTATAGTATTGACTCTAATCAAATTTAATATCTAGCCACTGAAATCAGGTGGCTTCAGGTTCACCCTCCTCAAGGCCTGTCCAAAATTCCAACTCCCTCTGAAAGGAAAAGAATCACTCTGCAATTCACCCATGATCAAAATTCAATTTCATGATCTAAGCAACGTATTAATTGTATGCAGGGCTTGGACTTTTTGGATGCAGTGTTCCATTTTGGGGACACTAACATGGGATGGATACATTAATCTTGAAGAAAGTAAGTCAAGCTATGAATTAACATGGTGATTTGAGGGATAAAGGGATTGGATTATGATGAGAGACTGGGGGCAGAATTTTCCCATCCAGCCCGCCATGGGAATCATAGCGAGCGGGACATGGACCATGCAACGGTCCGTTGACCTCGGACGGGACTTTTCGACCTTGGTGCAAGTGCGGTTGGAAAATCTCACTCTGAGATAGATTGGTTCTTGATCAATGAGGGGATCAAGGGGTATGGGGAGAAGGCGGGAGAATGGGGATGATAATCATATCAGCCATGATTGAATGGCAGAGCAGACTCGACGGGCTGAATAGCCTAATTCTGCTCCTTTATCTTATGGTCTTATGGGTAAATCAGGTTACATTTCTGGCAGAAGGAGGTCAAGATAATATGATTGAAGTATTTCAAATGATGAAGGGAATTGACAGGGTAAATTGGGGAGCAATCTTTCCTCCAGCAGGATACACAGAATCAGGAACATTGTGAGAAACTGCACTAAGTTGATTTTAAAGAAAAAAATGTTCTCAATGCATTAGAAGAATGACTAGCACATATGCCAATAAAGCCACAGAGGCAAAGTAAAATGACTTTAATCCAGAGATAAAAGTTCACTTGTGAAGTAAAGTTAATTAGTATCGAGTAATGACAGGAAATTGGGATTGAAAAGGTAAAGGGTAGAATTCGCCCATTTTGAGACGAGGTGCAGTCACGGGCAGCTCCAGCTGCACCTGTCCCGCTGACCAGAATGGTGGGATCTCGCGCCAGATTCTTTGCTTGGAACCTCATTAATTATGCACAGGCGAGTTCCCCTCTGACTCTCCTGATGGGCTGGCAGCTGATTCATCCATCCACCTTCAGCTGACGGGTTCAAAGGTCCCGTTCAATTCAAATACTGGTCCAGCACAATCATATCATTCTCTCCAGCTTCCCCAGACCATGCTGGATGTCAGCAACCCAAAGGGAAAAGGCTAGCAGCATCAAGAAGAAATCTGTTCCTTGATTCAACCACCTTCCCCTCCAGCCCTTCACCTGCAAGGAACCCACATCCCACTTGTACCTCTATCCACTGCCACGGGAGACTTCAGCCATCCCCTTCCAGTAAACGATGTGATATCCTTTTGACCCTCTTGTTTGTGAGCTTTTCATGCAGCCTTGCCAGGGTCCAGCTTTCTTCCCCTTGGTCTTCCCTCTGCCTGCCATTGTGAGCCCTCATCCCTTCTCTCCCATCCTTCACCACCCCCCCCCACCGAACCTTTGCAAAGCACTCCTTGCACATTTGCCCCCACCTTTTTGTACCCCTATACTCCCCAATCCCAGGCACAGTACTGATCGGAGATGGTGACACAGGAGGATCCATGGGTCCAGTAGCATGGTGGTGTCCATGAAGACCAGCTCAGTATGGAGATGGAAGGCAGGAACCAGTCAGCCCTGGCAGAGTGGTATACAGTGCATCTGGAGCAGTGCAACACTATGGCAGAAAGGATTTGTCGCATTCTCCTCTATGTTGCTGCCAAACTGAGCACCACCTGGTGTATGCCACTCATTAGCAAGCGGGTTAGATGTGATTTCCCGCCAGCGTGATGCAAAATTGGAAGGCCTGACGGGACACCACCGGCAGCTCTTTTAAAGAGTATTCATCAGATACAAATGAATGCAAATGCTATTGGTGCCACCAACCCAACATACAGCATCAGACTTTTCTCAAAATGAAAACCAGGTACCTTACCTATGTGGCATGCCCATGATCACATTATCCACTCCCTTGGTAATGGATACATCAATGATGGTCTTCAAAGCTGGAATTAGAACCTCACAGCCTTCCACACCGAACCGTTTCTCAGATGACCATTTTCTTGCCAGAAATTCTTCAAACCTAAAAACAAAGAAAGGGCGATTCTAAGAGTGACTCATCTGATGAAGGAGCAGCGCTCTGAAAGCTCGTGATACCAAATAAACCTGCTGGACTTTAACCTGGTGTTGAGAGACTTATGTGATTTTAATTATGAGCAGCAAGCCAGAGGAGCACACAAGCCAGTCATCCAATCCCTCTGGCAGGAGGCCAGGCCCATTTTGAGGCTGAGACCTAACTGCCAGTGACCTGCAAACTCCAAACGGGTGATTCGTTGCTGACGTGGCTGGCAGGAGGTGGTTTTAATCAGAATAAAGCACCAAAAGGTGAAGGTGAAGGAATGGTGAAGCAGATCAGTAGCTACAACATGATGCGATGAACGGAGGGCCAAAGTTGGGAGCGTGAGTTTTAATAGTGCAGTTGTAAGTGAATGGGAGAGAGCTTTTTCTCCAAGAGAAGTATTAAGGCTGGGAAAGTAAAGTAAAATAAAGTAAAGTTTATTTATTAGTCACAAGTAAGGCTTGTGCAGTTACTGTGAAATTCCCCTAGTTGCCACACTCCGACGCCTGGTCGGATCAACGTACCTAATCAGCATGTTTTTCAGTCTGTGGGAGGAAACCCATGCAAACACAGGGAGACTGTGCAAACTCCACACAGACAGTGACCCAAGCCAGGAATCGAACCCGGGTCCCTGGCGCTGTGAGGCAGCAATGCTAACCACTGTGCCACCGTGTCACCCCTGGGAAGCAGGAAAAGGGATACCCGGCACATATTGTGACACAGAGAGAAATTGTTCCTTACAACAACAGGCAAACTATGGTCACATTCAAGCCACAGCAAGAACACCAAGTATAAAAACCACTGCAGGTCTCACAGCAGCGAAACGACAACACTGGTTCATCTCATGCTGTAAACTAGCAAAACTTCCCTGTGAACAAGAAATTTACTGATAAAGTTTGATACAAATATTCTGCACCGGAGGCGGCTTGCGATTGGCCTCTGGCAAGATCTTCTGGTCCTGTCCCAAGTCTATGGAGCTTATTCGGTGGGACTGGGAGATCCCGCCAGCAGTGAGGTCTGGAAAATCCTGCCTTCTGATTTCCAGTTTCTCCCATTCTCTTCTGAATATCTGCTGGCGCCTTTTTGATTAAAACTGTTGCTTCCAAAAAAAACATCAAACGCAAGAATCATAAATTATAAGTTTGTTTGCGACCAAGGTCAACCTGCTTCAACTAAAGTTAACAAGCTTTGTGTTAGAGGTTATTTGAAACACTAAAATATTTCTTATTAATAAAACAAAATATAATTGTATTGTACCTTGTTGAACGGATCAGTCGAGCCAACAGCCTTCTTTTCTCCTTGTTAGTAAATTTCTGTACGCCTGGAGTTTCAAATCTCTGTCTGATCCACTGGCATTGCTCCACATCGTTTATAAACATGAACTCCAAGCCAATATGCCGGCAGTAGGTGGTCTGATTCAAATAAGAAAGTTAAACTGCACACAGCGAACATTTACACGTTAAATTAGTTATTTTAAATTTATCAACAAACTCTTGCTGGAAAAGAATGGCAGTGAACCCAAAGATCATCTACTTAAGTATAAACTGCCGGTGTGTAATGAGCAGCAGAATGGGACCTGTTAGATACAAAAAGAGGCTGGGCAAAGCTATAAGAGTGCTTTGTATCAGTGTTCGCTAAGGAATCAATGCTGACAAAATGGCCGAAAACCACCGTCCTTGTTCGTGGCTGGGATTTTCCAGTGGCACTAAAAGTGAATGGAGTTTTGGCTGGAACACCAAATCCTCCGTTCTCACTTGCAGTGGGACGGGCACAGACAAGATCATCGAATCCTGCCCAATATCAGTCGAGGCAGAGATGGTAGAGGTAATGGATTTTGGCTTGCACCCAACGTTGCTAAATGAAATGGGAGTGAAGCTAGCAGAAGGGATTGCACCAAGGTGCCAGCTTCATTATCAGCCATTTAAATGTACAATATTCAGTAACAAAAGGTAGTTTCCATTAGAAGCTGATAATCCATACGCAAGATAACATAGGCATTGAAATTGCAGCACAATCATGCCAAAGCCATCTAAAATAGAGCTTCCATTCAAACATTAGGTGGAATTTAATCTCCGCTGGGGAGGGAGGGAGGTCTGACCCATCGGCTGGAGAACTGGTGGAAGCCCTGTGTTGCATCCATGGGTGAAGGCTTATTAGCCAGTGCAGCTCTGAGGCACCAGTGGGATAGTTAGCCATCCATGTCTGAGATTGGAGCAGAGCTGTCAGCCCATTTAAGTGCCTGGCACTTAAGTGACGAGCACTGGGTCGCCCCTGGGATGAAGGACCCTGAGGGTAGAGACCAGCAGCTCTCTATTGCCATCAATGCCACTGGGAATGGTGGCAGCTGCCGGAATACACGGAATAGAGGCCAAGGATTAACAAGGGACCACAAACCAAAAAGGTGAGGTCATGGGGTGAGAGTTGCATTGGAGGGGCTGGATGAGTGCCTTTGAACAAGGAACACCCCCAATTCCCCACCCCAGGGGTTCATGAGCAAAAGCAACAGCTTGTTTTTTGGGCTCTCTTTATGGCGACTCCACAACCTCAATGAGGTCCTTAAGTGGGCATTTATCGACTATTAGTGTCAGGCGAGAAGACCGTCTTGGAGCCTTCCCACACTGGATTTGAGGTAGGAAGGCAATGGGGTCCCCACACTCTGCCCCCGATTAAATGCCGACCGTATTCAAGCTCACCTTGACGGGGATGGCGGGGGGGGGGGGGGGGTGCGGAATGATACTTACATCCAACCATTGAGCTTTTGCATTTTTCAGTTTGTTAAGAACATTAGGATTTGAAGGTTTATAAACAGTTCAATGTTTTTCTGCTGAGCACACTCTTGATGGGCTTCCACCCCTCCCCCTAGGTGTGCTTTCCGGCACCGGAGGCGGCTTGCGATTGGCCACTGGCAAGATCTTCTGGTCCTGTCCCAAGTCTATGGAGCTTAGTTGGTGGGACTGGGAAATCTCGCCAGCAGTGAGGTCCGGAAAATCCTGCCTTCTGATTTCCAGTTTCTCCCGTTCTCTTCTGAAAGTTGTAGGGGTGTAATGCAGGGGTGGCTCTTTAGGCAAAGAAGTGGGACACTGCCTGGATAAACTGGGACTTTTTTCTCTGGAGCGTAGAAGGCTGAGGGGTGATCTTATACAGTTCTATAAAATAATGAGGGGCCTAGATCGGCTAGAGAGTCAATATCTTTTCCCAAAGGTAGGGGAGTCTAAAACTAGAGGGCATAGGTTTAAGGTGAGAGGGGAGAGATACTAAAAGGGTCCAGAGGGGCAATTTTTTCACACAGAGGATGGTGAGTGTCTGGAACAAGCTGCCAGAGGTAGTAGTAGAGGCGGGTACAATTTTATCTTTTAAAAAGCGTTTAGACAGTTACATGGGTAAGATGGGTATGAAGGGATATGGGCCAAACATGGGTAATTGGGACTAGCTTAGGAGTTTAAAAAAAAAAGGGCGGCATGGACAGGTTGGGCCGAAGAGCCTGTTTCCATGCTGTAAATCTCTATGATTCAGCTAGACTTCCAGTGTAGAAGATTGAGTTGCGGGCTTGGATTTGGAGTGGCTGACTGCTCTGCTCCAGCCTCAGACCTGGAATAGCTATCCTACTAGTGTCTTAGACGTGCAGTGGCTAATGGTTTGGCTTATTGTTAGTTAGGATGCTGCCAGTGCAGCCCCTTTTGAAAAAAAATGTTTCAGCACAAAAACTACTTGTTACTTGACCAATGGAAAGATCTCTGGGAAATAACATTGAGCACACATTCTGAAGGTGATAGATTACCAGTTTACAGGTGACTACCAGACTCTCAGCAAACCTTCAAAATTATTTTTTTGTTGAATTAAAAAGACAACCGATTCTGGTTTGGAGCATTAACCATTCCATGCATTGACAATCCTGTACTGACCTCCAAACGGTTTAGGATTTCACGCAAAGAGATTGCAGGTTCATTTCCACCAATGAAGGTTGTTACAGGCAGTCGAAAAACTTTATCCAGATCAGACTCATGCAGTCCATAATAACCTGTATGATTATAGACAGGAAGGAGAAACATTAGGAACAGGACAATTATACAGGATCAATATTTAACTGTGTAACATTGTTACTGAGGATATGGATTATTATGAAGAAACAATCGCAGTAGTGACATCAGTTTAGTGACTTGTGGTAAATAATTTTGTTAATGAAAAAATAAATCAAATTTTCTGCTCCTGTTTGTGTTGGGCTAGTTCGACAATGGGAGCAGAAAATATTGCAAGAACTCCAAAGTCACATTTCAGGACGATGTGAAAGCATGACGTAACTGCCCCCTATACCATCAGTCAGTGACAGCCTGCTTTACCCCCGACATTCAAAGTCGTGAACATCATTCTAACAAATTTACATCAGGCCCATGCGTTGGAATCATCCCCCACATCAAAAAATCCATCCACGATGGTGTGCAGTCAGAAGCACGACTGGTCTCTGAAGGCATGTACCTGACAAGCAGTACTCACAGGGGAGCTCAGAGGCGAATGCCATGCTCGGTGGGGTGGGAGAGTGGAAAGGGTCATGACTGGATATTGCAGGGGGCATGGGGAGGCACCTAGATGAACTGCGAGCTGTGTGCTGGGACAACCTTTAAAAAATGGCACCCGGATCTTCAAGTGGCTGATTTGTTGGTGGGGTGGGCAAATCAGAAGCCAACGTGCCACCGATACGATATGGATCCCATGACTTCAGGATTGTTTTGCAAAGTTCCATGCTACATGGCGGAGAATGCCACCATTGTCCTCGGCAGCTTTTCCCATCTGACATCGGAGAAAATCCCATCCTTTGTTTTGGTTAGGTCACATTTTGTCAATGTGGCAGATAGTTATGATTGGTAACACTACAGAGGTGGTAGTATATAAAGCAGGATTGAGAGGCAGGGAAGAGTTAAAACACATTCTAGAGACAGTAAGACGACATCTTTGACAAAAATTAAAGCAAAACAAAAAGGCAACTTTAAGGATTTGGATCTCATGTGTTTTCTAGTTCATGGAATTATTTTTAGTCATTTACCATAATTTTAACTGAAATTTTTTGGGCAAAGAGAAAAAACTCCCTTCCTAACAGCACCGTGGGTGTACCTCCACCACATGCACTGCAGCGGTTCGAGAAAGCAATTCACCACCACCACCTTTTCAAGGGCAATAAAAATGCTGACCTCATCAAAGGCCCACGTCCCATGAAAGAATAAGAAATATTTTACAAGCACACAACAGGTTACAAGGGGCAAATCTGTACTCCCCTCAAAATGGGATTTTTAATTACAATAATGTAACAAATAAAATGGTAAGGACCATTCTTTTGCCATGTTACCAAAATCTATGTAGTAATTGAATAAAATGTTTTATAGCCTCTATGGGTTAAAGAAATTAAATCCATCCGGCAGCCCAGAAACATCAACGTATTCACACAAACCAGCAAGACCACCCTGACATGATGGGCTCCTAGTGGATTCAGTAACCATGATGTGTCTTTACAAAGTGAAAACATTCAAAAAATACTTCCATTGTCAGCGTCCACAACTTACCAAAAAAAAACACCTTTACCTGCACTTTTTAGCACAGTAGCCCAGGGTTTGCCCTTCAATAATATACATTCTAACAAAAGACAAGCCGCAGAGATGCCCGCTGTGATAGTAAATTATTTACCGAGTCTCTACAGCGCACTTTTCAAATAAAATGAATACCCTCTTTCACCTAAGTTATCAAAATAGCATCTATACTGCATTAGAGCAGAATTCCAAGACTGCATGACGATACCGTGTGAGACAAGCAAAGTTCAGCTTCCAGGTTTGACAGTTGGTGACCCTCAGCAAGTGCGAGGGAGGGTTAAAACAGGAACATTGCACGGAGATTAAGACCATTTAATTTCTCTGTGCTTTCATCATAGAAAGCGAACAACATGATGTTGCACCTAAACTGTAGATTATCTTAATCTGGTAGAAAATGTATAAAGATTTAATAATTCACCAGCCAGCCTTTGACAGGTGATTGAAACATTACATTTGTTTCTGCACATCATCATATTTCACCTGCACAGAGAGTAATTTAATAATTAGAAGACTGTTCCTTCCTAACCATAAAAAAATGCATAACTTGGACAGTTGGAGAAAATATATAAAAATATTCTGCCCTATTTTGGGATTGCACGCAAGATGGAGGATACAACGGAGAATTCTCTGGCCATTCACGCCGGTGGGATTTTCTGGAATTCCCACTGACAGCGGTGGGACCAGAGAATCCCGCCGTGAGCAAACAAGGCGCCACTTCCCGGGAGGCCGGAGAATCTCACCCAATGTCTCTCTTATCCGACTTAGCTTTGTGTTGCTCTCTCTCAATCTCTCTTCTGCTTCACTCCTTCTGTCTCGCCTTATCCTGTTATCTTTTTATTTCTCCTGCTCTTTCTCTTCTTTCAAATATTCCTGCACGATTCCCTTTCATTTCTCATTCCACTCTCTCCCCCTTCTCCGTCTCAAGTTTTCCCGGTCCTGTTTCCTTGCTATTCCTGTGCTTTTATTTCTCTGCTCCTCTTTTCTATTTCCTCCTTCACCCCTTCCCGATTGTTCTCCCAAAGTTCTTGCCACAGTGTTATACATAGAACAGTACAGCACAGAACAGGCCCTTCGGCCCATGATGTTGTGCCGAGCTTTATCTGAAACCAAGATCAAGCTATCCCACTCCCTATCATCCTGGTGTGCTCCATGTGCCTATCCAATAACCACTTAAATGTTCCTAAAGTGTCTGACTCCACTATCACTGCAGGCAGTCCATTCCACACCCCAACCACTCTCTGCGTAAAGAACCCACCTCTGATATCCTTCCTATATCTCCCACCACGAACCCTATAGTTATGCCCCCTTGTAATAGCTCCATCCACCCGAGGAAATAGTCTTTGAACGTTCACTCTATCTATCTCCTTCATCATTTTATAAACCTCTATTAAGTCTCCCCTCAGCCTCCTCCGCTCCAGAAAGAACAGCCCTAGCTCCCTCAACCTTTCCTCATAAGACCTACCCTCCAAACCAGGCAGCATCCTGGTAAATCTCCTCTGCACTCTTTCCAGTGTTTCCACATCCTTCTTATAGTGAGGTGACCAGAACTGCACACAATATTCCAAATGTGGTCTCACCAAGGTCCTGTACAGTTGCAGCATAACGGCTCTTAAACTCCAACCCCCTGTTAATAAAAGCTAACACACTATAGGCCTTCTTCACAGCTCTATCCACTTGAGTGGCAACCTTTAGAGATCTGTGGATATGGACCCCAAGATCTCTCTGTTCCTCCACAGTCTTCAGAACCCCACCTTTGACCCTGTAATCCACATTTAAATTAGTCCTACCAAAATGAATCACCTCACATTTATCAGGGTTAAACTCCATTTGCCATTTTTCAGCCCAGCTTTGCATCCTATCTATGTCTCTTTGCAGCCTACAACACCCCTCCACCTCATCCACTACTCCACCAATCTTGGTGTCATCAGCAAATTTACTGATCCACCCTTCGGCCCCCTCCTCTAAGTCACTAATAAAAATCACAAAGAGCAGAGGACCAAGCACTGATCCCTGTGGCACTCCGCTAGCAACCTGCCTCCAGTCCGAACATTTTCCATCCACCACCACCCTCTGTCTTCGATCAGACAGCCAGTTACCTATCCAATCGGCCAACTTTCCCTCTATCCCACACCACCTCACTTTCATCATAAGCCGACCATGGGGGACCTTATCAAACGCCTTACTAAAATCCATGTATATGACATCAACTGCCCTACCTTCATCAACACACTTAGTTACCTCCTCAAAAAATTCAATCAAATTTGTGAGGCACGACTTGCCCTTCACAAATCCGTGCTGACTATCCCGGATTAATCTGCATCTTTCTAAATGGTCGTAAATCCCATCCCTAAGGACCTTTTCCATCAATTTACCAACCACCGAAGTAAGACTAACCGGTCTATAATTACCAGGGTCATTTCTATTCCCTTTCTTAAACAGAGGAACAACATTTGCCACTCTCCAGTCCTCTGGCACCATCCCCGTGGACAGCGAGGACCCAAAGATCAAAGCCAAAGGCTCTGCAATCTCATCCCTTGCCTCCCAAAGAATCCTAGGATATATTTCATCAGGCCCAGGGGACTTATCGACCTTCAGTTTATTCAAAACTGCCAGTACATCCTCCCTCCGAACATCTATTTCCTCCAGCCTATTAGCCTGTAACACCTTCTCTTCCTCAAAAACATGGCCCCTCTCCTTGGTGAACACTGAAGGAAAGTATTCATTCATCACCTCGCCTATCTCTACTGACTCCATACACAAGTTCCCACTACTGTCCTTGACCGGCCCTAACCTCACCCTGGTCATTCTTTTATTCCTCACATAAGAGTAAAAAGCCTTGGGGTTTTCCTTGATCCGACCCGCCAAGGACTTCTCGTGTCCCCTCCTAGCTCTCCTAAGCCCCTTTTTCAGCTCATTCCTTGCTAACTTGTAGCCCTCAATTGAGCCATCTGAACCTTGTTTCCTCATCCCTACATAAGCTTCCCTCTTCCTTTTCACAAGACATTCCACCTCTTTCGTGAACCATGGTTCCCTCATTCGGCCATTTCCTCCCTGCCTGACAGGGACATACCTATCAAGGACACCCAGTATTTGTTCCTTGAAAAAGTTCCACTTTTCATTAGTGCCTTTCCCTGACAGTTTCTGTTCCCAACTTATGCCCCCTAATTCTTGCCTAATCGCATCATAATTACCTCTCCCCCAATTGTAAACCTTGCCCTGCTGTACGGCCCTATCCCTCTCCATTGCAATAACAAAAGACACCGAATTGTGGTCACTATCTCCAAAGTGCTCTCCCACAACCAAATCTAACACTTGGCCCGGTTCATTTCCCAGTACCAAATCCAATGTGGCCTCACCTCTTGTCGGCCTATCCAAATATTGTGTCAGGAAACCCTCCTGCACACACTGCACAAAAACTGCCCCATTCTTATACATTAGAACCGTAGCCGCTTACAGCGCAAGAAGCATCCAATCAGCCTACTGTGTATTGGGCTAAGCTCTTTGCTTACTAGAGTAACCCAAAACAAGACCTACCATAGTCCGATATTTTCCTCTGTTACAAAAGTCTACCTACTTGTGCCTTAGAAAATGCAATAGCTTCTAACCTCCACGGCAATAGCAATACATGTATGGAGGTATTGGAGCAGATTATCAAAACTTGGTCAAAGGGTGTTAGGTTTTAAGTACCATAGAAACCCTACAGTACAGAAAGAGGCCATTCGGCCCATCGAGTCTGCACCAACCACAATCCCACCCAGGCCCTACCCCCATATCCCTCCATATTTTACCCACTAATCCCTCTAACCTACACATCTCAGGACACGAAGGGCAATTTTTCGCATGGCCAATCAACCTAACCCGCACATCTTTGAACTGTGGGAGGAAACCGGAGCACCCGGAGGAAACCCACGCAGACACAAGGAGAACGCGCAAACTCCACACAGACAGTGACCCAAGCCGGGAATCGAACCCAGGTCCCTGGAGCTGTGAAGCAGCAGTGCTAACCACTGTGCTACCGTGCCGCCCCATGCCTTTAAAGGGAGGAGTGATGGAGTGGTTGAGAGAGAGATCTCCAGAGCTTGGCTGTTGAAACATGGCCACCAATGGTGGAGCAATTGAAATCAGGGTTGCTCAAGAAGTCAGCCTTCGAGGAGCACAGAGATCGTGTGGGGTACTGGGGTTGGAGGAGATTGCGGAGGGCGGGAGGGGTGAAGCCACAGAGGGATTTGAAAGCATGAGTGAAAATTTTAAAATTGAGGCATTTGGGAGCCAGTGTAGAACAAGTAAGCAAAGAGGTGAAGGAGCAACTCATTCCTCCGTCCCCAAAAATTCAACGTACTAGGAATATGCATACACCCGAAAATAAACTCAAAATAGCCTTAGCGCACTCATGTTTTAGAAAGACATGAGTAAGTTGCTAAGCCCCACCAATTTACCATGCACCCAACAATGTAGAATACCAGCCACTTAGAAAGACACCTTCTAAAACATATCAGTTAAGCAGCATGCCTCCATATTTCAACTTTGGGGCTTTAACCAACAATTCTAACACTGATTAATGTCAATCAGAAGGAACCCATATGGCTAACTGCTATGTTGTGTAATTACTTGCTGCTGGTCCAATCTGGCAATTTGATAAATAATGATAGCTGCTTTTACATTGGTTTTAAAAGGAGTGCTTATGCTGCTGATTTCCAACATCGAAGTCTCATGCACGCACAACAAATTTTGGGGATTTACGAGGGTTGCCAACTGTGATTAAATGTATTCCTGAAAGTTTCATCACACAGCTTGCCCTCACATTCCTACCATTATTCGACCAACACATCCATCCTTGCAACACAATGTTTTCCTATGCCAACTGGAAAGCAAAAAGACTCAGTACCCAATTGGATAATGGTTTTCTGTCTGCCAAACAACCCTCCCCTCCCCTCTCTCCCCGCACCCACCCTCATCTTCAATAATTAGTTGCAACTTTTCTCAAAAATGGTTCAATTGCTGAATAAGGATTTAAAATGAACAATTCTCAAACTTGTCGGCTTTTCAGATGTTAAACACACATGCATTTAATAATCAGACACGACAGGTACTACCACCTTTGAAATGGAACATAATGTTCATTAATCCAAGCATATTTAAATTTCAAATGGTCATGACACACTATTACTGGGCTGTTAAGAAACTATCTGAAAAGACCATAGTCATTAAATATTATAGACTGTAAGAGAGCATTGGGCACAGTTGTGGAGGGGCAATACCTCCCTGCATGTGTTTCATTTCCTCTCAGCCAGAACTACACAACAGGTCTCACACACACTTTCCTAGAAGGCATCATAGTGGAACAGGAACAGGCATAGGTGATCAGGGGCAGGTATAAAAAGTGGTGGCTTGAACAGAGTCACTGGTCTGAGTGAGTGCCTGAGAGGTAGATATACACAAAGGGTGGCTGGTGAGCAACCAGAGAGAAGGTTTGTTTGACTGCCCGGCTTTGAACTCTGTTTGGTGGGCAACTTCAAATTAGAATACAAACTGGGACTTGCTGAGAACCTAACCCTGGTAGGACCTTAACTTTCTGGACACTGACTAAGAGACTCTCTTTCTGTTTTGACTACACCAGTAAATAGCTTAGCTATCCAGTTAAATATATAGAGAAGATAATCAACATATAAATAGTGCTCAACAAAGAGCTACTAGATTTTTAAATTTTGTTTTATTTCCTTATCATTTTGAAGTACCTCGCTTATTTGAATCAGACTTTCCGACAGACTTTAACTCCATGTTAAACTCCAACTCCATGTTAAACTCCCTGCCAATAAAATCCCAGCACAACACACTCTCCTGGTGGTGTTACAGTGGTGGAGAATGTGGGCGTAAACTGTGTGTGGGGGAAAATGAAAAAAGCCACACACATTGGACCATGGAGTATCAACCACAGTAACAGTAGTGGTGAAGTGGCCATTTTGAATCAACTGCAGGAAAAGATTGTTCAGTTAACTGAGAAGCAGGAAAATCAAAAAGAGAGACACAAGAGAACCTACACAAGCAAACTCAGGGGCAGAAATCTCCACTGCATGCTGCTGAAGGTCTGAGCTCACTCCCTTAAGTCTACCATTAGTGAACTCACCAATCAGCTTGGTGAAACCAAGAGGTAGAAGGAAAAAGCTCAGCTTGGCCAGGGGTTTGAGCGCCTGAAGGAGGAAGGAAAGGATAGGGCGGGGAGTGAGAGCAGGCTGCAAGGGGAGCTTACAACACTCAGGCTAGAGAAAGAGGCTTCATCCAAAGAGCTGACAGAAACCAAGTATAGTGTCACCAAAGCTTCCAAGGTCCTTGCAGAATTGGAGAAAGAGCACATTATTTGATGAAAAGGAAAAATCATACAAGCAAGTCAAACAAGAGTTGCAGAAAAAAATCTGAGTGCGCAACAAATGAATGAGCTGAAGAGTTTGGTTCGGAGGAAAGACGAGCCTGAGAATCAGCTGAACGCAAAGACTGACAGACTAACAGCCCATAAATAGAAGCAAATTATTGCGGATGCTGGAATCCGAAACCAAAAGAGAAAACGCTGGAAAATCTCAGCAGGTCTGGCAGCATCTGTAAGGAGAGAAAAGAGCTGATGTTTCAAGTCCAGATGACCCTTTGTCAAAGGTAAAAGGCATAGAAAGTGGGAGATATTTATACTGCAGGGTGAGGGACTAACAGCCCAAACGGTCAAGCTACAGGAGGGTTTGACTGGGGAAGCATAAAGCTGAACGGCAACTGCAGACAAAGCTAGAAGAATCACCAGAATCTCAAGAGATCTCAGAGAAGGAATATGAGGCCCAGTTGAAAGATTCAAAGTCAAACTTTCTTCAAGGTCGACACACGCTACCCAAATTGCAGCAGCGGGTGGTAGTGCTGAGGGAGCAGCTGGATGTGAATGAAGGGAAGCTCTCGGAGCTACGGAAGCAACACCAAGCCTCTCAAACCAACCGGGCCAAGCTTCAGTCAGGGAAATGATTGGCACTGTCTTCAACCAGATGCAACCTGAAGGCTAAGGAGGAAAGGTAGTTCCTGGCCGAGGAGGAGCTTAGTTACCAGCCGGAGTCAAGCCAGCAACAATTATCAGATGGGCCATGAATTGAAACAAGCTAAGGCTTCACTGGAGACAGAGCTGGCCAGCAGGGAAACCAAAATAAAGGACAAAGAGAAAGTAGTGCTGCAGCTGAAGAAAGAAAAGACTTTGATTGAAGAGGAATTAGCAAAAGAACAGCTCAGAAATAACACGCTTCAAGGGGCCAGGACGATTCTGGGAAAAGAATTGAGGACAAATTTAGAGAATGGCACTTGAATTAATGGGATAGTGTTGTTTCAGACAGCCAGCAAAGATAAGGTGGTCTGAATGATAAAAGAACGATTCTACAATTTCATAGCAACTCTTTAACTCCCATATGTGCTAATGAGAAATTGTATTTTTAGCAACAGGATGATACAACTCAGGAAATGGTTTTGTTTTGTAATGCCTGGGTCAATCAATGTCAGTCAAAAAGGAGGAGGGGAAGGAAGTTTAAATCTGCCTACAAGGAAAACAAAAGGTTCACCGCACGGGATTTCAGCCAACATTTACCATGGGTAACAAATTAGTCTGAGCAATTATTATCAACTTTGTTAGGAAAATTATAAAATACTTCAGATTATATAATGTGGTTTGCAGTGGGGACTAAACCATTCTGGAACTTTGGAGCAGCTGGATTATGAGGAAAATATAAAAAAAACATACATTTGAAAATCGTTGCCAATTATGGGTCATGAAAACAAATGCAGGAGGACAAAGATTGACAGAATCACTGAATAGGCTAGTTTAGTTAAAAGGTAACCTTTACAAACTGTGTCAGAGAAGTCTTGTTATCATTAGGTTTTCATTTAATCTGACAGGATGAGCAGCTGGTAATTTCATTTTATTTTTTTCCCTTTGTAATAATTATAATGACATTGCTCAAAGGGGGACAGAATGGGGTATTCATTGTGGAAAAGTGGGTCAAAGATCCAAGAATTGCAATTTAAAATCCGAAGAGTAATTCTGGCATTTGCGATACTGTGCATCTGCATTTTGTTTCATGCTGAGTTGCACTGCGTGTAATTAAATTCACTAATTCAGTTCAATTTCTCAAACTTAAACCAAGATCCTCCTTGGGGAGAACTTTAAATCGGGACACTAATTGCAGTATTTTCACAATATCCTAATTTGATCACATGAACAAGCACAAAAACAAATCTAATAGTTCAACCATCTTATATTTTCTTTCACTAAGTTAATGTATAGACCCAGGATTTTCTGTGACAAATTAAGGGGTAATAATAATGTGGAAGTAAAGTAAGATGTAACGCAACATGAAACCAACAATACTACAAGATACAGAAAAAATACTGGCCTCTTATTAAATCTGAACCAAATAGACCTAAAATTGGCAAATAGCTAAATAAAAGCACGTGTAAACTCTTAAAGGGAGTGAGAAAAAGACTCGTCATATTAATTGTGCAAAATAAACAGATCACATCAATTTTATAACAGTTTAATTAAGATCAGCCATTTATGACACAGTTCTAACAATGTAGAAGCATTTGTGAATTATGCAATTAATGCCACACAATGGGACTCAGCTTCAACTTGCATCCAAGATTAAAACTGGCAATTTGATCAGCTATTCCTTATTAATCTCCAACTTGAAGAGAGTCCTCCTTGTAAGAAAGATTTTGAAGCTAGATTTTGAGATTGATGGAAGGCGGAACAAAATATTTTTAGAAGCAGACCAGTTTGTTTTGGAAGAAGGTGGATGATAAGTTGACAACCTTTTGAGAAAAAACCCTGAGCAGGAGTGTGACGGATGGTTAGACTAAAATTGAAATCCAACTCTGCAAAAAAACTTTCTCTATGTATCAGAAGTATAATGTTCAAGCTTTAAGTATGTGCTAGGTGTCACCCAGAAAAAAAAACATAAGGAAAATGATGACCAACAAACCATGAAAGATACTGGCAGATCAGCTGCCAAAGACAATCCTGGAGTTGGAACTGTTTCAACGCAGCAGACTAAAGGAGGTGATGTATGACCTTATTCTAAAATGAATCTAATAGACTTAAACAGGAAACACACACACAATTGCTGTTGCTGCTGCACTGATAAATGAACTGAAAACTATCAACTTGGCTAGAAATGTATCATAATGTGCAAAATTGAACTTTTCCATTATAAATGTTTAAACCAAACTCGAATGGTACTATGGCAATGCCAAAATTCATAGTTGTATCATGTTAAATTGAACCCAGCTATAGCAGTGGAACTGTAATTAAATTATAATTGTTCATGATCCATTATGTGGATGCTATACTGTATTATCCTCATCGTCAGAGAAACAATTAAACAAAACAGTTCTTTAATATAATCTCTCCTTAATATTTGGGAGTTTTAAAAAATTCATTTACAGGATATAGGCGTTGCTGGCTAGGCCAGCATTTATTGCCCATCCCTTGATACTTCAACCAACAATACCAATGATACATCACTACCGATGGCTTACAATACTGAATTGGTTTATACAGACTTCAGTCAAAATTAACAAATATTTAAAGCCTTAGTTACAGATATACATCTCAATCTATTTATCTTATCACAATTTATTCTACATATATCTATAAAATTAGATTGCAAGCCAGATAGATTGTTCTGCTGCAAGATAATAAGGGACATAACTGAAGATTACACATTTAATGAAAGTGCCTTCAAACAAAATTTGTATAAGCAACAGAAAAGAGACATAAATGGAGAATGCAGAGTTAGGACTCGAAAATGGCTGTTGCAATCTCAACTGATTAATAAAATTCACGCTGCACAATAAATAAGAGCTTCCTTGCAACCAATTAGTCATTCAACAGATGACTGTGACTCACAAAGTAGCAAGACAGCAAATGAGGTGGAACAAACTGGATAAGTTTTACGAGGCCCAAATGGTTACTGAGCTAATGGCCAGGTCTTCAACTTAACTGCTTACAACTTTGAGTTTGCATTTCAGAAGTCAGATTTCTTTTGAAATAGACTAATATTAATTTATACTAATGGAACAAGAGATATTGCAATGGATAAAAATAACTAATGTAGACACACACTTGTGTAGCACTGTAGTATGGAATCCTTAAAAAATACTTTATACAAGGCTCACAAAATGCCAAATTTTATACCACCAACTCATGTGCACAGAATCACGTGTGTTATTGGGTGCCTTTCATGATGTTTTGTTCATGCAAATCATGCATCTGTTTTACAGATATACCATATACAGACTACTTAGCTGCAAACCATATATAAAGTTTAGATCCATTTTTCCGTTAAATATTGCATATAACGCCAACAAGATATACTCTTAGATCTTCCTGATTTTACAGGATAGATACATCATTATCTATTCCAGCAAAAACATTTCTGTGCAAAACAGTTGATGTATATTTTTAAACAGAGTTACCAGCTGCAATTAAATGCATTCCTGGAGGTTTCATCATATGACTTGCCCACACTCAAGCCATCAGTTGGCCAACACATCTATCTTTGTGAGCCAATGCCTTCCTACACCAATTGGAATATTCAAGATGGTGCCGGAGCGAGGGGACTTCTTGCAAGCTGTGCCCAGCATACCCTCTAATTCTATCTTTTACTCTCATTCTATTGACTGTAACACTACATTCTGCACCCTCTCCTTCTCTATGAATGGTATGCTTGGTTTGTATAGCGTGCAAGAAACAATACTTTTCACTGTATACTCATACACGTGACAATAATAAATCAAATAAAAAAAGCAAAAAGACTAATTGTTTAAAAATTCATTCTTGGGATGTGTGCATTACTGGCTAGGCGAGCATTTATTGCCCATCCCTAACTGCCTTTGAGTAGGTGCTGGTGAGTTGCCTTAATGAACTGCTGCAGTCCATGTGGTGTAGGTACACCCACAGTGCTGTTAGGGAGGGGGTTCCAGGATTTTGACCCAGCGACAGTGAAGGAACAGTGATATATTTCCAAGTCGAGACGATGTGTGGCTTGTCGGAGAATTTCCAAGTGGTGATGTTCCCATGTATCTGCTGCCCTTGACCTTCTGGATGGTAGTGGTCATGTGCTTGAAAACCGCTGTCAAAGGAGCCTTGGTGAATTTCTGCAGTTTACCTCGTAGATGGTACATACTGTGATCACTGTGCATCAGTGGTGGAGAAGTGAATGTTAGTGGATGGTGTGCCAATCACTGGGTGCTTTGTCCTGGATGATGTCAAGTTTCTTGAGTTGTGTTGGAGTTGCACTGATCTATTCTGACTTGTGCGTTGTGGATGGTGGACAGTCTTTTGGGAGTCAGGACGCGAGTTACTCACTGCAGGGTTTCTAGCCTCTGATCTGCTCTTGCAGCCACAGTATTTATATGGCTAGACCAATTTAATTTCTGGTCACTGCTAACTCCCTAGGAAATTGATATTAGTAGATTCAGTAATGGTAATACAATTGAATGTCAAGGGGAGATGGTTAGATGCTCTCTTGTTGGGGATGGTCAATGCCTGACACTTGTGTGGCCCAAATGTCACTTGCCACTTACCAGCCCAAGCCTGAATTTTGTCCAGGTCTTGCTGCATTTGGGCATGGACTGTTTCAGTATCTGGGGAGTCATGAATGGTGATGAACATTGTGCAATCATCGTTGGACATCCCCACATCTGACCTTATGATGGAAGGAAGGTCATTGATGAAGCAGCTGAAGATGGTTGAGCCTAGGACATTTTTCGGAGGAACTCCTGCAGTGATGTCCTGGAATTGAGATGACTGACCTCCAACAACCACAACCATCTTCCTTTGTGTTCAGTATAACTTTAACCAGTGGAGAGTTTTCCTTGGTTCCCATTTATTCCAGTTTTGCAAGGGCTCCTTGAAACCACACTTAGTCAAATGCTGCCTTGATATCATTACCCAACTGGATGATGCGTAACTGTCAGCCAAAAAGTCTTTTATCCTATTTTCAATATTTTACACCTGGTATACAGAGACATTCAAAGAAAAAGACACAAGCTATTTTCATGTCCAAATGATTTTTCTCCAGGGTTACTCAAAGCAATGTCTTGGAGATTGACCTTCAAATCCTGGAAACCCCTGGTCAATCCTGGAGGGTTGGTAATGCTAATTTTTAAACCTGATTAACTCTTAATCAGTACCTGCCTTTACCATAGGAAAAGAGGAGGATGGTTTTCAATTGCAAGAAAAACAAGTCTACAACATTTGGAGTGTCTTCTGTTTTCAAAATTCATTGCAAACAGAAAGAAATCGTGTAGACCATCAGCACATTACAAGTGAAATTCATTTCAACTCAAAGGAAGCATGGGGAGAAGTGGAAAGAGATTACATTGAACACTGAAGGCACAGCATGAAGTTCAAATAGTAAATCTTCCCAGTTGAACGCAAGTTGCCTAGGCTTTTCATCTAACAAGTCGTTGATAAAGGAAACTTGCACAACATGAAAATAAGTAACGGTAGAGTAGAAGCATCAGCAAATAGCCCTCACCAAGTTTATCCATTGAAGTCACTAAATCAAATGGAACGCATGAGTCCAAGTCCGCATCGAGAATTCCCAGTGGATCCAGCTGAGCCACATGATGCCCCCGGATCTGTAAAGTAAATGGGAGGGGGCACAGGGGGTTTTGGTTGGGGAGAGAGGGTGAAGAGAAAGCAGCTTTTAGCATAATGCAGTTTTACCATTTCAGCAGGTTGAAAGTCATCTGAATACATCCAAATCCAGGCTAGGTCACACATGAGATCATCTAAAGCTGGAGTATTCAAGTTTTCTGCCTTCGTAGATTGCAGAGCCGGACACTGTGGAGGTTTACCTGGGACTAACTGCTGCTGAAAACTTCATCCATGTCCTTTGTATCTCCAGACGTGACACTCCCAGTGGTCCCCCAATTACCATCCCTACCCTGTAAAAACACTGCCGCCTGAAGCCCATCCCATTGACTCTGGCTCTTACTATACTGACTCCCTGTAATATTCATCCAATGGGGACGATCTTACCAGAATTTGTCAAAGTGTCAGGCTCAGTCAAAAAACTAGCCTGTAACTCTCCGGTTGCACAGACCAATTTTCTTTACAGATTTTGAGCCTCTTTAAAGAATAAAAAAATGAGTGGACGTGATTAACACCATCACTCTGGCAGGGCAAGGATTCTTAGAACTGGCAACAGGCACCACAGAGATCAGGGCACTATATTTAATGGGTGCCCCGATCAGAAGTAAAAATAGACACCCCTCCAACCACGGAGGTATCGAGAACTTGCCCTCTTCCACGCCTCCCCCCCCCACCAGCATTTCCCCCATACCCCACCCCGTGGACAATCGTCGTTGCTGGCACTTTGCCAGTGAGATTCATGATTTCTGGTTCTCTCCAGATTTCTGGCTCCTTCTGGCGATCCAACACATGGAGAGTCTGGGTTCATGTTCCCACCAATATATTTTACATTGCTCTGCCCTTCTCCATCCCTTGCCTCCCAAAGTCCAAAAGTAGCCCATCTTTTCCATGGTCCTCTGATTCTTGCATTTTTCAGAACTCTTCCTTCACCTCATGTGTTCACATCATCAACTGGTATGCCATCACTAACCCTGTCCCATCTCTCCACCGCCTTCTGCTCCTTCAAGATCCTTCCCAAAATTCAGTTCTTCAACAAATGTTAATGTTTATTTATTAGTCACAAGTAGGATTACATTAACAGTGCAATGAAGTTACTGTGAAAATCCCCTAGTCACCACACTCTGGCGCCTGTTCGGGTACACTGCCAATCCACCTAACCAGCACGTCTTTTGGACTGTGGGAGGAAACCAGAGCACTCTGAGGAAACCCACGCAGACACAGAGAGAATGTGCAGACTCTGCACAGACAGTGACCCAAGCCGGGAATTGAATCTGAGTCCCTGGTGCTGTGAGGCGGCAGTGCTAACCACTGTGCCACCATGGCACCCAAAGCTTTCAATCACCCATCTTAATATCTTGTTCTTAGACTCAGAGTCTAGTACTGCTTGATTATACTTCAGTGGCATGCATTGGGACTATGCAAATGTGAGTTGTTGTTGATATGGGAACCGGAAGTCAAAGGGGAAAAATGTTCCATTTGCCAGAAGGGAAATTCCTTCCTTCAGCTTTGTCACACAAACTTTCATGACAAATGGTAACACACTTTTGTTTAAGAAGTTGTAATTTCTAGTTACTGTTGCTCAAAAGCATCTTCTTTATATCATAATGGTACCTTGGGAAAAATAAGGCCATTGCTTAACGGTGAAAAGTGAATCTTATCACTAGTATACAAAACATGAACAGCTACCCAAGTGTGTCAAGTTTGTTCCTGTTTGCTAAGCTTCTTTAAAATTTCTGACTCAGGGATTCATCTAGTGAGCATTCACCCCATAGGGAAAGCTTACCTGATACGCTCTAATCAGTGACTGAACAGCTAGATGGTCTTCAATAATCTTCTCTGCTTTAGCAGATGTTTGTGTTCTGCTCTGACTGCGAGCTACAGCTGGAAGGCTCCTTGATGGAGCTGGGCTGTCCAACAATGAGCCTGAAGGTGCAACCACACCGGAATTTTGGAAATACTTATCCCAGGACTGCAAGTAAAAAACAGAAGATATTTTGTCAAATGACGAGTTGATTCTATACCAAGAAATGCATCCACTGCAGTTTGCTAAATCCTTAGTCAACAATAAAATCAGCTGAGCTAAAATGGAGCAGATATATTACATATTAAAATAGGCTGCATTTTCTATACCATAAGATTTGTAGCTGGATTGTGTGAGAATGTTCATCCAACACTTTCTGTGGAATATTTAATTTGATGCAGTGAACATCTACTGAGTGGAAACAGGCCCAATTCTGGAATTCTTCCATTACAATTCTGTGGATATTAACTGTAATCTAAACATTTACCAATATCCTCAGGAGAGATAGTGAGAAACAATCCAGAGTGAGAATAAAATATTGGGTGCGTTTAGTTAAATTGCCTGTACAATTAGTGAAGCACAAAGCAGAATTTTGATGCAATCAGGCTGTAGAATGATAGTATTGCATTGAACTTCTCTGCTGAAGTTCTCAATGTGGCCAAGGCCAGAACTCAACAATGCATAGTGCCTCAACAGAGAAAAGCATTGACACTTGTGCCACACCTGTCAAAAAGGTCATCAGGTGCTAGTGCCGCGCATCAGGGGGTGGGGTCCAAAAGCTTTCCATTGTTAATTTCTGAGAACTGAGGAGCACAGCAACAATTGAGGAAGAGGCATAGTGAGCGACAGCAGGAGCAGTGAAGATCACAATAGAGAACTGTACTGAAAAAAACAGTCGGCCAGCCCATGCCAACCTGGAGAGTGCAAATCAAAAAGCTGAGTGAAGTACAGGCAGAGAGGCTTTTGTGATGTTCTGGGGCTAAGGAGGCATGTGTTAACCATTGTGTGTGTAGCCTGAATGTTAACTACACTAAACCATTCTGAAAATGCATGCACATTTGTGACTGCTGAATTCTATTTCATTAACATTAATGATTCACATGAGAAACATAAATAATATGTTCTATTTAACTCAAATATTTAAGCAAACCTCTCCCAAAAATTTTCAGGATTTAATTGTGTTGGCAAATATTTGCACTGTTTCCTCATCAAGATATATTTTTTTAAATGACTCAATTACTAAAAGAGAAAACGCTGGAAAATCTCAGCAGGTCTGGCAGCATCTGTAAGGAGAGAAAAGAGCTGACGTTTCAAGTCCAGATGACCCTTTGTCAAAGCAACTCTTAATTACTAAATTAAATACAGAGCACTCACTGGTTGTGGCACAAGGATCTGGCTTTTTGTTCCAAACGTTTTGCCAACTCTGCCACCAACAACAGAATTATAGAATCTCGACAGTGCAAAAAGAGGCCATTCAGCCCATCAAGCCTGCAGTAACAACAATCCCACCCAGGCCCTATTCCTGTAACCTCACAAATTTACCCTGCTAATCTCCCTGTGACATTAGTGTACCTTTAAGAGATTTTTTAAATCATGCTCTTTGTAGCTCACAGTCTTAGCTGATGTCATTACTGTCGAGCTGTCTACGAGGAGTCCTTTTATTGCTCCTTAAGTGGCTTAAATGGGGGTTGTTCTTTGGGAATTAGTTTTATGACACTGCGTTGTCAGGAGGAAGAATGTTTGCAGGTTAGGTGATAGGAACACTTTTATTTTCAGTTCTGAGCTCTTTAGTTTTAGTTTAGAAGGGAGTGGACATCAGACTAAAAGCAATGTCTCTCTCTCTCTTCCCCTGGGTTCGGAAGTTCGGCTGGTTAGCTGAAAGCAAGACTTCGTGCCTTCTGCAGTAGAAAATCTGCTGTTGGTGGCTTGACCAGAGTCTCTCCCTGATGTTCTGGGAAGCTGTTCTGACTTCAAACTGTTCTGAGTCTATCAAGAGAATGGCAGCATCCATCCAAAGGACTCAGTTCCAGTGTCACGTGAGCATTAGTCTTTGCTGTGCTAAACCTGTGGAAGGAGTTTTGTTTATGGGATTGGTTTGATTGGAATATCTTAGATATCTTTGTTAAAGGTTATACATTATCGTGGTTGTTTTGTTTTTGTTTGTAATTGATAAAAGTTATTGCTAATTTTCTTTCCATACATGTCAACTATATTCTTAAATAAACTTTGTTTGATAAAAGTTCCCCAGTGGGTCATTTGAATCATACCCGAGGTGAAACATATCATGCTTATCCTAGCCAAATTCAAGGTGCAAGACTTATGATCCAGGCAGGCTCCATAAAACGCTTTGGAGTTTCTGACCTGAACCATAACACCTGACACTAAGGGGCAATTTAGCATGGCCAATCAATCTAACCCACTTTGGAGTGTGGGAGGAAACTGGAGCACCCAGAGGAAACCCATGCAGGGAAAACATGTAAACTCCACACAGACAGTAACCCGATATATAAAAATAACTAGAACCACAAAGTAATATCTATCGGGAACAGGTGAGTAGCATGGATCTCCTTTCTATTGAGAAGGAAGGACTGAGGAGTAATAAGATAGAAGTTTTTGGATACAGAGTAGAGGTTTCACTTGCGGGTAAAAGCAAAATAAGTGTTACGATGATCACCAAGAAATCAAATAAGGGATTTAAAGGAAACCTTTGCACCCTGAAAAAATGTGGAACTCACTCCCACTGAATGGCTGAGGTGAATAGTATAGACGTGTTCATGGGTAGGTTAGACAAGCAAATGAGGGGAAAATGAATAGAGGATGGCATTGATAGGGTTAGGCAAGGAAGAATGGGAGGAACCTCAGGTGGAGGATACATATCAGCATGGATTGATTGGGCTGAAAGACCCGTTTCTGTGCTGTATACTCTACATAATTGTATTTAATATTGCTTCTCAGCCTTTTGGCTAAGATCAAGCATGAGATCAGGTGTTATACCTGTTTGTGTCAGCCTGGATCTGTTATGTCCCTTGTCTGGGGGCCACAAATTGAATTGAATTGGTTTTTGGAGCAAGCAAGGTAGGGGCTTACCCATCACTCTGCACATTGGCTTAATAACTCTGAGACAGGAATAAATTCAATTTTTAAAAATTAATAACTTCTCTAAGTAAGATAAGTTAGAAAGCAAACCAAAAGTTACAGGTAGTTTGATGCAGAAATAAGCTATCTGGTTTAGTACAAATTATAGACATCTTTCAAAGGCAGGAAGATCTCATTCTTAATTTTCCAAAGTCAAATATTCAATAAAGCATTTGTTATATGCCATTCTATTTATACTAACCCCTCCCCGACTCCCACAGCATCCATAACATTGTCTTAGCACCAAATATTGTTAAAATTATCAAAGTAAAGCTTATATTGGTACAAATTACATTATTTGAGCTACTGTAATCCAGTTACCGCAACACAGAGCTCTTTGTCTGGAAACTGATCCTGATCTGTGTATATTTGTTCTCAGTACACACTCTTATCAGCCTACTGAGCTATGTTACACATTGAAAATGTGTTAATTGGCTCAAGGGAAAATATCAGATGCAGCAAGTCTAATAAAGTAATCCACAGTTGTATAATATTTTAGAAGTTAAAACCACACGCACTGCTCCTCCCTACCAGCAGCACAATTTACAAAAGTGGATAAATGACAGCAATAAAATGACAACAATAAAACAAAATAATGCAGTTAGTGGAAATCAGAAATAGAATACTAGAAACAGCAACTCATTCAGTCCCTGTGCCAAAGTAACTAAATCATTGCGGTGTAGCTCCCTGGGTGGCAGGACTACATTTGTAATTGCCAAGAAAGAAGTAGTGACTATTTCAAACAAGCGAAAACTCAACCACATGCCCTTAACCGTCAATGGTACATCACTTGAGTATCTGTAGCACCTCGAGGAGTAACGGGTTGATCAAGAGGTTAACTGGGCCAGCCATATCCGCAATGTGGCTGCAAGAGCAAGACACAGTCTTGACATTCTGTGACATGTAGCTCACCTCCTGAAATCCTATTTGCTATATACAAAAGGTTCAATGAGGTATGTGATGGAATACTCATCACTCACCTGGAGTGTGGTACCACCGTAAAATTTATAAAGCTACTTTAATGCAGACAAACATTCCAAGGTCGTTCAATGAGCTACAATCAGACAAGAACGGACACCAAGGTGGGGGGGCAGTGATGGGAGCAATGACAGACTCAGCCAAAGAGCTAGATTTTAATGTGATTCTCAAAAGAGGAAAAACGACTGAAGGCAGAATTCCAGACTCTGGAATTCAGGAGGAAAGGGTGGAACAAATTTTGGGATACACAAGGTGGGAGGGTTGGAGGAGGCTACAGAGATACAAAATGGTGGAATCATGAAGGAATTTAGACAAAGGTATGAACCTTGAATTGGAGACATTTAAGAGTTAATGCAGGAAAGCAGACGCAGGAGTAATAGGCGAGCGAGGCCTGGTGTGAAATAGGATATGGACAGCAGAGTTTTGGAGGAGCTTGAGTATGGGAGCATTGTGTCTGGAAGTGACCTTTAGAGGTTCTCTCTATAACATGTTCTTGATGTCACACAATGCCAGCTTGTATTTCATTGCTTATGCTATTATACACACACTAATCTTCAGTGCTTATGTTAATCTAAACCAGTTTGCAATGGACATACTCAAAGTACTATTTTCAAGATTTTTTTTAAAATCGTAAGCAACAATATGTACCATACAATTCAAATCAGCAACCAGCATTTGATCATCACTCCACACTACAGAATGTTCGCATAATAGCTAAACTGTCAATTGTGGGTACTACAAGGTGCTTCTTTGCGCTTGATTTCTGAATATAACTAAAATCTATATACAGCTAGAATCATAGAAACCCTACAATGCAGAAAGAGGTCCCATTCGGCCCATCGAGTCTGCACCAACAACAATCCCACCCAGGCCCTATCCCTGTAACCCCACATATTTACCCTACTAATCCCCCAACACAAAGAGACAATTCAGCATGACCAATCCACCTAACCGGCATATCTATACATACATGCATACTATGCATCAATTAATTCAAGATTTCAGTTCAATTTACAAGTTGCACTACTTTGTTTTACAGTGCACTGTAACTTTGCAATTAACTAAATTACCCAGCAAAATTAAAAGCTTTTACTTAAGAACAGAGCAACAATTCTTACCTCATGAACACTTTTTGGATTTGCAAGCCAGGCATAATACATTTCCTCAAGATAATTTGAACTACTGCCATTGAGGAATGGTTCCGAAGCTTGAGGTACACTGTAAAGCCTACTCTGTAATACCGGCCTCATGGCTACATTGTGCTGAGTTAACTTCTTGACAGCCTGTGGTTTAAATTTTGCAGTCAATGCCCTCAGGTGATTCATGGCTGTTTTTGCTGCTGTGTACAAACCTATAAAAACAGAGAAATCAGAATTTTAAAATTATAAAAATAACAAATTGTAGTTCTCACTCATTTATCAACGACTTTGCTTAGCTTGCTTCATTCCACACACTGGTAGCTGCAGCTCTACAAATTACTTTGGCAGTGACCTTAATACCTACTGAAAGATTAGTCTTAGGACTCATTTTTTTTTTGTTTATGAAGGCTGAGTCAGAGATGAGGTCTGCCACAGGCAAAATCAGAACTTGATAGATCCTGGGCTTGTTTTTGCCGGCCACAATAACATTCACTGTTTTAAGATAGGATTGCTGGGCCACTGTTAGTGGTAACAAGTTGAAGTATGGGCAGCTTGGTTGGCAACTCCCACCTCAAAAGGTTGTGGCTTCATATCCCAAGACGCGACCACGACCACGCAGGCTGACATTCGAATGCAGAACTGAGGGAGTGCCGCACGGGCGGAGGTGCTGTCTTTGTGACGAGACTGTAAACGGAGGCTCTATCTGCTTTTTCAGGTGGACACAAGAGATCCCATGGCACTCTTTTGAAGAAACGCAGAGTTATCATCCCTGGCACTCTGGCCAATATTTCTCCCTTAATCAACATCCCAAAAACAATTTAACTGGTCAATATCACACTGTTGTTTGGGGAAACTTGCTGTGTGCAAACCAGTTGTTGCATTTTCCTACATTACAACAGTGACTACACTTCAAAAGTACTTATTTCACTATAAAGCACTTTGGGACATCCTGAAATCTAAAACTACAAATCTAAGTATTTCTTTGAAAGATAACCAAAGAAAACATGGACTCAGCACAGAATCTGAATAATGCAGTCATGATTCTAACTTCCAGATGAACAGAAGAAATATATTTCCATCCATTAGTATCTACTTCACCTCAGTCTTAGATTAAGCCTCATTCACAATCATACAATAAGCACCTCTTGACCAATCTCATGCAGATTATAGCATGGATCAGTCAGAGGTACTGTATAAGCAGTAGTAATGAAATCAAAAATAAGACAGATCACTGTTAACATTTTGAAAACATCAGCCTGTGTTTTGCAATCACTGGCATCATCTCAGAAATATGTTATTCCCTAGTCTTGATTCTAATACGGCACAGCTGGGGCAAATCATTAAAACCGAGACACAAAACTAAATCTATGATTTGTATTTTGTGCGCTTCTATGTTAGTTAATACAAACTTGCATTTTTACGGAGGAATTTAAAGCCAATGTTTTATGACAAAACATCTCTGATACATTGGTACATATGGTAGACATAAATTAACTCATTAGCTATTTCACAAATATCTGCTTAGTGTATTATAAATAAGTTAAATTCACAATAACAACAGCTAACCCCTACAACAAATGAGATATTTACATAACTAAGTAAAGACACATGTAATAACATCGGGTCTTGGTCACTGAGGCACATGGATGTTGGAGATGTTAAAATCAGAATGTTCAAAGAGCCAGAACTGGAGCAGTGCTGGCATATTGGAAGATTGGAGGGCAAGAGAAGATACAGCCATAGGTAGGGGTGAGACCAGAGATAGATTTGAAAACAAGGATGAGAATTTGAAAATTGAGGCTTTGCTTAGCCAGGGGTCAACATAGGTCATTGAATACAGATTATCTCCCGTTTACAGAGAGTGGAACGTAGGAGACTGAACAGGAATGCTTCTGGGTTGTCAAGAGTAAAGAGGGCATGAATGTGTGTTTCAGCAGATTAGCTGAGGCAGAGCGAATCTGGGCAACATTACATTAGTGGAAACAGGCAGCCTTAATGTGTGGTCAGAAGCTCAACCTGGGGGTCAAGAATGACACCAAGGTTGTAAACAGTCTGGTTCAGGCCAAGACAGTTAGCAGGGAAATGGAATGGAGTCCAAAAGAGAAAATGCTGGAAAATCTCAGCAGATCTGGCAGCATCTATAAGGAGAGAAAAGAGCTGTCGTTTCGAGTCCAGATGACCGTTTGTCAAAGCTAAGACGAATAGAAAGTGGGAGATATTTATACTGCAGGGTGAGGGAATGAAAGATGAGTTATAGCCACAGAAACCAGGGGAAAAGACTGCTAATGGCTGTCCATAGAGAGCATAAAGGTTGTGAATGACTAAACAGCAGAGAAGCTGAAATCAGAAGGTAAGCTGTGACAGATGGGGGGGCGGGCAGCAGAGAATGGGTGGGAGATAGGTAACATTTAGATAAAGGGGGAAAGGGGGAGAAAAGGTAAGGGGGATAAAGTAGGGGGAGAAAAGGTAAGGGGGATAAAGTTGGGGGAGAAAAGGTAAGGGGGATAAAGTAGGGGGAAAGAGTGGGGGGCGGGGAGAAGAATGAAGAAAGTCAATAAAGAAATAAAAGATAGAGAATAGTAAAAAAAAATGTTTTAATAAAATGAAAACAAAGGGGTTAAGGTGGGGTAGAGCTAATGGAGATGGTGGCCAGGGAATGGAGTTTGTGGTGGGAACAATGGCAATGATCTTCCCTATATCATAGAAGAAACCCTACAGTGCAGAAGGAGGCCATTCGGCCCATCGAGTCTGCACCGACCACAATCCCACCCAGGCCCTACCCCTACCCCCACATATTTACCCACTAATCCCTCTAACCTACGCATCTCAGGACTCTAAGGGGCAATTTTTAACCTGACCAATCAACCTAACCCGCACATCTTTGGACTGTGGGAGGAAACCGGAGCACCCGGAGGTGCTCCGTTTCGTTGGGAGTAGAATTCCACTCACAGGGCAGGATTTTCCGGCTATGCTCGGCCCAAGATCGGAAATTCCTGCCCGAGATCAACGGACCTTTGCAAAGTCCGCCGAACTTTTTGTCCCGCCCGCTACGATTCCCATGGTGGGCAGGACGGGAAAATTCCACCCATGGGAGTGAGATATACAGCACGGGAAAGACCCTTCAGCCCAACTCACCCATGCTAACCCACCCAGGACTGTATGTTGGAAAAGGAGTCACACAAATTTGGGAATCAGTGGGGGGTCGAGATTAGAGCTGTGTAGGATGGGGGGGGGGGGGGGGGGTGGTCCAAGGAGGGGGAGAAAACAATGTGGGAGAGGGGGGGGAAAAGCGTTTGCAGATGAAATTGTGGTTGTACCTTTAAGTAAAAACCAGCAATAAAGGAAAAAAACAACACAGAAAATGCTGGAAACACTCAGCAGGTCAGGGGGGCAAATTGTCCAGATGCTGATTTGGAGAAATCACAATAAATTGAGCCCTGCCTAGGAACATGACTAACAAGATTTCAGTTAAAAAAAAACAAGTCCCAGTGAGGATGGGCTTGACATTGAGAAACCAATCCGGGTTAAACTTGTTCAGGAATGAGGAATTACAAAAAACACACCCGTCAGGCCTGAGAAAGGGAGGAATAAAGAAACAAATAAATGAGATGGGACTTTTAAACTAGTGATAGCTGAGGATGCAGCAGCAGCAAGCAGCCCCCCTCTCCATCAGTGGCTGGTGCTGAGGGAGGCGGCCTCCCCGGGTGCTGAAACCCAGCGGCGGCTCAGCCCCCGCCGGGCCCCCCGGAACGGGGCAAGAATAAATACATTGAATTAATTAATTAACTGGCAGCCCACTTTCATTGCAATCTCTGGGACACACAGTATTGTCGACACGGCGGGTTAAGCTGATAGCCCGCTCGGGCGGACAGCTCCCCTCCCGCCGCCTCGCCAACTGCCGCACAGCCCCCGCACCAGCTCGCCGCACGAGACGGGCGCTGACGTCACAATGCCCGTTGCCCCCGCGCGCGCCATGGCTCACCTTGCCCTCTCAGACTGTCCACATTGCAGCCCACTGTCCCCAAACCCCGCCCCCACACACCCAAACCCCGCCCACTGTCCTCAAACCCCGCCCCCACACACCCAAACCCCGCCTCCACACACCCAAACACCCCACTGTCCCCAAACCCCGCCCCCACACACCCAAACCCCGCCCCCACACACCCAAACCCCGCCCCCACACACCCAAACCCCGCCCACTGTCCCCAGACCCCGCCCCCACACACCCAAACCCCACCCACTGTCCCCAAACCCCACCCCCACACACACAAAACCCACCCCCACCCATCCAAGCCCCGCCCCAACACACCCAAACACTGCCCACTGCCCCCAAAGCCTGCCCTCACACACCCAAACCCCGCCCCCACACATCCAAACCCTGCCCACTGTTCCCAAACCCTGCCCCCACATACCCAAACCCCACCCCCTGTCCCCCCCCCGAGCCCACCCCCACATACCCAAACCCCACCCACTGTCCCCCCCCAGGCCCGCCCCACATACCCAAACCCCGCCCACTGTCCCCCCCAGGCCCGCCCCCACATACCCAAACCCCGCCCACTGTCCCCCCCAAGCCCGCCCCACATACCCAAACCCCGCCCACTGTTCCCCCCAAGCCCGCCCCCACATATCCAAACCCCACCCCCTGTCCCCCCGAGCCCGCACCCACATATCCAAACCCCACCCCCTGTCCCCCCCCGAGTCCGTCCCCACATACCCAAACCCCGCCCACAGTTCCCCCGAGCCCACCCCCTCATACCCAAACCCCGCCCACTGTTCCCCCCAAGCCCGCCCCCACATATCCAAACCCCACCCCCTGTCCCCCCGAGCCCGCACCCACATATCCAAACCCCACCCCCTGTCCCCCCCGAGTCCGTCCCCACATACCCAAACCCCGCCCACAGTTCCCCCGAGCCCACCCCCTCATACCCAGAACCCGCCCACTGTCTACCCCGAGCCCCACCCCCACATAACAAAGCCCGCCCACTGTCCACCGCCCCCACATACCCAAATCCCACCCACTGTCTCCCCCGAGCCCGCCCCCACATACCCAAACCCCGCCCACTGTCCCCCCTGAGCCTGCCCCCACATACCCAAACCCCGCCCACTGTCCCCCCTCTGAGCCTGCCCCCACATACCCAAACTCCACTGTCCCCCGGGCCCTGGGTCCCGCCCCCCACACACAAGCCTCGCCCACTGTCCCCCGGGCCCCGCCCCCCAGACACAAGCCCCGCCCACTTCCCCCCACCCCAGAATCTGTCTCCAGAACCCATCCCCGCTCACTGACCCCAGCTCCACCCCCAACTCACCAAAAAACCCTCCACTGTCCCCAAACCCCGCCCATAGACCCAACCCCACCCACTGTCCCCAGGCCCCGCCCTCACACACCCAAACTCCGCCCATGGACCCACCCAACCCAATCCCAGCCCGACCCTACCCCCTAGACTGGATCACCCTTAACTCCTTGGTTGTGACCACCCCATTCCCCAGCCCCACCCCATTCCCCACCCCCCAGCCCCAGCCACACCCAACCTCCAGCTCCACCCACCCCAATCCCTTAGCCTGGCCTTCCCTAATCCCACCCCCAGTTGTGCTTGTCCCCCACTCCCTTCTTCATAAGCTTCAACTTGTGGGAATTTAGCCACAATCGCTTCTTGGAAAAGTATGCTGACATCCCTCAACCCCTCCAATCCAATCTCGCCCCTTAAATGCATCCCAGGTTTCAAGAACTCCCACTTGTAACTTCACCCAGTTCAAGAAAGCGTTCGCCTTCCTTTATCTGGCCATTCGTTCAGTGATACATGGGCCCTCTAACTCCTCAGATGGATAAAGGTATCTCTACCCTTTAATTCCCTGCAGCCTGGGGGAATCAGTTCAGAGCGGAATTCACCCCCCAATCAAAGAGTAAAAATAAAATGTTAAAGTTTATTTATTAGTCACAAATAAGGCTTACATTAACACCGCAATGAAATTCCCCTAGTCGCCACACTCCGGCGCCTGTTCGAGTCAATGCACTGTCATCCATAATGTCTTTCAGACTGTGGGAGGAAACCGGAGCACCCGGAGGAAACTCACGCAGACACGGGGAGAAAGTGCAAACTCCACACAGACAGTGACCCAAGGTCGGGAATCAAACCCGGGTCCCTGGCGCTGTGAGGCAGCAGTGCTAACCACTGTGCCACCATGCTGCCCAAAGAGATAGTCAGAAACATTTGTCTCTCTTTATCCCTCGGTGCACAGAGACATGTCTCCCCGACTTCAACCTGTGAGTTCAGAGAGACAATCAACTGATTCCAATGCACCATTAAGATAATTTACGTTCTCTGTGAACTATAGTTCCCAAAGGCCGTCGTCCTCCTCTGCTCCTTCTATTCGTGTGTTTGAAGATACACTGATCGCAGTACAGACTGTAATGTTCCAATCCCACTTTTAGGAAATAAAACCTCAGTGCCTGCCCATTCCCCTGCTGGACAGGTTGTAACATTACTCCCAGACAGTGTTTCATGTGGATTAAAAAGTTACGTGCTCTCCTGCTTTCTGGAGGCCTCCAAAATGTCTGGCACTAATTTAATGCTGTTCATCACCTGGACTTCATTCGAAATTCCTGTTCCAAAAAAAGCTCAAAAATATTTTCTAATCCTACTTGGGCTGTCGTAAATATGCCAAAAAAATTGAAGCCCAGCTGCAGATAAGTGAAATAATGACTGTACAAAGGTCATTCACGGTCTATTGGGCAAATCAGTTCAGTGCTTCACACTCAAGGAATTTTGATGTGGAGTTGCCGGCGTTGGACTGGGGTGGGCACAGTAAGTAGTCTCACAACACCAGGTTAAAGTCCAACAGGTTTATTTGGTGGCACGAGCTTTCAGAGCGCCGCTCCTTCATCAGAGTGACTCACCTGATGAAGGGGCAGCGCTCCGAAAGCTCGTGCTACCAAATAAACCTGTTGGACTTTAACAAGGAATTTTGCCCTTCTATGGAGAGATTTATAATTTGTCCTTTGATGGGGGGGGGTAGTATAGAATTCTTAGTATGAGGCCCTTTATTTTAGTTTTACTATAATAAGTAGGCTATGTTAAGGTCATTATAAAGTGCCTTATGTATAGTGAGAATTCACAATGTGCCTGGAACAAAATATGCAAAGGTATTTTAAACTGCAGAGGTATTATAAACTGTATAACCACAAATTAACCAAGTTATTATAAGCTTAAACTATATTTTCAATATATATGTATTGTGCGCCTTGGCCAACTTTGTTCTGAATGCAGCATGATGGGAAACACAGTGATAGACTGAATTCTTTTAATACAGTGGAGCATAGAAAGGCAGCTTCTGTTATCTGTTTTTGGATATGCGAAAGGCAAGTTTAATAGATCTGCTATTTAAGGGAGTAAATTCGTTCATGGGTAGCGAGGCTGGAGCAGTCTCTCAAGCTGATAAAGGAGGCCCCGGTTCCAGCGTAAGAGTGACTCCTTTCACCAGTTAAAAATCACAGATGTTAATAATGGCCTTGGTTACTGGTAATGACGTGGGTGAGGTTTCCCAGGCAAAGGGGAAGGAACCTACAAGGGCAATAAGCTAATAATCTCTTATTCCTATTGACAGGTGGAACGTTATTGGCTAAGATAATAATGTTGAATATTGTGATTGGGCCCTCCAGTCTGATTGACAAGACTGGGTGGAATATTGAAATGTTCAGAATAATATAATAATTTTACCTAGCAATATTAGCTCAGAGAGGACAGTCAACCCTCATTGATTGTGTCTCTCTTCTGATGCATGCATTAGCAAATAAACTCCTTTTTGTTCTTTAACTATATACTGTCTTTCGCAGTCTATTTATTGGTTGAGTGAGGTTCAACAAGTACAGAGCACCCCAGGGGATACCTGAGAAAATTCCTCTTACATCCTTCTACAGAAAGAATTTATTGTTTTCATTGGAGGATGAGGGGGGACCTGATGGAGGTTTACAAGATTGTGACAGGCCTGGTTAGTCATAATCTTTTTCCCAGGGTCAATTACTCGGGGGCATAGGTTAAGAGTGAGAGAGGGAAAGTTTAAAAGAGATGTAAGGGGCAAGTTTTTCACACAGAGGGTGGTGAATGCAGATTCTATAACAACGCTCAAGAGGCATCTAGATAGAATAGGCAGGGAATAGAGGGATATGGACCATGTAGAGGCAAGAACATATTAGATTTGGTGGGCTGAAGGGCCTGTTCCTGTGCTGTACTGTTCTTTGTAATCTTTGTAATAATATTATTCTGAGGTTTCATATTGCCATGAAACAGGAAAAAAATTACACAGCTTGCCTGGACATTAAGGTGTGGCCTATTCAGCACAGTGTAAGTTAATGCAACCCAAAGCAATCTTAACATTAGACCTTGTGCACAATGCTGGTCACAAGCTTGGTGAGGTCCCAAATCAAGCAATTGAGGACAGTACCTTATGATGCACCTGGAGCACCCCAGGAATGTTCTCAGATTGAGTGTCCAGATGAAATGGGTGTTGCGAGGGAAGCTCATTCCTTTATCCTGCTTGTTGTCTCCTAAAGGGGAATGTTCATGAGAGTCCCAGCTATATTTTTTTGAATTGAAAAGGAAATTTATTTTGCAATGTAAATGTTTGGCACAAAGGAACTGGACATACTCACCTTCTTAAAGGTGCAGTCCTGACAGCTGCTTGTTTTCCGAGGGATGCTTCATGCTGGCTGCCAAGGTAGGTAGGTATCCTTCTGTAGTTGCAGGATTTGGCTATCTATAGGTGATACATCATACTGCCTTTGTAATTTGGGTGTACCATATTCAAGGGGCACTGCGGCTACTCACTAAGCCTTCCTTCAACAGCACCTTCCATAACTACGACAGAGAAGAACAAGTGTAAGAGCTGCCAGGCTGGGTCCGCAGCAGGTGGTAAGGGAACCAACAAGAGGGAAATACCTACTCAACCTTGTCCTCAATTTGCCTGTCACAGGTGCATATGTCCATGACAGTATTGGTAGGAGCGACCACCCGCATAGTCCTTGTGGGTCACCAACAGCAGCATAATTGTATTCAACCACAATCTATAACCTCATGGCCCGGCATATCTCCCACTCTACCAGATACCTCAATTAGATCTCCCCTCATTCTTCTAAACTCTGTAGGCCTAAACTGCTCAATCTCTCTTCATAAGACAAACCCCTCATCTCAGGAATCAACCTAGTGGACCTTCTCTGAACTGTCTCCAATGCAATTACATCCTTCCTCGTGTAAGGGGACCAAAACTGTGCACAATGCTCCAGGTGTGGTCTCACTAATGCCTTGTACAGTTGCAGCAATACTTCCCTACTTTTATACTCCATTCCTTTGACAACAAGATTCCATTCGTCTTTCTTACTTCTTGCTGTATTTGCACACTAGTTTTCTGTAACACCCAGATCCCTCTGCACTGAAGCACTCTGAAATCTCTCTCCATTTAGATAATAAGTTGCCTTTTTATTTTTCCAACCAAAATGGATAATCTCACATGTAATGCTCCATTTGCTAAATTTTGACCCACTCACCCTAACCTATCCATATCCTTTTGTGAATTGTTTATTTCTTTATCGCAACTTACTATCTCAACTATTTTAGTGTCATCTGCAAATTTAGCTTTAGTACATTCTATCCTGGCATCCAAGCCATTAATATCGATTGTAAATAATTGGGCCCTGAGGATTGAACACGGTTGGGCACTTCACTAGTTACATCTTGCCAACCAGAAAAAGACCCTTATATCCCAACTCTCTGCTTTCGATTGGTTAGCCAGTCCTCTATCCAAGCTAATAAATTACCCTTAACCCCATGGAATCTTACCTGTTAACCTTTTGTGTGGCACCTTATCAAATGCCTTCTGGAAGACCAGATATACCAGTCTCAAGACATCACTAAAGGAGTTCCTCAGGGTAGTGTCATAGGTCCAACCATCTTCAGCTGCTTCACCAATGACCTTCCTTTCATCATAAGGTCAGAAATGGGGGCGTTTGCTGATGATGGCACAATGTTCAGCACCATTGGTGATTCCTGAGATACTGAAGGAGTCCATTGCAGTAAAATTTGGACAATATCCAGGCTTGGGCTGATAAGTAGCAAGTAACATTTGTGCTGCACAAGTGCCAGGCAATGACCATCTCTAACAAGAGAGAATCCCACCATCTCGCCTTGACATTCAATGGCATTACCATCACTGAGTCCCTACTATCAACATTCTGGGGGTAACCATTGACCCAGAAACTGAACTGGACCAGCCATATAAATACTGTGGTTACAAGAGCAGGTCAGAGGCTGGGAGTTCTGCAGAGAGTAACTCACCAACTCTTCAAAGTTTGTCTACCATCTACAAGTCCCAAGTCAGTGTGATGGAATACTCTCCATTTACCTCAACGAGTACAGCTCCAACAACACTCAAGAAGCTCCACACTATCCAGGACAAAGCAGCTTGCTTGACTGGTGCCACATATATCACCATCATGACCCATTCGCTCCTCCACTGATGAACAGTAGCACCAGTGTGTACCATCAACAGGATGCACTGCAGCATCTCACCAAGTCTTCTTCAACAGCATCAGCCAAATCCATAACTTGTACCACCTGGAAGGACAAGGACTGCAGATGCTTGGGAACACCACCACCTACCAGTTGCCCTCCAAGCCACACAGCATTCTGACTTGGAACTATAATGCCGTTCCTTCGCTTTCACTGGGTCAAAATCTTGGAGCCCCCCTTCCTAACAGCACTGTGGATGTATCTACACCACATGGACTGCAGCGATTCAAGAAGGCAGCTCACCACCACCTTCACCTTCTCAAGGGAAATTAGGGATGGGCAATAAATGCTGGTCTTGGCCAGTGTTGCCCACATACTATGAAAGAATTAAAAAAAGATGAGGGTGTACCAACATACTTTAGGATAGGGCCAGATAATAGACATATCTTGTATGCAGAGCTGACCAAACAACCCCCTAACCAGACAATGCATCTTCCTATGATAAAACTCATGAAAAAATTCTATTCACAGACATTGCTGCCGGGAGCTGTCATACTAACAGTTCCCTTTAAGTTGCTCCCCACTTGTTTTTACCTAAGAACTTCCACAGGTTTTAAGTTTATTTATTAGTTTCACAAGTAGGCTTACATTTACGCTGCAATGAAGGTACTGTGAAAACCCCCTAGTCGCCACAGTCTGGCGCCTGTTCGGTTACATTGAGGGAGAATTTAGCACGGCCAATGCACCTAACCAGCACATCTTTCGGACTGTGGGAGGAAACCAGAGCACCCGGAAGAAACACATGCAGAGAAGAACGTGCAAACTCCACACAGACAGTGACCCAATGCTTGAATTGAACCCAGGTCTCTGAAGCTGTGAGGCAGCAGCGCTAACCACTGTGCCACCCATAGGTATCATCTAATATCCCAACCTACACAGTACAGTGTCTCAAACAGCTGAGGGTTTCATCAGATGTTACCCTTTCACAGGTCTTGACATCATCCAGGTGCACTAAGAATTAAGTGGAACTTCAATCAATGTCCCAATGCATTACTGCTGATAGCCAAACTCTGGCTAGGTCATTAAATTTGAGTCTGTGCAAGAGAACACAGAACCAAATAAAGACTAGCATTACAATAAAATGCCAAAAACAAACATAAATCACATTCTGTTTCTTCCTGCTCAGAGAACAAGTATACCCTTCACATTTTAAATCCATGGCAGAATCCTTTATTAATAAATAATTGTTATCCTGCCAATACATTTATTTAAAAATAAATACAACCACAGTCTAGAATTAATCTTTGCTAATATACTTTGATCATCTTGTAATTTGGTTATCGGCAAAAAGCAAACATGCCTATTAGTGACTTTATTAGATTTGCTCCTGACAGTTTAGACTGTATCTCACTAACTATGAGTTATATATCCTTTTCATCAATTACTCTGCAGCATTTCTCTATTCACTTGAATCTCTGCAGTTAACTGTAGCATCTCGCTTTGCACTCAAATTCATATTAATTCTAACATGAATTTTTCTCACAGCTTTAGGACTTTAGGAAGGATAGCAATCTATCTCTCCACTTTCTTCAGATCATTTCTCATTACGGTCAAAAGATAAGACTGTCCCTAGCTGGCCACAATACAACTGAAACGAGAAGTGTTCTATTCTATGCAATATTTTGCCATTGCTTTGCTAATTGATTCAAACACTGAGTTTGAAGCTGTTCTACCCCATTCTTGGCTGTCCTGTGGATTTATATGTTGGTCGTTCTAATGCAAGTGGCTATATAATTGCCCAGTGGACACCACACCAGTAACAATGGGGGAGAAAAAACTGTCCTGAAACTGGATGGGATTTAGGGCCACTTTGAGGCAGTAGTTATACTGAAGGCAGCAATTAGAGATTGGGATCTAACTGCTTCAATGGAATCACCTTCCAAACCCATGACCACTACCATCTAGAAGGACAAGGGCAGCAGACAAATGGGAACACCACCACCAGGTTCCCCTCCAAGCCACTCACCATCCTGAATTGGAAATACATCGCTGTTCCTTCGCAGTCACTGGGTTAAAGTTCTGGAATTCCCTCCCTAATGGCATTGTGGGTCAACCCACAGCACGTGGACTGCAGCGATTCAAGAAGGCAGCTCACCACCACCTTCTCAAGGGCAACTAGGAATGGGCAGTAAATGCTGGCCAGCCAGTGATGCCATGTCTCATGAATAAATAAAAAAATAACAGCAGACCCATGTTATAAACTAGGCCAATATTAATCTGACGGGCACTAATCAATGATTAAGTTCCACAACTGTTTTTTATGGAGCTCCAATTCCCCGCCCACTCATTTAAAATTCTAGAAGACAGCAAATACAACAACAATTTGTATTTGTACACACAGCTTATGTAATAAAACATCTTGAGGCATTTCACAAGAGCATTAAGAAGCAAAATTTGACGCCAAGCCTTGTGAGGAGATACTAGGTAGGTTTTCAGGAACAACTTAAAAGGAGGAAAAGGATACAGGGCTGAATAATCCATGCAATCGCGGTGGGCGGTATTTGCACACGGAAGTGGGCGGCTTTCTGATTTCCGCCCACTTTGCCAAAAGACACCGTATAAAATGGCAATTATTTACAAGTCCAGCACCCAAAGTCATTGGCCGTAACCCGGCAGGAGATCTTGGCCATGCATTTAAAGGACCACCTGGCATGGGGCAGTGCCAGGTGAACCAGGTGCCTTCTGCACGGATCTGGAGAATTTAATTTGAGGATAGAGGCGGGGTTTCAGGTTTTAAAAAAAAATTCATTTGTGGGACATGGGCGTCGCTGGTTGGCCAGCATTTATTGCCCATCCCTAGTTGGCCGAGGGCAGTTGAGAGTCAACCACTGTGGTTCTGGAGTCACATGTAGGCCAGACCAGGTAAGGGGGGCAGATTTCCTTCCCTAAAGGACATTAGTGAACCAGATGGGTTTTTCCGACAATGGTTTCATGGTCATCAGTAGATTCTTAATTCCAGATAATTTTTTAAGATATCCTCCACGCACGTCGTGTGCTGCTGTAGTTGGCGGAATTAACTCCTGCCAAATCTATTGAAAGCCGAATCATTGCGAATGATTTTTGAAACAAAGAAAATATCTTTTCAACCAGGGAGTCAAATGTAATTTTCCCTCAACGGGATAGGCAGCCCACAGACAAAGAAATGTCCATGGGCCAATAACATTTGTTTTTTTCAATTGCGGAATTACAGAATTGTTACAACACGGAAGGAGGCCATTCGGCCCATCGTGCCACCTCTCCAAATCAGCATTACGAATTAGTGCCATTCCCATGCCCTTTCCCAAAATCCCTACACATTGTTTCTATTCAACTAATCATGTAATGTCCTCTTGAATGCCTCGATTGGACCTGCCTCCCCAACACTTCCAGGCAGTGAATCCCAGGCCCCAACCACTGGCTGTGTGAAACATATCTTTTTCCTTACATTACATTTGTTCTTCTTCATCCTTCTTACTAGTTGGCGGTCTACAGATTACACCAAGCAATGTACTTTCACCCTTTTTCTTCCTTAGCCCGAGCCAAATTGATTTCCCTCTGGGAAACCCTCTTTCTCCAGCACTGTAATACTCTCCTTAGCCAATACCATCACCCCTCATCCTTTTCTATCTTTACTGAACACCTTGTACCCATGAATATTTAACACCCAGTCCTGCTCTTGCTTGAGCCAGGTGTCTGTAATCGCCACAACATTATATTTTCACAATGCAATCTGCATCCGTAACTCCCTAATGTTATTTACCATACTCCTCAAGTTCAGATATGTTTTATTGAATTCAAATTTCACCATCTGCCATGGTGGGATTCGAACCCGGGTCCCCAGAACATTAGTTGAATTTCTGGATTAATAGTCTAGCGATAATACCACTCGGCCATTGCTTCCCCTTAACATAAATGTGAACATTTTTAATACATCTCTGAACTGTGCAAAGTCTAAGTTGGGTCTTGCCACTGACTACAGATGGTATACTTTAAACTTAAACTTAAATTATTAGTGTCACAAGTAGGCTTACATTAACATTGCAATGAAGTTACTGTGAAAATCCCCTAGTCGCCACATAGAACCATAGAACCATAGAAAATTACAGCTCAGAAACAGGCCCTTTGGCCCTTCTTGTCTGTGCCGAACCATTTTTTGCCTAGTCCCACTGACCTGCACTTGGACCATATCCCTCCACACCCCTCTCATCCATGAATCTGTCCAAGTTTTTCTTAAATGTTAAAAGCATTTACCACTTTATCCGGCAGCTCATTCCACACTCCCACCACTCTCTGCGTGAAGAAGCCCCCCCTAATATTCCCTTTAAACTTTTCTCCTTTCACCCTTAACCCATGCCCTCTGGTTTTTTTCTCCCCTAGCCTCAGCGGAAAAAGCCTGCTTGCATTCACTCTATCTATACCCATCAAAATCTTATACACCTTATACACCTCTATCAAATCTCCCCTGTTCAGGTACCCTGAGGGAGAATTTAGCATGGCCAATGCACCTAACCAGCACGTCTTCCGGACTGTGGGAGGAAACCGGAGCACCTGAAGGAAACTCACGCAGACACGGGGAGAATGTGCAGACTCTGCACAGACAGTGACCCAAGCCAGGAATCAAAACCAGGTCCCTGGCGCTGTGAGGCAGCAGTGCTAACCACTGTGCCACCGTGCCGCCCCAGGTTAAATGGTTTAATGGAGTAAGTGTGGATAAACTATTATCTCTGGCAAGTGGGTCATTTAGCAGAGGCCATATATTTAAAATAATCGACAAAATAACTTAGAGGAGAAATGATAAATGTCTTCACACACAGGGTTGTTAAGATTGGAAACACGCCACCTGAAAGTGATTCAATTGCAACAGGAACATGCAAAGGGCAGTTGGGCATGTTCTTGATGTGGACTAATGTCTGGGGAAAAGGCTGCCTACTCATCACTTCAGCTAACTCACTGGCTAATACACACGTAAACATGGATATCCTGATTAATTCTATATCTATTGTCCTAATTGCAAGAAAGGAAAGTTTTATTTTAAATATTACCACAGGTAATAATCAACCCTGCAGAGTGAGGATATGAATACAACAAACAGCTAAATTGTGTTCTTTTTATGAAATGTGCCCATTTACTTGATATGTATTGGGAATTACAAACCGGTCATTATATAAAAATAAATGTTAAAGGGAAGGCACAATGTGTGAATTAAAATGGCTTCTATCCGCAAAATAGTTGCAATTGAGATTACTTACACAATGTACTTAAAAGATTAGCTCACAAATACGATTCCAAACATTGGGTGGAATTTTCCCACAACTTGTCAGAGTGTCAGGCTCTGACTGAAACCCATTGTGTATCTCCCCTGATGCGCCGCTGAGTGTTCAGACCAGATCTTCAGCCTCTCTGAAAAAGAAAGTCAGGAGGCTGTGACTTACGCCATCAGTCTGGTGGAGCGGGGCCTGATAGAGCTGGCAAGGCTGACTCCACGGAAATGTGCCAACCTGTGCCAAGGGGCAGTCATGATGTGGAGATGCCGGCGTTGGACTGGGGTGAACACAGTAAGAGTTTTAACAACACCAGGTTAAAGTCCAACAGGTTAAAGTCCAGCAGTCCAACAGTGCCAGGGCACTGCCCGCACATATCCCTCTCCCCACTGAAGGTTAGACTTCCCTTTGAGTCCTCAGGGGAATCCCCTCGACTGACTCACACCTTCACATTGCTGTTGTAAACCTCACCGACGTGACGTGGCGTACCGCCATCCAGAAACGCGTTTCCCAATTCATAGAAATCATAGAATCGTATAATCCCTACAGTGCAGAAGGAGGCCATTCGGCCCATCGAGTCTGCACCGACCTCAATCCCACCCCAAGCCCTATCTCCACAACTCCACACATTTACCTCGCTAATCCCTCTAACCTACACATCCCGGGACCCTACGGGCAATTTAGCGCGGCCAATCAACCTAATTCTTGCCCCATTTTGTGCCCACATCACCATTCTTGCTAACATGGGCTAAAATCACCCCGACAATTGCTGATGAGTGTGCAACATTTACACTCCTGATTTAATTTACCTGCAACATCAGCTCATTTGCAGAAACATTTACTCCGCATATAGTCAGTTATTAAAGAACATGCATTTATATAGCACCATTAGCCTTTGTGATTGAAAACTTAACCTCACATTAAGTTTCAAATACCACTCCTCTCACAGCTTCATGCATAATACACCGTGTCGTGAATTCATTATCAGAATTAAAATTAAAAAGTACTTCAGTTCATTTTTCATCTTGTTTGATACAAATTTCAGAATTTTAAAGATATTCAAATGCCAAGTTAAAAGAGTTCTGTTGCACACTTGTTACCTAAATGAGATTGTGTAAATCCAACAAGATTGTTAATTCATTAAATTGTTGATGGTTTTTTGTTTCATATTTTGACATTGACAGGGAGAATGGTGTCAAACTCGGAGTAAATTTGATTGCTGGATTCGAACATCATATATGAATGCACACATTATGTCCTCATACGCATTCATTTTTAATGAACAGGACATCAAATTGGAAGCCTTACAAATTGCTATTTTGCTTGGGTTACTTTAATTCTCTTCTCATTTGCAATGAAGTCCCGATGCTCACATCAGCCTTGAACAACTTGGAAATGGGACTTGGCCATGCAATAGGTAACCTGTCACCTGTGTCGCTGTCTTTGTAATTCCCTTGAAATTGAGTGCACTGGGGATAATTTCGGGGGAAAAAAAACCTGTATTCAGAGATAGTCATGTAGATCATACAAATTGCAGGACACATGGCAAAATATCTCATAAAGAGGGTTCAGTTAGGGTCAGTCATGATTACTTGATATCAGATAGGTATAATTCTGGCAATTCCACTTGATAATTTATTTAGAATCTCTACAGTGTATAAGGAGGCCATTCAGCCCATCGAGTCTGCACCGACCACAATCCCACCGAGGCCTTATCGCCATCAGCCCATGCATTTACCCTAGCTAGTCCCCCTGATACTAAGGGTCAATTTAGCATGGCTAATCCACCTAACCCACGCATCTTTTGGACTGTGAGAGGAAACTGGAGCACCCGGAGAAAAGCCACACAGACACGGGGAGAAAGCGCAAACTCTGCGCAGACAGTGACCCAAGCCGGGAATTGAACCCAGGTCCCAGGGTTCAATGTGTGTGAGGCAGCAATGCTAACCACTGTGCCACCGTGCCGCCCACCAGCTATCATCAGCTATCCTGTAAGATAATTACTTTGGACTGTTATGCAGATTTTTAACTGCCATCTACTGATTGCAGTAAGAAGTCTCACAACACCAGGTTAAAGTCCAACAGGTTTATTTGGTAGCAATTACCATAAGCTTTCGGAGCGTTGCTCCTTCGTCAGATGGAGTGGAAATGTGCACTCAAACAGTGCACAGAGACACAACATCAAGTTACAGAATACCGATTAGAATGCGAATCCCTAAAGCCAGCCAGGTCTTAAAGGTACAGACAATGTGGGTGGAGGGAGCATTAAACACAGGTTAAAGAGATGTGTATTGTCTCCAGACAGAACAGCTAGTGAGATTCTGCAAGCCCAGGAGGCAAGCTGTGGGGGTTACTGATAATGTGACATAAATCCAACATCCCGGTTTAGGCCGTCCTCATGTGTGCGGAACTTGGCTATCAGTTTCTGCTCAGCGACTCTGCGCTGTCGTGTGTCGTGAAGGCCGCCTTGGAGAACGCTTACCTGAAGATCCAAGGCTGAATGCCCGTGACTGCTGAAGTGCTCCCCCACAGGAAGGGAACAGTATTGCCTGGTGATTGTCGAGCGGTGTTCATTCATCCGTTGTCGTAGCGTCTGCATGGTTTCCCCAATGTACCATGCCTCGGGACATCCTTTCCTGCAGCGTATCAGGTAGACAATGTTGGCCGAGTTGCAAGAGTAGGTGCCGTGTACCTGGTAGATGGTGTTCGCACGTGAGATGATGGCATCCGTGTCGATGATCCGGCACGTCTTGCAGAGGTTGCTGTGGCAGGGTTGTGTGGTGTCGTGGTCACTGTTTTCCTGAAGGCTGGGTAGTTTGCTGCGGACAATGGTCTGTTTGAGGTTGTGCGGTTGTTTGAAGGCAAGAAGTGGGGGTGTGGGGATGGCCTTGGCGAGATGTTCGTCTTCATCAATGACACGTTGAAGGCTCCGGAGGTCTACTGATTGGCCAGACAAGCATTCAAGGAAAGCAAAAACAGAAAATGCTGGAAAATCTCAGCAGGTCTGACAGCATCTGTTGGGAGAGAATAGAGCCAACATTTCGAGTCCAGATGACCCTTCATCGAGCTCTGATAAAGGGTCATCCAAACTTGAAACGTTGGCTCTATTCTCTCTCCACAGATGCTGTCAGACCTGCTGAGAATCTCCGGCATTTTCTGTTTTTGAATCAGATTCCAGCATCCTCAGCATTTTGCTTTTATTCAGGAAAAGCCATGGCCTGTATCAACTGGAGACCAGTTGTTGTATCTCAGCACTTTGAGCCACTTTGGCCTTACTTTGTGTGATTGCTGTCAAGCCATTTGAGTGAAAAAGATCCTGGACCTTGATTAAATTTACAATTAATCATGAAAATATGTAAATATGACCTTTTTTTATTCATTCGTGGGATATGGGCATCGCTGGCTAGGCCAGCATTTATTGCCCATCCCTAGTTGCCCTTGAGAAGGTGGTGGTGAGCTGCCTTCTTGAATCGCTGCAGTCCACGTGCTGTGGGTTTACCCACAATGCCGTTAGGGAGGGAATTCCAGGATTTTGACCCAGAGACTGTGAAGCAACGGCGATAAGAGTTTTCTCCCTCCAGGCACGTCGTGTGCTGCTGTATTTGACGGAATTAATTCCTGCCAAATATATTGAAAGCTGAATCATTGTGAATGACTTAGAAGCAAAGAAAATATTTTTTTTAACCAGGGAATCAAATGTAATTCCCCTCAATGAGAAAGGCAGCCCACAGACAAAGAAATGTCCGTGGGCCAATAATATTTGTTATTTTATTGCAGAATTATGGAATTGTTACAACACAGAAGGAGGCCATTCAGCCCATCGCCCTAAGACTGGAAAATCCCACCCAAGGTCTACGAGCCTTTGTATGGTCCTGTTCCACCCGCTATGATTCTTGTGGTGGGCAGGATGGGAAGATTCCATCCCTCGTCTCTGAGTGTACTATCCACGCAGCTCCCAAACCCGCAGGTACGCCACATCTGCTGCTCACGCCCCCAAACCCGGAGCTCAAGTTTCTGCAGCTGGTGATATTTCCTGCATGTGGTAGTTTAGGACACTGGAAGCATCCATGACTTCACACATATTACAGGACACGCATTCCACTTAACTGAGCAGCCTTGCCATGTCTTAATTTTACTTCCATTAACTTTATCCTACCTTGGATTATTTATATTACTTTATTAAACGGCCATAACGTTCTTTTGTTTCACTGGATTTTCATACACGGTCCCTTACATTGAGCACTCAACTTACTAGTTTTCTATCACATCATATTCCCTTTCCCTCCGCCCCCACCTCACAGCGACTGATATGGTGAAACGGTGATATGGTGAAACGGTGATATGGTGAAACGGTGAAACAGTGAAATTGTGATATGGTGAAACTGTGAAACCATGAAACGGTGAAACGGTGATATGGTGAAACGGTGAAACGGTGATATGGTGAAACGGTGAAACGGTGATATGGTGCGCGCCTGAGGTCCTGCCAAGTCTGCGCTGACTCATCCAAAACCAATTAGCCAAAATCAGCTGTAAATAACCATCAGTAATTTATCCCAACTACCTACTGATTTTATGAATGGAGTTTCGAAAGGCCTATCAGAATGTGCAGCTCCACTTTGCACAATGTGTGAACCTTTCCAGCAGTATCAGATTTCCCGGTAAAGGACAGTCCGGTTCAGATCTGATCCATTCTCAGCGGAGAAATCAGCAGCAGACACCCCGAATGGTGACTAAAAGTAGTAGCTGTCCCCTGTCCGGTGAGGGAAGTAATATTGTTAAACAGGCCATTCCTTCAAAGCCTCAGATAATGCACTGAGATTCACTAAACAGCAGTCAGAGAGCTCGAACTGGGGCTCTGGTGGAAACTGGAAAAGATATGCTGAGTGAGGTCTAGGAAATTATATTAGTCCAGTTACGTTAAATTAGTACTTGGGTTACATAGCTATAGGTCTCCATTAGCCATTGGCCTCCATTATCAAGTCCTAAAAGGCTTGCTTTTTTAAATTTAGTTATAGAAAGGCAATGACATTCAATCTAATATACTTGTGAAGTTGATACTTGGGAGTGGGTTAACAGTCTGCAATCTAATTGGGGAAGTCCCAAGATTATTTTACAACTTCGCACAAAGGTCTTTGTGTTCATATTTTAGCTCCATGCTTCAGAACTTGGGCGACCAGTTTAATCCTTAGTCTGTGCCTTTCTTTTGGCATTTTAAATAAACATGCTTCATGGTACAAAACTAATCTTATGCTGGTGAAACATAAAGTTAAGGCATCAAGTGGGCGGCATGGTGGCACAGTGCCTCACAGCGCCAGGGGCCCGGGTTCAATTCCGGCCCCGGGTCACTGTCTGTGCAGAGTCTGCACACTCTCCCCGTGTCTGCGTGGGTTTCCACCGGGTGCTCCGGTTTCCTCCCACAGTCCAAAAATGTGCAGGTTAGGTTGATTGGCCATGCTAAATTGACACTAGTGTCAGGGGGATTAGCAGGGTAAATATGTGGGGTTTCGGGAATAGAGCCTGGGTGGAATTGTGGTCGGTGCAGGCTCGATGGGCCGAATGGCCTCCTTCTGCACTGTGAGGATTCTATGATTCTAAATTAATTCAACCCACTCACAGAGCTGCTTCTTCCTTGGACATAGATCACAGAATCACAGATTACTACAGTGCAGAAGAGGCCCTTCAGCCCATCGAGTCTGCATCGACACACAAAATGCCCTGGCCTGCCCACCTAATCCCACTTGCCAGCACTTGCTAGATAAGGCATTCCATTCTTTGGCAAGAAAAGGTTGTCATCACATTCATTTTTGCCGGGGGAAATAATGATATTTCTGCAAATTAGGAGGATTCTACTGGATGGGACAATAGTTGAACGCACATCGGGTTAGTATATTTATCCAAAAACGATGGGCGGATCAGTTTGTAAATGGAAAGACCACAAAGTTAGCAAGTAATCAATAAATCCAAACCAGTGGTTTGTAGTTACAATTATGTTTCTTTCCTTCCTTCGTTGTGGTTTGATATCTTTTGTTGTCTTCCAACTAGATTGGAAACTTTCTGAATGTACTGCCTCTGCACTGTTCCTACTCTCCTTGCCGATATCAGAAACACGCCTGCCTGCTGTCCACTTGTTATCTTCCCCTCATGACCTTTAGATGCTGTCATCATTTCCGATGGTAGCACAAGGAACCGTTAACAGAGCATGGGGAATCCACTAATTTAATCCAGCTGCTACAACTATTCAGGTGTTTCATAGAAACTTAGAAGCTAGAAGCAGCAGAAGGCCATTTGGCCCATCGAGCCTGCTCTACCATTCATTTTGATCATGGCTGATCATCAAATTCAATATCCTGACCCCCCGCTTCCTCTCATATCCCTTGATCCCTTTAGCCCCAAGAGCTATATCTAATTTCTTCTTGAAATCACACATTTTGGCCTCAATTACTTTCTGTGGTAGTGAATTCCACACATTCATCACCCTCTGAGTGAAGAAATTTCTCCTCACCTCAGTTCTAAAAGGTTTACCCCTCATCCTCAAACTATGACCCCTCGTTCTGGACTCCCCCACCATCGGGAACTGTGGTGAACCATCGTTGGTTCCCACTGGATAGTACTGAGCCAGGGCTGGCCAGTACTACAAGGATGTACATATGTTACTGTTGGATTGTACTACTGTTACTGTTGGGTTAGGGTGGGGTTGTTACACCTGTGTTTGTTACTGTTGTGGCACATCCCAGTCGGGCTCCGCCTCCTGGGAGAGGTATAAGAGTCCCTGCTCTGGCCGGGACCCCTTCAGTCTGGGATAGTGTACTAAAGTTCTGATAGCTTCAGTGTTAGTTAATAAAAGCCTTCTTTTACTGAAGCTTCGAGCCTCGTGTCCAAATTGATGTGCATCAATTTTATTAACTAAAATTAAACTCTCGACGGAAGAAAAAAAAGAAAGGAGAGTATGGAGCAAATCCTCAAGCCAGAACGTCTGACGCTAGATCCACGTGCGGTGGGCGCTTCTAACACCTTCGACCACTGGCTGAAGTGTTTCGAAGATTACCTAGCATCCTCCGCAGCGGTCACCACAGATGATGACAGACTCCGGGTCCTCCATGCGAGGGTAAGCGACACAGTCTACCTCGTGATCCGTGCGGCCACCACTTACCCTAGGGCCCTCGAGCTTCCAAAGAAGCGCTATACAAAACCTCCTAACGAGATACACGCTCGTTACCTCCTCGCTACACAACGTCGGCAGTCGGGCGAAACCATGGAGGACTACGCCAATGAGCTCTTACAGCTAGCCAGGGGCTGTGACTGCAAAGCTGTGTCGGCTGAGCAGAGCATGTACGACCTCGCCCGAGATGCGTTTGTGGCCGGGGTCGGGTCATCATACATCCGTTTCAAACTGCTAGAAAAGGGTAATCTCAACCTTACCCAGGCCATCGAATTAGCTGAAATGCTCGAGTTGGCTTCGAAGAGCTTAGTCTTATATCCAGAGGACCACGTGGAGACAACGTGGCAGGAGCAGTCGCAAATCCCTCCTCGCCCCTCGGGCTCGAAGTGCTGTGTTATGGCGTGCTCCCATTTGGGCCAGACGACGGCTGCAGCCCCATGCGGCCCGCGGTGCTATTTCTGCGGAGGAGCAAAACATACCCGACAAAAGTGTCCCGCTAAAGCGGTAATCTGCACCGCATGCGGTAAAAAAGGTCATTATGCAAAGGTGTGCAGATCGAAACCCAGGAACGGCAGTGCGGCCTGCGACTCTTCGGAGCTTGGATCATCACCATCGTCGTTGAAGTCGTCGCGGGGTTCGTCCACGTGCGAGTCCAGGACGACGCCATTACGGTCGACGGAGTCGGAGGAGTATGACCACCAGGGGTCGCTGAGTTTGGCGCCCTCACCCACGTGCGATTCATGGGGGCGGCCATGTTGGTCGACGATGACCACGAGCGACCAGCAGGGGTCCTCAGCATCGACTTCAGCTGCCTGCAGTGGCGTTCATGAACCAACGGTGGCGTCGATCATCCTGGATCAGGCTAAGCCTCACAGGCTCGATCGTTCAATGATGGATATCCAGGTAAACAATCATGTGCTTTATTGTCTGTTTGACAGCGGGAGCACTGAGAGCTTTATCCACCCTGACACTGTGAAGAGGTGTGGACTCCAGATTCAACCTGCCAAACAGGCAATATCTATGGCATCAAGGTCCCGGTCTGTCGCCGTGCTAGGGAGTTGCGTGGTAACCTTGAAAGTACAAGGCACAATTTACGAGCGTTTCAAGCTCCTTGTGTTGCCGTATCTTTGCGCGCCAATTCTTCTCGGACTAAACTTCATGGTCCACTTGAGGAGTGTGATCCTACAGTACGGTGGGCCACTCCCTTCGCTGGCAGTGGGAGAACAGCTGCAGTCTCCAAATTGCCCAACGCGCCCCGCCTGCAATCTTTCTACATTAAAGATCACCACACCCTCTTTATTTCAGAATCTGGTACCAGGCTGCAAGCCCATCGCTACTAAAAGTAGGCGTTACAGCACTGAGGATCGGATCTTCATCAGATCTGAGGTTCAGCGACTCCTCAAAGAAGGGATCATACAGCCCAGTGTTAGTCCGTGGAGGGCACAGGTTGGTGTCATCAAGAGCGGGAACAAACCCCGGATGGTCATTGATTACAGTCAGACCATTAACCGATATACGCAGCTGGATGTGTATCCTCTCCCGCGCATATCTGATATGGTCAATCAGATTGCGCAGTACCGGGTGTTCTCCACCATAGACCTCAAGTCCGCCTACCACCAACTCCCCATTCGCCCAGAGGACCGACAATACACGGCTTTTGAGGCGGATGGTCGCTTGTATCATTTTCTTAGGGTTCCATTTGGTGTCACCAATGGGGTCTCGGTCTTCCAGCGTGCTATGGACCGAATGGTGGACCAGAACAGGCTGCGGGCTACCTTCCCGTACCTGGATAATGTCACCATCTGCAGCCATGATCAGCAGGACCATGACACAAACCTCCATAACTTCCTACGCACTGCATCTCGCCTGAACTTGACCTACAACAGGGAGAAGTGTGTGTTCCGTACGCGCCGGTTCGCCATCCTGGGATACGTGGTGGAAAACGGGGTCATTGGCCCTGATCCAGACCGTATGCGCCCCCTTGCTGAACTTCCCTTGTCCGCTAGCGCAAAAGCACTGAGAAGATGCCTAGGCTTCTTCTCCTATTATGCGCAGTGGGTCCCCAACTACGCGGACAAAGCCCATCCGCTTATTAAGTCCACGACTTTTCCCCTCACGCCAGAGGCCCAATTGGCCTTCAAGAAATTGAAAGACGACATCGCGAAAGCCACGATGCATGCGGTAGACAAATCCATCCCCTTTCAGGTGGAAAGCGATGCATCTGATTTCGCCCTGGCCGCCACACTTAACCAGGCGGGCAGGCCCGTCGCATTTTTTTCCCGCACCCTCCAAGGCCCCGAAATTCGGCATTCAGCGGTGGAGAAGGAGGCCCAGGCCATTGTGGAGGCCGTCAGACACTGGTGCCATTACCTGGCGGGAAAGCGGTTCACCCTGATCACGGACCAGCGGTCCGTGGCGTTCATGTTTAACAACACGCAGAGGGGCAAGATCAAGAATGACAAGATCTTGCGGTGGAGAATTGAACTCTCCACCTATAACTACGATATCATGCATCGTCCAGGGAAACTCAATGAGCCTTCGGATGCCCTCTCGTGCGGAACATGCGCTAGTATTCAGGAGGATCGCTTGAACGCCCTCCATAATGATCTGTGCCATCCTGGGGTCACTCGGCTCTACCACTTTGTCAAAGCCCGCAATCTGCCTTACTCGGTGGAGGACGTCAGGTCGGTAACAAGGAGCTGTCGGATTTGCGCGGAATGCAAACCGCACTTTTACCGACCTGACCGGGCACATTTGGTCAAGGCCACTCGCCCCTTCGACAGGCTGAGTGTTGATTTTAAGGGCCCCCTTCCCTCAACAGATCGGAACGTGTACTTTCTAAACATAATCGATGAGTACTCCCGGTTCCCGTTTGTTGTCCCCTGCTCGGATACATCCGCTGCCACGGTGATCAAGGCATTCCGTGATCTTTTTACCCTGTTCGGGTACCCCAGCTATATCCATAGTGACAGGGGCTCGTCGTTCATGAGCGATGACTTGAGGCAATTCCTGCTCTCATACGGGATTGCCTCAGAGTAGGACCACGAGTTACAACCCTAGGGGTAATGGACAGGTGGAACGTGAGAATGCTACAGTCTGGAAGGCTGTCCTATTGGCGTTGAAATCCAAAGGTCTTCCAGTCTCCCGTTGGCAGGAGGTCCTCCCTGATGCGCTTCACTCTATTCGCTCCCTCCTGTGTACGGCAACCAATGCTGCTCCCCATGAGAGGATGTTCTCATTCCCTCGGAAGTCTTCCTCAGGGATATCTTTACCAGCTTGGTTGACGTACCCAGGACCCGTCCTCCTGCGGCGACATGTAAGGGCCCGCAAGTCCGACCCCTTGGTCGAACAGGTCCACCTCCTCCACGCCAACCCTCAGTATGCCTATGTGGCATATCCTGACGGGCGAGAGGACACGGTCTCGATCCGAGACCTGGCGCCTGCAGGGGACGTAGCAACTCCTGTCGCTCCCATACCCCCAGTAACAAATCCATTATCTCTCATTTCTTCCCCGGACACGACGCGGGCAGCATCGGGACCAGTGCTTAACAGTTTTACTCCAATGCATAGCTTGCCTGAGCCCCGAAGATGGTCGCCACCGCAGGGCGTGTCAGGATCCCCTGCACTACCGTCTCATCAGGGTCAGCCGGCCTGTGAGTCCGTGGAAGAACAGCTGGACGCCGTTTTGGGGAGAACGCCACCGCAAGTGCCTACTCCGGTGTCACCGCCGGTAGTGAGGAGGTCACAACGACGGTGCGGTCCTCCAGACCGTCTGAACTTATAGACTGCTGACACTTTATTCTGTTTTTGTACCCCGCCGGCCTTTGTTCTCAAAGGAGGGGTGAATGTGGTGAACCATCGTTGGTTCCCACTGGATAGTACTGAGCCAGGGCTGGCCAGTACTACAAGGATGTACATATGTTACTGTTGGATTGTACTACTGTTACTGTTGGGTTAGGGTGGGGTTGTTACACCTGTGTTTGTTACTGTTGTGGCACATCCCAGTCGGGCTCCGCCTCCTGGGAGAGGTATAAGAGTCCCTGCTCTGGCCGGGACCCCTTCAGTCTGGGATAGTGTACTAAAGTTCTGATAGCTTCATTGTTAGTTAATAAAAGCCTTCTTTTACTGAAGCTTCGAGCCTCGTGTCCAAATTGATGTGCATCAGGAACATTCTTTCTGAGTCTACCTTGTCTAATACTGTTAGAATTTTATAAGTTTCCTCTCACGCTCCTAAACGCCGCCTTGAATAAATTCAATGACCCAGCCTCCACAGATCCCTGAGGAAGAGAATTCTACATCCCTGGGGAAGAGAATGCCACAGACTTAACGACCACTGTGTTACCCACAGCATTCTGGCATCATGGAATTACAATCAGGTGAGGAGGTCTCAAATATCTCCCGTCTTTTTCCTCTCCTCATTTGTCAATGACAGCGGTTTTTCTGTTTTGAAAAGGATATATTGTCCTTTAGCCTGTGGAGTTTAGAAGAATGAGAGGTGATCTTATTGAAGGATAGAGGGCTCGACAGGATGGATTACCAGGAGGATGTTTCCACTTGTGGGTGAGACTAGAACCAGGAGACACAGCTTTTTAAGACGGCAATGGGGAAAATGTTTTCCTCTCAAATGGTCATTAGCCTGTGGAATTCTCTTCCTCAGGGATCAGTGGAGGCTGGGTCATTTAATTTATTCTAGGCGGAGTTAGACAGATTTTTAATGGGCCAGGTTTATGTAGCGCAGGCAACGAACTGGAATTGAGGCCACATCCAGAGTCATGCTCCCATTGGACAGCAGAGCAGACCCGCAGGACTGAAGGATCATGGGCAGGAGCTAGAAAAGGGAGAGAGGTCATGGGTCAGCATGGCAGAAGAAGGTTAGCAGCAAATGATGATTGGCAGTGCTGGACAGCATCAGGTTGCCTGTAATGTACGATTGTTATGAGAAAGAGGAAAGTGAAGATAAATAGGTAGATACTTTCCTGAGTGCATTCTCCATTCTCACCCTCACCTCCGCTCCTCAAGTTATCTTGTGGGTCTAGATGGAGGTAATTCCCTTTCCCCTCCATTTTCCTGCCCTCAGTTCTCTCTCCTCTCCTTCTCATCGTAAAGCAGTTTGTTCTGTGTAAATCATTGGACTGAGTTAGCGTGTGGTTCTGTTAGGATGGTGTAACCGCGAGCAACTTCATCATATGACAAGGAGAAGCTGGAAGCCAGATGAGATGGTGATCATGCGCAAGAGAGTGGCTCTCGTCAGCAATCTGAAAGTAATTATCAGTCGGGAAAGAAGCCTTCCAATTGCGGGCTGGTTATCCCAGGTCGTTACCGTAATGTCGTGACTACCTGAGGAAGGAAATACAGCGAAGGTTTACCAGACTAATTCCTGGGATAGTCCTGCTGCCTCACAGCGCCAGGGTCCCGGGCTCAATACCTGGCTTGGGTCACTGTCTGTGTGGAGTCTGCACGTTCTCCCCGTGTCTGCGTGGGTTTCCTCCGGGTGCTCCAGTTTCCTCTCACAGTCCAAAAGACGTGCAGGTTAGGGGGCATTGGCCGTGCTAAATTCTCCCTCAGTGTACCCGAACAGGCGCCGGAATGTGGCGACTAGGGGATTTTCACAGTAACTTCATTGCAGTGTTAATATAAGCCTACTTGTGACACTAATAAATAAACTTTAAACTTTAAAACCAAGTCGGAAATCTTCCCTGTAGTATTGATGAATCTTTGCAATGCACCTAGCACCAACAAATTCTTATACCGTACTAATTTATGGGCAGGCTCGGGTGAGACCGAAAATTGCCGCCCGAAGTCAACGGAGATTTCCGTTGTTGGACCCTCGCCAGTGCCAATTCCGTGGCGAGCAAGTTGGTAGATTTCCAGCATCTGTGTTAGAACAGGCACATCGCTATTGAACTGGGTAATATCAGGGTCTAGACTGTTTCCTCTGAATGACAAGCAGGAAAAATGAGGAGAATGCAGTTATGAATTTAAATATTTTCAGAATACATGTGTGGCAGTGACATTTATACAGCCTCTCAAAACATAACATTTTGGATCTTTGATATTTAAATAACTCCAATGTTCTGAAATATTAGATTATTTCCTGCTTTTAAGAACATTACAACAGTCAATCTGATAAACTATGATGGAAAAAATTACTTGAGTAAATTACAGTCAGCCAAAAGCAGCTTCCAAGCCATTGGTGAATTACCTTAAGGTCAGGAGAAGTAATGTTTACATTATAATTACATAACTTATCATCTGATTCTTTAACAGGTTGCGCTGCATATAGCAAGCCCCAGTTCCATTAAAACTTTGATGTATTTTCGATGGACATACCAAAATATTTGGAGTTCAATTAACATTTGGCTGAAATTGTAAATTGCAATTGGATATACTTCAATGAAGTTAAAAGCAAAGCACAATACACATCTTAAACACCACGTGTGTGTAAACATACTCGCTTCAATAAAATGTGAGCTATTACTTCACATTAGCTTATTGCGTTGCTCTCAGTTCGTTGAAGGCAATATGTACAATTTAAAATTATTAATACAACTTAAATCATTTGAGATCCCAACCCTGTCTTAATAATTGGGATTCAATGTATTGTGTTAACCATGTTGCCAATGACTAGGCTGTTGCATCATTCAAATAGGGCCATAGTGAGGCCATGCCTGGAGTATCATATGCAGTTTTGGTGTCCTTATCTGGGGACAGAAGTCCTTGCTATGGAAGGAGTACAGTGAAGGTTTATCAGGCTGATTCCTGGGATGGCAGGACTGTTACATGAGGAGAGACTAAGTTGGTTAGGATTATATTCATTGGAGTTTAGAGGAGTGAGAGGGGATCTCATAGAAACTTATAAAATTCTAACAGGGTTGATTCAGAAAGAATGTTCCCGATGGTGAGGGAGTCCAGAACTAGGAGTCATAGTTTGAGGATAAGGGCTAAACCTTTAAGAACTGAGGTGAGGCAAGATTTTTTCACCCAGTAGGTGGTGAATGTGTGGAATTCACTGCCACAGAAAGTAGTTGAGGCCAAAACATTGGTGATTTCAAGAAGAAATTCGATATAGCTCTTGGGACTAAAGGGATCAAGGGATATGGGGGGAAGGGGGGATCAGGATATTGAATTCGATGCACAGCCACGATCAAAATGAATGGCGGAGCAGGCTCGAAGGGCTGAATGGTCTACTCCTGCTTCTAGTTTCTATGTTTCTAAGTGAGATCCAACAACAGCATGCATTTATGTAGCACCTATAATGCAGTAAACTATCAGAGGGAGTACAATCTGAAAACAATTAGTCAAAGAAGGGGGTGTTAGAGCAGCTGACCAAATGCTTGGTCAAAGACACTGTCTTTAGTATAGGAATAGAGGAGCCTATAGTCTTATCAGAGAGGCTAATTCATGATTTAAAGGTTCAATCATGATGCATCTTGCTGCCAGAAATTCCTAAACATCAGCACCGACAAATGACATTGATAAAGAACCTTTAACCTGGTAGGGCACTTCACAAGAGTGTTACAAAGCAAAGTCAGATATTGAATCACATAAGGCAATTCATCAAAGATCCTTAGACAGCACCTTCCAAACCCACCACCACTTCCACCTAGAAGGACAAGGGCAGCAGATACATGGGAACACCACCACCTGCAAGTTCCCCTCTAAGCCACTCCCCGCCCTGACTTGGAAATATATCGCCGTTCCTTCACAGTCGCTGGGTCAAAATCCTGGAATTCCCTCCCTAACGGCATTGTGGGTCAACCCACAGAACATGGACTGCAGCGATTCAAGAAGGCAGCTCACCACCACCTTCTCAAGGGCAACTAGGGATGGGCAATAAATGCTGGCCAGCCAGCGACGCCCATGCCCCACGAATAATTTTTTTTTTAAAATTAGAGCGATGACCCAAAAGTGTGATCCAAGAGGTAGGTTTAAAGGAGCATCCTGTAGGGAGATTCACAGAGGATTAAGCAGAGAATTCCAATGGTTTAAATCCACAAAGCTGTGGACGCCATCGCTAATTGTGGAGAATTTAACATCAATGATACTAAAGAATCCAAAATTGGATCAGGGCAGACAGAGCCCAGGAACAAAGGCTGTAGCAAAGAGAGAAAACAACTGTCTTCAACCTTTCCAATATTTGATTGGAGGTAATTTCTGCTTGTCTTGCACTAGATGAACAGTCGGATAAGAGAAAGAATCATCAACACTATTCACTGGGGGAGTCCAGAACTAGGAGTCATAAGGATAAGGGCTAAACCTTTTAGAACTGAGGTGGGGCAAGATTTTTTCACCCAGTAAGTGGTGAATGTGGGGAATTCACTGCCACAGAAAGTAGTTGAGGTCAAAACATTGGTGATTTCAAGAAGAAATTCGATATAGCTCTTGGGACTAAAGGGATCAAGGGATATGGGGGGAAGGGGGGATCAGGATATTGAATTCGATGCACAGCCATAATCATAATGAATGGTGGAGACCAGGAGGAAAGGTTGGGTGGCCATTTGTTTAGTGGGAATAAGGGAGCAAGGAATTGAGCTCATGGACAAGAGAGCTGGGAGAACACAGGAGGATAGATAGGAGAGAAACTGATTCAGGTATAGGGTGTGTCGAGGAAACCTAGCCCTGTGGGCTGGTAGAAGGAAAGAGGCAACTGATTAAATGGTCTCAATCTTAGAATCAAAGAGGTCTGTGAGCTCTTCACATTTATTGTTGGAGGAGACAAGGGGGAGAGATTTGAGATGATGTCTTGCAGCTGAGAAAAGAAGCCACAACGTACCTTTGTATTCAAAGAACAAAGAACAAAGAACAGTACAGCACAGGAAACAGGCTCTTCAGCCCTCCAAGCCTGTGCCGCTCCTTGGTCCAACTAGACCAATCGTTTGTATCCCTCCATTCCCAGGCTGCTCATGTGACTATCCAGGTAAGTCTTAAACGATGTCAGCGTGCCTGCCTCCACCACCCTACTTGGCAGCGCATTCCAGGCCCCCACCACCCTCTGTGTAAAAAACATCCCTCTAATATCTGAGTTATACTTCGCCCCTCTCACCTTGAGCCCGTGACCCCTCGTGATCGTCACCTCCGACCTGGGAAAAAGCTTCCCACCGTTCATCCTATCTATCCTCTTCATAATCTTGTACACCTCTTAGATCTCCCCTCATTCTCTGTCTTTCCAGGGAGAACAACCCCAGTTTACCCAATCTCTCCTCACAGCTAAGACCCTCCATACCAGGCAACATCCTGGTAAACCTTCTCTGCACTCTCTCTAACGCCTCCACGTCCTTCTGGTAGTGCGGCGACCAGAACTGGACGCAGTACTCCAAATGTGGCCTAACCAGCGTTCTATACAGCTACATCATCAGACTCCAGCTTTTATACTCTATACCCCATCCTATAAAGGCAAGCATACCATATGCCTTCTTCACCACCTTCTCCACCTGTGTTGCCACCTTCAAGGATTTGTGGACTTGCACACCTAGGTCCCTCTGTGTTTCTATACTCCTGATGACTCTGCCATTTATTGTATAACTCCTCCCTACATTATTTCTTCCAAAATGCATCACTTCGCATTTATCCGGATTAAACTCCATCTGCCACCTCTCCGCCCAATTTTCCAGCCTATCTATATCCTGCTGTATTGCCCGACAATGCTCTTCGCTATCCGCAAGTCCAGCCATCTTTGTGTCATCCGCAAACCTGCTGATTACACCAGTTACACCTTCTTCCAAATCATTTATATATATCACAAATAGCAGAGGTCCCAGTACAGAGCCCTGCGGAACACCACTGGTCACAGACCTCCAGCCGGAAAAAGACCCTTCGACCACTACCCTCTGTCTCCTATGGCCAAGCCAGTTCTCCACCCATCTAGCCACTTCTCCTTGTATCCCATGAGCCTTAACCTTCTTAACCAACCTGCCATGTGGGACTTTGTCCCACATTCCAGGATGATCCTAGAATCACAGGTAGTTTTAACAAGATATGTGAAACATTTCCAGCCACTGCCTTTACGTTTTTCGAAAGGATGCCTCCTTCATTGAAAAAAGAATTGTAAAAGTATTTTCTGTTTCAGAGGCAACAAGAGACGAAAGAATTATGCTTTGTCTCTGTCGGGTGTGTTGTCAGATGTCACTGGTGCAGTGATGTGTTTCAATGCAATTAAAGTCATTGTGTCATTGCATTTACACAGAGGAAAAGTTTCTCAAACCTTTTCAATGAAGCTTGCACTTTTAAACTGTGACTCACTCTGAATTTCTCCTCTGGTACTCACTCGGTGCGCATTGAAATCATCAAGGTCCTTTCGGAATAGTAATTTCCTAATGTGTCATGTCAAACTCAAGTGCACAATCATAACACAATTAAATGTTGCAACCTGGATAGATAGGCATGAAGAGTATTCTTAATTGGCGCATAAACGCAACATCATTCTGTTTATTGAGCCTCTTCCATTCGGAGGCATAAAATAGCAATTGGGAATGTGGAATAAATATTGCGAGCCGACATTAAATGGACCTGCCATACCTATAGAATTTCTAATTGACAGAAATACCCCCTTGGGCAGATGCTGAATTAAAATAGAAATTAGATTTTGCGTACCTGAACTCATTGCGGTCAAAGATGTGTGGGCTAGGTTGATTGGCCATTCTAAATTGCCCCTTAGTGTCCCGGGATGCATAGGTTAGAGGGGTTAGTGGGTAAATATGTAGGGATATGTGGATAGGGCCTGGGTGGGATTGTGGTCGGTGCAGACTCGATGGGCCGAATGGCCTCTTTCTGTACTGTAGGGATTCTAGAATCGACTGTTTTTAAGCATCAAGTTAACAAAGCACCAATTAACTATTGTTTACATCTTTCTCAGAAAATTACAAATTAGAAGTGTGGCTCTGTCCATTTTATAGTTGTTACCCTGTTCTATAAAATACTCTTGTGGTAATAATTCTTACAATTGTCCATCTACAGCATTCTAGCTTTATGTAATGGAACATGTTGAAGATGTTCAGTGTAAGTGGTCAACACTTAACAAACTTGAAATATATATATAAATCTTTAAATCAGTGGTCCAAGAATCCTGGCCGCGATTCTCCCAAAAGCGCTGAATTGGTGGAATTTGAGATCCCGACTGTTTTCTCAGTTCAGCTTCTCACCTGAATCTCCCCACTCTGTGCACTGCAGAGGTCCCAGTCGTGAATCTCATTAAAAACCCAGGGGGGCGTGGCCTATTCATACCAGGGTTTGACAGTTCTGGAACTCTGCACATGCGCAGTGGCTCCGATCTGTCAGTCTCCCCGTTTGCTGTCCAGCTCGATCGCTGGCCAGCCTGGGACCCCCACAGTGCTGCCTCTCCAGCCCCTCCCACGGCCCGATCGCAGCCCCCACAACAATTCCCGGGCCAGCCCTGACCCCACCCCCCCCCACCCCCCGTCCCGGAGCACCCCAATGCACAGCCCACCCCCTCAGCAGTGGCAATCCCCCACCCCCCTTCACCCTAGCAGGCCCCCTCCGCTGACCCTCCTGGGGTCAGACACCCCCCCCTCCCCCCCAGAGGCAGACCCCCTCCCAGCCAACCCCAATCGCTGCCTTCCCTCCATCCCAGACTGATCACGTCTGCAGAGTGGCAGCGGGATCCTCACCCCCACCGATCACCCCTAGGCCCTGCCCACAATAGGCCCCGCCCCCTTGGCACTACCCAATGCCTAGTGGGCCGTGCCAAGGTGCCCCCTGGGTATGGACACTTTGCCCCTTGTGCAGTGCCAGAGGGCACAGGCTGGCACTGCCAGAGTGCCCATGCCCAGGGGGGACCAGACCCCCGCCACCTGATGCCCTGAGGGGCCCCGATTGCCCCCTCCCCCTTCATTCCGGCAGGGTCTCCCACTAGTCCCCCGAACGAGGGGAGCTACTCTAAACTCCGCCGGAATTAAGTACACCTGGCGGGATGGGAGATTCAATCGGGACCCAAAAGTTCCCGATAATTAGATTGAAAACATATTTAAAACACATTTAAAACAGATTTAAATTACTTATCTACCTTCCCGCCGGTTTCCAGCGTGGTCTGACCGGTGACTGTTCACCGGCTCTGGGAGATGCGCATGCGTTCCCGGCGCATGGGCAAATCCCGGAACAAGGCCGGAGATGCACATCTCCCACCGCTCCCCGACAGCAAAGATGCGGATCACGATGGGAGAATCGCAGCCAGTATTTCTAAGTTTCGCCTCCAATAAGAAAGCAGTTTCACTTTAAATGGGGAAAGAGAGTTTGAGAGGCCAAACTTGCATCTTTATTTGCTGTTACTTTCCTTATCACAGAATCAGAAACACAGAATACCACAGTGCAGAAGAGGCCCTTCAGCCCATCGAATCTGCACTGACGCGTGAAAGACCCTGACTTGCCCACCTAATCCCACTTGCCAGCTCTGGGCCCCTATCAGTCTCTTGCAAACACAAACCTTGCCTGGTCTGGTTCCCCAGTTGGAAAGACATTCAATACAGGGTAGATAACTTTTACAAGTGAAATGCGATATGATTTACAAACTATGATTGATCAAACTATGATTGATCAAAACTCCAGTGATTTATGCCCCAACAGTCGGTAACAAGTGTGTTGTGAGCATGTAAAGCACGATGCATTTCTTCTCGTGAAATTGTCCTTTTAGAGCTACAAAGTCTAATTATTCTTCAGTAATCACAGTCTAGATCAATCAGCTTTTTAGAGCAGCACGGTGGCACAGTGGCACGGTGGCACAGTGGTTAGAACTGCTGCCTCACAGCGCCAAGGACCCGGGTTCGATTCCCGGCTTTGGCTCACTGTCTGCGTGGAGTTCGCACGTTCTCCCCGTGTCTGCGTGGGTTTCCTCCGGGTGCTCCGGTTTCCTCCCACAGTCCGAAAGACGTGCTGGTTAGGTGCTAAATTCTCCCTCAGTGTAACCCGAACCGGCGTCTGGGAGATTTTCACAGTAACTTCATTGCAGTGTTACTTGTGACACTAATAAATAAACTTTAAGCTCATGCATTGATGGGGTAACAACTGAGATTGAATCAAAATACTTGCGGATACTGGAATCTGAAACAATTTGCTTGTAAGTTTCAGGCTCTGGATAAAGAAGCATCCGGAATTAAATGACTTCCACTTTTTAAAGAATGTTTTGTATTTAGGCCAAAATGTAAGAGCTGATGTGTGGCGAACAGAACATGCAAGAGTACAATAAAAATCACAGACAAGCCAGTTAATACCATACAATATAGAAAATGTAAAACACTGGAAACTGCTCTGAACTGGTGAGCTGGCAAAAGGAATTCAAAGCAGCTTTTACATTGATATTACGTCTGTGTACTCCTGTCTTGAAAGCTTCTATTTCCTTCGGGGGATTGTCAGTCACGAGGCAGTCAAGCGGGGAGGGATTCCATAGGGGCACTGTCTGTGACAGGGAAGAGCTCGCATGATGGACAGCTCATGAGCCAGGCTCCTCAAGCTAGGAAACCGGGAGCGCTCATTAACTGCTGTTCAATCTGGAAGTGCTATCATTGCAGGTGTGAGCCTGGCCAGTAATGTTGACACTCCCCACTTGGATACTAACCAGCCAGTGGAACAAAAGGAAAGGCATATGTTTCCTTGGCTCAGCGTGGTGAGAACATGTCACGGTGCCTATTCAATATGACTGGCGTTGATCTCTGAACATTGTTCAGGAAACAAGGTTAATTTTAACTGCAATGTACCACTCATTCACACCAGAAGAGCTGTAATCCCATCCTTGTAAACTGCAATCATAGCTCGTTGTAACGACACTATTTGATTTGACTTATTGTTGTCAGATAACAAAGAACAGAGAACAAAGATAATTACAGCACAGGAACAGCCCTCTCAACCTGCACCGACCATGCTGCCCAACTGAACTAAAATTCCCTATCCTTCTGGGGCCCATATTCCCATCCTATTCATGTATTTGTCAAGACTAAAAGTCACTAAAGTCACATGTTTTGGGATACAGTGAAAAGTATTGTTTCTTGCCCACTATATTACAAAGCATACCACTCATAGAGTACATAGGGGGAGAAGGAAAGGAGAGATTAGAATGGAATAGAATAGAATCCCCACAGTGCAGAAAGAGGCCATTTGGCCCAACAAGTCTGCACCAACACTCCAACAGAGCATCTTACTTCGGCCTACGACCTTGTAACCCCCACTTTTACCATGGCCAATCCACCTAAGCTGCACATCCTGGACATTAAGGGACAATTTAGCATGGCCAACCCATCTAACCTGCACAACTTTGGACAGTGGGAGGAAAAGGAGCACCCGGAGGAAACCCACGGGGGAGAACGTGCAAACTCTACACACACACAGTCACCCAAGGCCGGAATTGAACCCGGGTCCCTGGCACTATGAGGCAGCATTGCTAACCACTGCGCCACCGTGCCATCCCGAGAGAGTGCATAACATAATGTCACAGTCATGGCTAGGGTGTCGGGAAAGATCAGCTTATGCCATTTTGCTTGATCGTTTGGGATTAGTTCACGAAAAAGTCAAACAGCGTGCTGAGTAAAGCCGCCGTGTAATAGTTACAGGAGAGATCGAGCAACTCAGAAACCGTAAATTCAAATCCGACAGTGCACCAACTTGTCAAATCGAATTCAATAAACTGAGTAATTTGTGGGTTTTGGTGCCACACAGGATCATCATTAAAACACAACGGATTCAATAACTCCCCTTCCAGGAAGGGAATTGGTCACTATTAACTCATTTGGCCCACAAGTAAATCTAATCCCATGCTGCTCTGCTGTCTCCTGAAGTGGCCTCGCGCACTGCTGAGCTATTTCTCAAGGCAATGGGAGATGGGCAATGAATGTAGCCCTTGTTGAGCACCGTAGGTGAACAAACTAGACAAAAAGTACCTTGTGTAATCCATCCAAATGGACATTGCAAGCAGATATTCCCTCATCCAGGTAATTGCTGCCAGATTTTGGTGGGATTGCATTGTCACCTTTGAGTTGGAAAGATTTAATAGCTGATGCTCCTATTAATAAATAAACCAATCAACGATCCATCCTGTCAATTCAAGTCATCAACGACATTGTGCATTTACAGGATGCCCTTTCACATAGAGAAACATTTCCAAGTGCTTCACCAGGGAATGAATGTACACGGAACTGAAGGTGACAAGGATGGCAGTGGCTCAGTCAAACCCCTGTGTGAAAACCCATGCTTCATATTTATAACTCGGATCAGCAAGCTGGCCTCAGTCCAGATAATTGCGTTCAAAGGCTGGTGTTTGCCCCCCTCCTCCAGTCCGCCCTCCCAGCTCCTTTACACAGGGGTGAAGATTATTTCAGATCCTGCCACTGATGCTCTTAAACAGCCTTTTCATCTCTTCACACCACAGCTGCCATTTGTGTCTCCGAGGATTACAGCACCGACATGTCTTTGATGAGGTAACATCATTAAGAGAAGCTTGAAACCGTATTAACTGACCTGTTTCATTTAACTCGTGTTTTTCCTGATCTGCGCTTGGATTATCTATTTATGTTAGTCTGTATGTATATGTGTGTGTATTTGCATATGTATGTATGTATGTATATGCGTGTGTGTGTATGTATGTGTGTGCACATGTGTATACATATGCACTTTTGTTTGTGTGTTTATAAATGTGTGTGTATTTGCATATATGTATGTGTGTGTATGTATATGTGTGTATATATGTATGTGCGTGTGCATGTGTATTTTTGTTCATGTGTATATAAATGTGTGTGCATTTGCATATAAGTATATGTATATGTATATGTGTGTGTATGTATGTGCGTGTGCATGTGTACTTTTGTTTGTGTGTGTGTGCATTTGCATATATGTATGTGTGTGTATGTATATGTATGTATATGTGTGTATATATGTATGTGCGTGTGCATGTGTACTTTTGTTCATGTGTATAGAAATGTGTGTGAATTTGCATATGCGTATATGTGTGTATGTATGTATATGCATATATATGTATGTATGTGCGTGTGCATGTGTATACACGTGCATTTTTGTTTGTGTGTTTATAAATGTGTGTGCCTTTGCATATATGTATGTGTGTGTATGTATATGTATGTATATGTGTGTGTGTATGTATGTGTGTGCGCATGTGTACTTTTGTTTGTGTCTCTGATAACTATAGCGTTGACATGTCTTTGATGAGGTAACATTATTAAGAGAAGCTTGAAATCATGTTAACTGACCTGTTTCATTTGATTTGTACTTTTCCTGATCTGTGTTTGTGTATATAAATGTGTGTACATGTGTATATGTGTATGTGTGTATATGTATATGTATGTGTGTATGTATATGTGTGTGCGCAAGTGTATACATGTGTACATGTGTTTGTATTATATTTGCATGTGTTATTTACTCCAGAAAATAATTCAATCACCCAAATTTTTTGGAGTGAAAATATTCTCCTTAATTGAAAGACTCAAGAACAGCTTCTTCCATCAGGCTTTTGAATGGACCTACCTTATATTAAGTTGATCTTTCTCCACACCCTAGCTATGACTGTAACACTACATTCTGCACCCTCTCCTTTCCTTCTCTATGGACGGTGTGCTTTATTAGTATAGTGTGCAAGAAACAATACTTTTCACTGTGTACTAATACAATAATAAGAACATATGAACTAGGAGCAGGAGTAGGCCATCTGGCCCCTCGCGCCTGCTCCGCCATTCAATAAGATCATGGCTGATCTTTTCGTGGACTCAGCTCCACTTACCCGCCCGCGCACCATAATCCTTAATTCCTTTACTGTTCAAAAATTTACCTATCCTTGCCTTAAAGACATTCAATGAGGTAGCCTCAACAGCTTCACAGGGCAGGGAATTCCACAGATTATAATAAATCAAATCAAATCAAAAAATGTAAAATCAGATGATTTATTATTTCAAGTTGTTGTCTTAATATTTATTTTGATTCTCAGTCCCCTTGTGCAGGGACTGCTCCTAGGGTTCCACAAACAGTCTTCAATGATCCTGAGGATGAGCAGTGTATATTTTGGGGATTGTTATTTCAGTGCACTTCCTGCCTTCCTCTGACCAGGTCTCTGAACACAGGAAACTACGGCAATGAAGAAATCAGTACAGAAATTAGTAAAGCTCTCAATTGGTCCAAGTGACGATCTGCTGGGGACAGAAAATTCAGGAAAAGGGGATTATTTTTTTTTAGAAATACAAAGTATGTTCTGTTATTGTATAGTCATCATGGTAGCTGTGAAACTACAAAGATTGAACATCTGGGAAGTGGCAAAAAACCCAGAGCAAATCAATTGTCCCAAAGATAAAAGCAAAATACTGCAGATGCTGGAATCGGAAACAATAGCAAAAAAATGCTGGAAAATCTCAGCAGCTCTGACAGCCTCTGTGGAGAGAGAATGGAGCCAACGTTTCGAGTCTGGATGACCCTTCGTCAAAGTTCCAAAGTGTCTACTCGACAACACAATGTTAGCAAATGAGTTGGCTGAGGCAGGACAGAGAATAAACCTTCTATTTTACAATAAACCACGCCTATCTGGTCAGCAGAGTCTACTTTAACATCACACCACAGCAAACAGAATCTCTTAAAAAGAAGTCTCAATTGATTGCAGCAAACAGAACTCAAGATTAAAACTACAGCAAAACATCCTGACAAAAGCAAGCACATCTCACCAGAAAAAATTCAATCAGTGGAGGATAGCTGCCTCATAGAAATTATTCACACCAACTCAATCTCAGTTGCAGCAACGCTACCTTCAGGTGTGATTGACGGGGGATTATCCAATCATCTCCATTCTAGCCAGGAGTAATGATGTCACCACATGTAGTCAATCATCCTGGCTCTTCTGGCCTCCAAAAACTGGACTGCAAGATCATAGAATCCCTACAGTGCAGAAGAGGCCATTTGGCCCACTGACAGAGTATGTTACCTAGGCCCTCTCTCCCACACTATCCCCATAAAGCTACCAATTTACCATGGTTAATCCATCTAACCTACACATCTTTGGACACTATGGGACAATTTACCATGGCCAATCCACCTAACCTGCATATCTTTGGAGTGTGGGAGGAAAGCGGAGCACCCGGAGGAAAGCTACGCAGAGAATGTGCAAACTCCACACAGACAGTGACCCAGGGCCAGAATCAAACCCGGGTCCCTGGAGCTGTGCAGCGGCAGTGCTAACCACTGTGCTGCCCCTTCTAACAGGGTTGAGACAGGCACTTACCACATACTGAAGAAGGGTTAGGGTATGCTAGGAATAGGAGAAAAAAGGTTTTATAGAATCCCCACAGTACAGAAGGTGGCCATTTGGCCCATTGAATCTGTGCCAACCACAATCCCACCCAGGCCCTATTCCCGTAGCCCTCATTTACCCTAGCTAATCCCCCGACACTTGGGTCAATTTATCATGGCCAATCCACCTAACCCGCACATCTTTGGACTATGGGAGGAAATCGGAGCACCCGGAGGAAACCCACGCAGACACGGGGAGAATGTGCAAACTCCGCACAGGCAGTGACCCAAGGCAGGAATTGAATCTGGGTCCCTGGTGCTGTGAGGCAGCAGTGCCGCAGGAAAGAAATAATAAATGGCAGGATGCTGGGGTTAGATAGTGCAAAATGAAATCCCAAAATTAAGTATTTCTTTCAAAAACAGTATTAGTCTTATGGTTATCTTCCAACTAACTACATTAAGTGGGGAAAATGATGAATTGTATGGAAAAGATACATATAGTAAATTTTGTTAATGATTCTCTGACAATACAAAACCTCCAGCCCAAGCATTGGATGTTGTGATTTCCCAGCTGTTTCGAGTAATTTCCACTGAATTAAACTCTTCTCCACCTCAAACTGAAGGATTGTCATTTTCATCAGTGTAATTGGACTGGTAAAATGATTTGTGTCCTCTACACTTGAGGACTGGACTGCTCCTGAGAAGATGTGTAATTCTTGCTGATGGCATGTGATTGCCGCAAACAGAAGAAGCTGCAATTAGGGTTAGAATCAATACTGCACAGTGTCTCAAATATAACACTCTCTCGGCTGCAGTCACTCCAACGTGAAAAATGACCATCATTTCAAAGAATGTTGTTGAATAATTACATTTCAATAAATCCCACTCTGAGAGGGCCAGACGTGCAATCAGTAATCCTGATCTCCTCAATTTACCCAGATAGACTTTCTAACCAATCACACATTTCAAAAGCACTTCATTGGCTGTAAGATGTTTCGGGACATCTTATGGCTCCAAAAGGCACAATATAAATACAAGTATTTGACTTATTTTTCAAGAGGACCATTGCTCCTGTCTGATAGGACAACCAGAAACCACCAGTAAACATTCCTGAGTGTGAAAAAATATCTTTAGGAGATAGAAAATTTCACAACTGCTCCTGATAAATTAACCCAAAAAAGGATTGGCACTTCTATAATGCTTCATGTGACTTAAGTTTGAGTTTATTTATTAGTGTCACAAGTAGGCTTACATTAATACTGCAGTGAAGTTACTGTGAAAATCCCCTAGTCGCCACACTCTGGCGCCTGTTCGGGTACACTAAGGGCAACTTTAGCATGGCCAATGCACCTAACCAGCACATCTTTCGGACTGTGGGAGGAAACCGGAGCACCCGGAGGAAACCCACGCAGACACAGAGAGAATTATAGAATCCTACAGTACAGAAGGAGGCCATTTAGCCCATCGAGGCTGCACCGACAACAATCCCACCCAGGTGCTATCCCTGTAACCCCATATTCCCATATCCCCTCCTAACCCCCTGATACAAAGGGGCAATTTATCATGACCAATCAACCTAACCCGCACACCTTTGGTCTGTGGGAGGAAACTGGAGCACCCGGAGGAAACCCAGGAAGACACGGGGAGAATGTGCAGATTCCGCACAGACAGTGACCCAAGCCGGGAATCGAACCCGAGTCCCTGGCGCTGTGAGGCAGCAGTGCTCAGGATGTCTAAAAGAGGTTTACAGTCAACAAAGTACTTTTGAAGTGTAGCCACTGTCGGAATGTAAACATACATGTGCCCACTCTATTCCTTAAAACTTTATTTCCCCAGAAATGTATCCATTTGCTTTTCGCGTCTTATATTGGCTGCTGCACAGACTTTGCTAGCAACTTAAATCATAACTCTGAAACATTTCTAACTGCCTCATTGAATTGTAATTTCCTCAATTTTTTAAATAGCCTATGTTCATATTTGATCCTTCATCATGAACAATTTGATTCCATCAATTGTATCAATCCCTGGGCCCTTGGTTCTATTGTATGTGTTTTGCTGGCTGTGCTGTTTAGATGCATTGGCCATGCTAACTTCTCCCTCAGTGTACCCCAACAGGCGCCGGAGTGTGGTGACTAGGGGACTTTCACAGTAACTTCATTGCAGTGTTAATGTAAGTCTACATGTGACACTAATAAATAAACTTTAAACTTAATTGTACCTTTACAGTTATTGATGGTCTGACATTTATTTATTAGTTGAAAGCAATAAAGAGGCATTTGTGAACTGAGAGATGAATTTATATATACACAGGGATCAGTGTCTCTTTCAATGTCTGCAATACTCCAGAAATCGAAATGATTCAGGCTCTTAGGTTTCATTCGTAACATGTTGCAGTCACAATGGTGATGTATTACCATTGGTAAGGGTAGGGGGTAGGGCCTGGGTGGGATTGTGGTCGGTGCAGACTCGATGGGCCGAATGGCCTCTTTCTGTGCTGTAGGGTTTCTAAGATTTCTAAGATCCTAAGATTAACATTAGTAAGAATGGATCAGTTCCACATTGTAAGTGTTAGAAGGTGAGTTGTGAGCTCTCCAATTTTAAACGCATGCTCACTAATGTCCTGCCCTTGTAGCATTTAGTAAGCGGCACGGTGGCACAGTGGTTAGCACTGCTGCCTCACAGCGCCAGGGACCTGGGTTCGATTTCCGGCTTGGGTCCCTGTCTATGCGGAGTTTGCACATTCTCCCCGTGTCTGCGTGGGTTTCCTCCGGGTTGCTCTGGTTTCTTCCCACAGTCTGAAAATGTGTGGGTTAGGTTGATTGACACGGTCAGTGGCTTCCTTCGTCACTGTAGGGATTCTATAATCCTATGAATTTTGGCAAATTCACTCCAAATAGCTCATTGGATTTGTGGTGACAGGAAGTGGAAAATGATAACTTGGTTAGCGCCGGATTTTCAGTATGTTTGCTGCTGACATTGGGTACCAGAAAATGGGGGCCTTCTCTTCCCCAGCACTAACATCCATTGATTATTAGGCCAGCAAAATGCCGGAGTGGCAGGTGGATTGAACTATTTCCCATGTGCATTTCCGGTCAGTATTATGCAAAGCTTTTTTTCGGCCCTATATCTAAATCTTGTTGGTTTCTGTTTATGCAATGATCCAGAATGATTTGGGGCTTGGGCTATTTTAAATGAAAATGCCATTTTTGTGTGCTAGATTCTTTTTTGTGACAAAGATGAAGTAAAAGCTTCTCATTTCTGGCATCTTATTAATACCATTCATCTTAAATGCCCTGAAGCAAACTCGAATGCAATGCTTTAAAGAATTGCACATTGCCAGCGTAATTACCTTACAATGTTAGATGTGGAAGTTAGCCCGTATTTGTTAATGTCATTTTTTTTCTTTAGGTTTATATAAAGAAGCAGGTATTATAATGTCACCAATTTCATCTCAAAAACACACTCTTTGTTTCGGGAATTGTCAGCACATAAACCTTTCAGATTAATTCCGTGACAGCAGAAACAGGAGCTGTCAATAACGTAATCAGGTTCCAGTGGTGCACTTAATTTCTTGAGAATCTGTTTTGACGTTTGTGGACATATCCAGAAGCACGGATAGGGATCTGTCACTCCCTCCACACTGAACCCAACAGATGCAGCGAGGATCAAGTGACAATCTTATCCGACAAATTTGGTGAACCGGCCGGAGTCAGCAGACGGCACCGTCTCACGTTCGCTCTTAATGAAGTTGGTCTCCCTCAGACCGCTCCCTTTATATCATCAACCAAGTTCACTTAAAAAGCTGGAAATGTATTTCCCCGGCCAACCACGTCAGTGAATACCAGCTGCTTCTAGTTAATGGCATATTCACACAAAATCCAAGTTTTCTAAGAAAGGGTACAATGGTTAATGTGCAGCATCCTACAGTCCTAATACCAATCAGCTTGCATTCTTTTTGTCTCTCCCATTGATACTCCTTGGGGCAACATGGTGGCACAGTGTTTAGCACTGCTGCCTCACAGTGCCAGGTATCCGGGTTCAATTCCCCGCTTGGGTCACTGTCTTTGTGGAGTTTGAGCGTTCTCCCTCGTGTCTGCGTGGGTTTCCTCCGGGTGCTCCGGTTTCCTCCCACAGCCCGAAAGACATGTTGGTTAGGTGCGTTGACCATGCTAAATTCTCCCTCAGTGTACCCGAACAGGCGACTGGGGGATTTTCACAGCAACTTCATTGCTGTGTTAACGTAAGCCTACTTGTGACACTAATAAGTAAACTTAAAACTTAATCTGTAACTGGCTAGCTGTTTAGCAACTGAAGTTTCCTTTCCTTGAGAAACCCAAGTGACGGGTCAATGTTCAGCTGTCCACCAAATCTGAATTGAGTCGGTGATGAGTATTGTGCTTCCCTCTGTTTATTCATTTCAGCAACAGCATTAGGAAGCTGCCCCAAGCTGTTTTGATATTGTCTGGAAAGACCCTTCATCCAAATGTACTTTATGTTGACATTCTTGTTCAAAAGACTGTATCACTGGCAAGAATTATTGACAGGAAAAACCAGGCAGAACCACCTGAAGGAATCACCAACTGACTTCACCCTCCAGGATTGCACTCCAAGAATTAACGCTTAATCTTCAGCAACTCCCAGGGATAAAAAATCAGAGGCAATTTCGTAAAACACGTGCATGTATAGAAATGTTGGAGGTTGGGGGATGTCACAGTTTTCTACAGGCCGAACGGTTAGAGATCAGAGGTCATCTGATGAAATCTCCAGAAATAAATCATGGAAGCCCTAGAGTGCAGAAGAGGCCATTCGGCCCATTGAGTCTGTACCGACTCTCTGATAGAGCATCTTACCCAGGCCCAACCCTGCAATCCCACATATTTACTCCATGGACCCCCCTAACCGACTCATCTTGGGACACTAAGGGGTAATTTAGCATGGCCAATCCACCTAACCTGCACATCTATTCTCTTCCACCTTCTTCCGTCGGGAAAAAGATACTAAAGTCTGAGGTCACGTACCAACTGACTCAAGAACAGCTTCTTCCCTGCTGCCATCAGACTTTTGAATGGACCTACCTCGCATTAAGTTGTTCTTTCTCTACACCCTACTGTAACACTACATTCTGCACTCTCTCTTTTCCTTATGCTTTGTCTGTATAGCGCGCAAGAAACAATACTTTTCACTGTATACTAATACATGTGACAATAATAAATCAAATCAAATCAAAATCTTTGGAGTGTGGGAGGAAACCGGAGCACCCGGAGGAAATTCACGCAGACATGGGGAGAATGTGCAAACTCCACACAGTCACCCGAGGCCGCCGGAAGTGAACCCGTGAGGCAGCAGTGTGCCATTCTACCACCCTTTCACAGTTAAATCATAGACACCCTACAGTTCAGAAAGAGGCCATTCGGCCCATCGAGTCTGCACCGATCACAATCCCACCCAAGCCCTACCCCCATATCCCTACATATTTTACCCGCTAATCCCTCTAATCTACGCATCCCAGGACACTAAGGGGCAATTTTAGCATGGCCAATCAACCTAACCCGCACATCTTTGGACTGTGGGAGGAAACCGGAGCACCCGGAGAAAACCCACGCAGACACGAGGAGAATGTGCAAACTCCACAGAGACAGTGACCCGAGCCGGGATTCGAACCCAGGTCCCTGGAGCTGTGAAGCAGCAGTGCTAACCACTGTGCTACCGTGCTGCCCTAGACGTTGGTAACCCTACACCAGCAGGTCACCACAACAGATATTCACTGCCTGTCTCGTTCCAGTAACCGACAAGATCCTCGCCATTAAACAAAATTATCCATGTGCTGCCTTTTAGACCTGCAAGATTCTCAGTGTATGCATGGGGTGATGGTTTATGTGGAAAAGAGACAAAGAAAAGGGGTTGGTTAAACTTGCAACTCTTTTACCATGCAGATAAACTTCACCAAGAATAAGTAGAACAGGACCCAAATTAATTTGTCAAGCTGTAAGAGGCATAGTAATTAACTAGTGCTCCCCGTGTGTGTCCTACAAGCGTGCAGTCAGTGTTAGCTGTGGGTTGGTCGGTAGCATACTTACCTCTGAGTCACACGATTCTGGGTTCAAATCCCTCTCCACTTCATAAACCTCGGCTGTGCTGAGGGAGTTCGGCGCTGTTGGAGATACTGGTCTTGCAGATGAGATATGAAACTGTGGCTAAATCTAACTGGTCAAGTGGCAGTAAAAAACAATCCCGTTTCAAAAAAGAGTTATGTGTGGTGTACGGACCAATACTTATCCCTCGATCAACATCATGAAAAACACGCTGCTGTTTGTGCACATATTAGCTACATTACCACAGGAACTACTCTTTAAACAAGTACTCTATTGCCTGTAACCTGGTTTGAGACGCCTGACAGTTGTGAATTGTGCTATGTAAATCTCGGAGGGCTGCGGCACTGGAAGAGGTTACAGGGGTAGGGAGGAGTGAGTTCAGGGTGGCATGGTGGGCACAGTGGTTAGCACTGCTGCCTCACAGCACCAGGGACCTGGGTTCGATTCCCAGCTTGGGTCACTATCTGTGTGGAGTCTGCATGTTCTCCCCCGTGTCTGCGTGGGTTTCCTCCGGGTGCTCTGGTTTCCTCCCACAGTCCAAAGATGTGCAGGTGAGGTGGATTGGAAATGCTAAATTGCCCCTGAGTGTCAGGGGGGCTAGCTAGGGTAAATGCATGGGGTTAAGGGGATAGGGCCTGGGTGGGATTGTGGTCAGTGCAGACTCGATGGGCCGAATGGCCTCCTTCTGCACTGTAGGAGTCCACAATTCACGGAGGGATTCGAAAAAGAAAATGCCAAATTTAAACTCAAGGCTTTGCTTATAATCAGGAGTAAATGTAGCTCAGTATGCACAGGTGGTCGGTGAAATATCCATATTATTTACAAAATTGGACATTCATTAATGAAACCTTTGGAATGTGTGTAGATATTTAACTAAATGTTCCATTTCTTGCTAACTGTCGGCCCATCCAACATGGCAGACACACACTAATAGCATTCATTAAAATTTGAAAGAACTTAAGTTTCCGCGTCAAAAATGATTAATGTAGTATCATTGGAAAAGAAAACAGGAATGAGGCTTACTTTTCAACACACTGATGGTATCCTGGAACTACTCGGTTCTGAAATGCTTGCTTCGTAATATTGCAACTGAATTAGAAATATCAACATTCAAAAAACATACATTTCACCATGGAAACTACAGCAAATGTATAGATGTGGATTTGAGAGAACAACCATCATCTGATGGTGGCAGCCCATCTGTTGTCATATCAACAACAACTTATATTTATATAGCGCTTTTAATGTAATCAAACATCCCAAGGCACTTCACACAAGCGTTATGAAACAAACGGTGACACACAGCCACATGAGGAGATATTAGGTCGAACAACCTGCTCTGCCCAAGACCGCAAGAAATTACAAAAGGTCGTGAGTGTAGCCCAATCCATCACGCAAACCAGCCTCCCATCCATTGACTCTGTCTACACTTCCTGCTGCCTCGGCAAAGCAGCCAGCGTAATTAAGGACCCCACACACCCCGGACATTCTCTCTTCCTCCTTCTCCTGTTGGGAAAAAGATACAAAAGTCTGAGGTCACGTACCAACCGACTCAAAAACGGCTTCTTCCCTGCTGCCATTAGACGTTTGAATGGACCTACTTCGCATTAAGTTGATCTTTCTCTACACCCTAGCTATGACTGTAACACTACATTCTGCACTCTCTCCTTTCCTTCTCTATGAACAGTATGCCTCGTCTGTATAGCGCGCAAGAAACAATATTTTTCACTGTATGCTAATACATGTGACAACAATAAATCAAATCAAATCAAAAGGATGTGGTTCCAAAGGAGATTCTCAAAGGAAAAAAGTCAAGTGGAGAGACAGGGAGGAGTAGGGAGGGAATTCCAAAGGTTAGATTCCAGGTAGCTGAAGTCACGACCAGTGATGGTGGAGTGATTAAAAGCGGGAGGATTCGAGGAACTCAGTTATCTCACAGGACGGTGGGGCTGGAAGAGTTCGCAGAGTTAGGAAAGGTGCGAGGCACTGGAGAGATTTGAAAACAAAGATGAGGATTTTAATGTCAAGATTTTCCTTGTCCGGGAGCCAGTCTAAGCCAGCGAGCACAGTGACAGGGGAATGGATTCAGACACGGGCTGCAGAGCTTGGACAATCTCGAGGTAAGAAAAGATGGAATGTGGGGGAACAGTCGGCCGTGCATTGTCTAGTTTAGAGCTGACAGAGACATGAAAGAGGAGACATGAAGCAGCAGATGAATGATGGGATGATGTCGAGCATTGTCACGGAGACTGAAATCGATGATCTTAATGCAAATATAAATCGCACCTTGGGGTCACAGTTGCGAACAGACTGGCTTCATGTTGACAGGGTGGGAGGGATGGAGTCGGAAGCTATGGGAATGGAGCTTGGAGCGGGGACTGAGAAAGACTTCTGAAAACTTTTCTCAGAATACCAGCCTTTGCATCTGATCATAGCATCCCTGCAGTGCAGAAGGAGGCCATTAGGCCCATTGAGCCTGCACTGACAACAATCCCACCCAGGTCCTGTCTTCATAACCCCATACATTTACCCTCCTAATCCCCCGATGTGACGGGGCAATTTAGCATGGCCGATCAACCTAACCCGCACATCTTTGGAGTGTGGGAGGAAACCGGAGCACCCGGAGGAAACCCACGCAGACACGAGGAGAATGTGCAAACTCCACACAGACAGTGACCCGAGGCCGGAATTGAACCCGGGTCCCTGGCGCTGTGAGGCAGCAGTGCTAACCACTGTGCCACCGTGCCGTCCAAATATTGTAACCCTCAGATCAGTTGTTCATCAGAGAATGAAAACTTTCCCCATCGAGTGGGAAGTGTGAACACTGTGGTTCCATATTGGATTATATTGGATCATATTGGACTAGCCCGAGAGACAAGGTTTCTAATCAGTTCCTGAATCCTGTTCATGCAGACTGGGCAGATCAATCTCGGGGTTGGGGAGCTGATTTTGATTTGATTTGATTTATTATTGTCACATGTATTAACATACAGTGAAAAGTATTGTTTCTTGCGCACTATACAGACAAAGCATACCGTTCATAGAGAAGGAAAGGAGAGAGTGCAGAATGTAATGTTACAGTCATAGCTAGGGTGTAGAGAAAGATCAACTTAATGGGAGGTAGGTCCATTCAAAAGTCTGACGGCAGCAGGGAAGAAGCTGTTTTTGAGTCGGTTGGTACGTGACCTCAGACTTTTGTATCTTTTTCCCGACGGAAGAAGGTGGAAGAGAGAATGTCCGGGGTGTGTGGGATCCTTGATTATGCTGGCTGCTTTGCCGTGCAGCTATTGGGTGCGGAGTTTTTCTGCAGTATCCTTAAATCAAATTCTGGAATTCCACAATTTGCTCAGGTGTTATCACCATTGCTTTAATTCCCTGACCTCAACTTTGGGTGTGGTTGGGGGAAGTGGAGGAAAGCTTGTTCCATAAGGAGAAACAGGTGGACAGTTAAAATTGCTCTGCTCAGGGGAAGAGAGAGGGTGATATCTAAAAATGTTCCGAGTGGGCGTTGCAACACTTTCCCTCCTACACGGTCACCCATCTTCTGCTCTCTTTCCTTTCTAATTCAATCACTGCCCTGATTACAGATCCTGTCCCGGCCTTGATTACAATCTCTGTCACCGAGCTGATTACAACTCCTGTCACTGCCCTGATTACAGATCCTGTCACCATCCTGATTATAGTCCTTGCCACTGTCCTGATTACAGTCCCTGCCACTGTCCTGATTACAGTCCCCATCAAGGTCCTGATTACAATCCCCATTAAGATCCTGATTACAACCTCTGTTACTGCCCTGATTATAGTCCCTGTCACTGCCCAGATTACATCCTCCCGCCACTGTCCTGATTACAGATGCTGTCACTGCCCTGATCACAGTCCCTGCCATGGATCTGATTACAATCCCTATCTCCCCTTATTACTATCCCTGATTACAACCCCAGTCACCACCTTTGACATTTCCACAAATGAATGACCAGTCTCGTGGAGAGAGAGGTGACCATAGAATCACCACAGTACATGAGACCATTCGGCCCATCAAGTCTGTACCGACTACAATCCCATGCAGGCCCTGTTCCCGTAACCCCACACATTTACCCTGCTAATCCCCCTGACACAAGGGTCAATTTATCATGGCCAATCATTTGCTCATTGATCCACTGGAGCAAGCTGAGAGGGGTGATTGAAAAGCAGCAGTGCTGGTAAGAGATTAATTGGATTAATTGAATTGTTTATTTATTTAATTAGTCAGCTAGTGTGTGTATTTTTTTGGCCTTTACTTTAACAGCAGTTTTTCAAGTTTAAAGTGAAAACTAGAAGTGGGCAGCAAAGGAGTCTGGGAAGGGTTTTTTAAGCGCGTGAAGTATAAAAGGTAGGCTGCAGTATACAGCGGGCAGCGTCGGGAGCGGGCAGTGGAGTGTGTGGGAAGCAGAGTGTGAGCTATAAGACTTTGGCTCACAGGGCTTGAGTGTGTGGGAAGCAGAGTGTGAGCTATAAGACTTTGGCTCACAGGGCTTGAGTGTGTGGGAAGCAGAGTGTGAGCTATAAGACTTTGGCTCACAGGGCTTAGGCTGAAAGGGCGAGCAGGGGTGAGTTGAATTCATTTTTGCACTTTCTACCTGGTACTGGCAAGGTATCTCGAGGGGATGGGTGTGCAGGCAGTGCAATGTTCCTCTTGCACTATGTTTGAGGTGAGGGACGACGACAGTGTCCCTGCTGATTACACCTGTGGGAAGTGCACCCATCTGCAGCTCCTCCAAAACCGTGTTAGGGAACTGGAGCTGGAGTTGGATGAACTTAGGATCATCAGGGACGCAGAGATGGCCATAGACACAAGCTTTAGGAATACAGTTACTCCGAGGATTGAAAACAGATGGGTGACGGTGAGAGGGGCTGGGAGGAAGCAGTCCGTGCAGGGATCCCCGGTGGTCGTTCCCCTTAGCAACAAGTATTCCGCTTTGGATACGGTTGAGGGGGATGACATACCAGTGGGGAGCCGCAGTGAGAGGATCTCCAGCACTGTGTCCGTCTCTGTGGCTCGGGAGGGAAAGGGGGAGAGCGGGAGGGCGATAGTTATTGGGGACTCGTTAGTTAGAGGGATAGATAGGAGGTTCTGTGGCAGCAAAAGAGACTCACGGATGGTATGTTGCCTACCGGATGCCAAGGTCCGTGATGTCTCAGACCGTGTTTTCCAGATTCTGAAGGGGGAGGGGAAACAGTCACAAGTCGTGGTGCACATTGGTACCAATGACATAGGTAAGAGAAGGGACGGGGATTTAAAGCAGGAATTTCTGGAGCTGGGCTGGAAGCTGAGAGCCAAGACGAAACATGTGGTCATCTCTGGTACGTTGCCGGTACCACGTGATAGCGAGTTGAGGAACAGGGAGAGAGTGCAGTTAAATATGTGGTTGCAGGGATGGTGTAGGAGGGAGGGTTTCAGATACGTGGATAATTGGAACACGTTCTGGGGAAGGTGGGACCTGTACAAACAGGACGGGGTGCACCTGAACCAGAGGGGCACCAATATCCTCGGAGGGAAATTTGTTACGGCTCTTCAGGGGGGTTTAAACTAATTTGTCAGGGGAGTGGGAAAGGGAGTTGTAGTCCAGAAGTCAGTGAGGGTGGTGAGGTATTGGGGAAGGTATCAGGGTCAAGGGTGGGTACTGGTAGACAGGAAGGTGGGTTGAAGTGTGTCTACTTCAATGCAAGGAGCATCCGGAACAAGGTAGATGAACTTGGGGCGTGGATTGGTACTTGGGACTACGATGTTGTGGCCATTACGGAGACGTGGGTAGAACAAGGACAGGAATGGTTGTTGGACGTTCCGGGGTATAGATGTTTCACTAAGTGTAGGGAAGCTGGTAAAGAATAGAATAGAATAGAATAGAATCCCTACAGTGCAGAAGGAGGCCATTCGGCCCATCGAGTCTGCACTGACCACAATCCCACCCAGGCCCTACCCCCACATATTTACCCGCTAATCCCTCTAACCTACTCATCTCAGGGACAATTTTTTTTTTAACCTGGCCAATCAACCTACCCCGCACATCTTTGGACTGTGGGAGGAAACCGGAGCACCCGGAGGAAACCCACGCAGACACGAGGAGAATGTGCAAACTCCACACAGACAGTGACCCGAGACGGGAATCGAACCTGGGACCCTGGAGCTGTGAAGCAGCAGTGCTAACCACTGTGCTACCGTGCCGCCCCTCTGCTTAAGAGGTGGAGGAGTGGCATTGTTAATCAAGGATAGTTTAACGGCTGCGGAAAGGCACTTCGTGGGGGATCTGCACACTGAGGTAATATGGGCTGAAGTTAGAAATAGGAAAGGAGCGGTCACGTTGCTAGGAGTTTACTATAGGCCCCCAAATAGTAATAGAGATGTGGAGGAAGAAATTGCTAAGCAGATTATGGATATGTGTGGGGGTCACAGGGTAGTTGTCATGGGGGACTTTAACTTTCCAAATATTGATTGGAACCTTTGTAGGTCAAATAGTTTGGATGGGGCAGTTTTTGTGCAGTGTGTGCGGGAGGGTTTCCTGACACAATATGTGGATGGGCCGACTAGAGGTGAGGCCACATTGGATTTGGTACTGGGAAATGAACCGGGCCAAGTGTTAGATTTGGTTGTGGGAGAGCAATTTGGAGATAGTGACCACAATTCGGTGTCTTTTGTTATTGCAATGGAGAGGGATAGGGCCGTACGGCAGGGCAAGGTTTACAATTGGGGGAGGGGTAATTATGATGCGATTAGGCAAGAATTAGGGGGCATAAGTTGGGAACAGAAACTGTCAGAGAAAGGAACTAATGAAAAGTGGAATTTTTTCAAGGAACAGATACTGGATGTCCTTGATAGGTATGTTCCTGTCAGGCAGGGAGGAAATGGCCGAGTGAGGGAACCATGGTTCACAAAAGAGGTGGAATGTCTTGTGAAAAGGAAGAGGGAAGCTTATGTCGGGATGAGGAAACAAGGTTCAGATGGCTCGATTGAGGGTTACAAGTTAGCAAGGAATGAGCTGAAAAAGGGGCTTAGGAGAGCTAGGAGGGGACATGAGAAGTCCTTGGCGGGTCGGATCAAGGAAAACCCCAAGGCTTTTTACTCTTATGTGAGGAATAAAAGAATGACCAGGGTGAGGTTAGGGCCGGTCAAGGACAGTAGTGGGAACTTGTGTATGGAGTCAGTAGAGATAGGCGAGGTGATGAATGAATACTTTTCTTCAGTGTTCACCAAGGAGAGGGGCCATGTTTTTCAGGAAGAGAAGGTGTTACAGGCTAATAGGCTGGAGGAAATAGATGTTCGGAGGGAGGATGTCTTGGCAGTTTTGAATAAACTGAAGGTCGATAAGTCCCCTGGGCCTGATGAAATGTATCCTAGGATTCTTTGGGAGGCAAGGGATGAGATTGCAGAGCCTTTGGCGTTGATCTTTGGGTCCTCGCTGTCCACGGTGATGGTGCCAGAGGACTGGAGAATGGCGAATGTTGTTCCTCTGCTTAAGAAAGGGAATAGAAATGACCCTGGTAATTATAGACCGGTTAGTCTTACTTCGGTGGTTGGTAAATTGATGGAAAGGGTCCTTAGGGATGGGATTTACGACCATTTAGAAAGATGCGGATTAATCCGAGATAGTCAGCACGGATTCGTGAAGGGCAAGTCGTGCCTCACAAATTTGATAGAATTTTTTGAGGAGGTAACTAAGTGTGTTGATGAAGGTAGGGCAGTTGATGTCATATACATGGATTTTAGTAAGGCGTTTGATAAGGTCCCCCATGGTCGGCTTATGATGAAAGTGAGGAGGTGTGGGATAGAGGGAAAGTTGGCCGATTGGATAGGCAACTGGCTGTCTGACCGAAGACAGAGGGTGGTGGTCGATGGAAAATTTTCGGATTGGAGGCAGGTTGCTAGCGGTGTGCCGCAGGGATCAGTGCTTGGTCCTCTGCTCTTTGTGATTTTTATTAATGACTTAGAGGAGGGGGCTGAAGGGTGGATCAGTAAATTTGCTGATGACACCAAGATTGGTGGAGTAGTGGATGAGGTGGAGGGCTGTTGTAGGCTGCAAAGAGACATAGATAGGATGCAAAGCTGGGCTGAAAAATGGCAAATGGAGTTTAACCCTGATAAATGTGAGGTGATTCATTTTGGTAGGACTAATTTAAATGTGGATTACAGGGTCAAAGGTAGGGTTCTGAAGAACTGTGGAGGAACAGAGAGATCTTGGGGTCCATATCCACAGATCTCTAAAGGTTGCCACTCAAGTGGATAGAGCTGTGAAGAAGGCCTGTAGTGTGTTAGCTTTTATTAACAGGGGGTTGGAGTTTAAGAGCCGTGGGGTTATGCTGCAACTGTACAGGACCTTGGTGAGACCACATTTGGAATATTGTGTGCAGTTCTGGTCACCTCACTATAGGAAGGATGTGGAAGCGCTGGAAGGAGTGCAGAGGAGATTTACCAGGATGCTGCCTGGTTTGGAGGGTAGGTCATATGAGGAAAGGTTGAGGGAGCTAGGGCTATTCTCTCTGGAGCGGAGGAGGCTGAGGGGAGACTTAATAGAGGTTTATAAAATGATGAAGGGGATAGATAGAGTGAACGTTCAAAGACTATTTCCTCGGGTGGATGGAGCTATTACAAGGGGGCATAACTATAGGGTTCGTGGTGGGAGATACAGGACGGATATCAGAGGTAGGTTCTTTACGCAGAGAGTGGTTGGGGTGTGGAATGGACTGCCTGCAGTGATAGTGGAGTCAGACACTTTAGAAACATTTAAGCGGTTATTGGATAGGCACATGGAGCACACCAGGATGATAGGGAGTGGGATAGCTTGATCTTGGTTTCAGATAAAGCTCGGCACAACATCGTGGGCCGAAGGACCTGTTCTGTGCTGTACTGTTCTATGTTCTATGTTCTAATCCACCTTTGGGCTGTGGGAGGAAACTGGAGCACCCGGAGGAAACCCACGCAGGGACAGGGAGAACGTGCAAACTCCACACAGACAGTGACCCAAGCCGGGAATCGAACCCAGGTCCCTGGCGCTGTGAGGCAGCAATGTTAACCACTGTGCCACCGTGCTGCCCTGAAACGCAGCACCGAAAAGATTGAAGAGCGTAATATACAAACCAGATGGCTTGGAACTTGAAGAAAATAAGACACTAGCCAATGGTACAAGAAGTGAATAGAAATCGTGTTGATAAAATTGGCAGATGTTTTATTTGGGGAACTGTATGGCCTCTGGCAGCAATCTGTCAGGTCATTAGTGGATCCCATTTTATTCTACCTGCAGCCAAATACCGTTTATCACGGACATGTCAAGAGTTCAAGTAATATCCGAACACGAGGCAGGCAGCTCAATTAACTGGAGATCGCCAGCAAGCTAAAATGATGAAGCAATCTGAAACAGCGCCCTGTCACCTGGCATTCTCTTATTCCCCTAACGGTCCCTGCTTTCTCTCATTCCCCTATTACGCACTTTACTGATTTGCTGCCCTGTACACCCCCAGCATTACATTTTCGACATGTCATTCTCCATACAATGGGGATTCCAGTTCGACGTTCGAAGGTGATATTTCTCCCAGGAATCAATGCCCTTCTCGGCCGGCTTCACATTCAAATCTACAAGTGAAGAAATACAGAGGTAGGTCTTTAAATACAGACTGCGTCAGGCGAAACATCTGCTCGAAGGCGAAGTTGCTTAAATCACACCGTTACATCTTCAGTTGCCAATGTGCAGGTGATCCTAAAATGAGAACACACACTTTATCCAAAATGGAAAACTATTTCTAAAAAAGAAAATGACAATGCAGCTTTCTAGACTGGAAGCTGTGTTTATGCGACATGTTTCGTATCTTCCGTATGTCTCAAGTACTTTGCAACCAATTAATTTGCTTTGAAATGTGGCCACTTAAGTTCTGTGGGTAAACATGAGACAATTTATGGGACACAATAAAATCAATGAGCAGATAATGAGTTTGGTGGGTATCATCTGTGCAAAATGTTGGCTCAGTTATTGTTGGAAATCCCCGGCTCTTATTCAAGCAGTGCCTGTTCTCATACCTCTCCTCCCCCAGAAAACAGGCTGCATTGTCCAATATTGCGACCAAAGTTTATCCTTACGTGGGATGTAAGGGAGGGTCAGCTTTTGTTGCCCATCCCTTAATTGCCCTTGAACCGACTGGTTTGCTGGGGCCATTCACGGGGTTGTCTAAGAGTCAACCATATTGCTGTGGATCTGGAGTGACATGGAGGCCAGACCAGGTAAGAATGAGAGATTTCCTTCCCTAAAGGAAGTTGCAGTCAATTTCAGTGCTACAATCACCTTTGGTATCAAAGAACAAAGAATACGGATAGGTGCAAAGACCTGAACAGGCGCTGGACTGTGGTGACTAGGGGAATTTCACAGTGACTTCATTGCAGTGTTAATGTAAGCCAGACTTGTGACTAATAAATGAACTTTAACTACTTTCAAGTACAGCACAGGAACAGACTCTTTAGCTCGCCAAGCCCAAGCCGATCATGATGCCCTAACTAAACTAAAAAAAACCTTCTATCCTTACTCACAATGCCCACTAGGTGGTTGACTCTCAGCTGCCCTCGGGCAACTAGGGATGGGCAATAAATGCTGGCCCAGCCAGCGACGCCCATGTCCCATGAATGAATGAAAAAAAACTCGGTCTGTATCCCTCTATTCCCTCCCTATCCATGTACCCATCCAGATGCCTCTTAAATGTTGCTAATGTGCCTGCTTCCACCACCTCCTCCAGCAGCACGTTCCAGGCACCCACCACTCTCTGTGCGAGAAGCCTCTCCCACACATCTCCCACAAACTTTCCCCCTCCCACCTTGAACCTGTGCCCCCCCCTGTAATTGACACCTCCACCCTGGGCAAAAACCTCATGGTGGCCATTGCTGAGATTACAATTCCAATTCAGATTATTAACTAATTGAATTGAAATTCTACCAGGGTGGGATTTGAACCCGTAACCTCAGGGTCTCTGGGTTTCCAGCCTAGACATATTACCACTATGCAATCATCTTCCTCCCCTAACTGACACTGCAGCATCCCCTCAGCACTATACTGGATCGACAGTCCAGATGCTGACCCAGGTTTTGCTATTGTCATGATGGTCACCATTGTACCACTGAAATTGACTGCAACTTCTGGAGTCTGCACAGGCATGCGACAACGGATGAATGAACACCGCTCGACAATCACCAGGCAAGACTCTTCCTGTTGGGGAGCACTTCAGCGGTCACGGGCATTCGGCCTCTGATATTCGGGTAAGCATTCTCCAAGGTGGCCTTCACAACACACGACAACGCAGAGTCGCTGAGCAGAAACTGATAGCCAAGTTCTGCACACACGAGGACGGCCTCAACCGGGATATTGGGTTCATGTCACATTATTTGTAACTCCCACAGTTGCCTGGACCTGCAGAGTTTCACTGGCTGTCTTGTCTGGAGACAATACACATCTTTTTAGCCTGTCTTGATGCTCTCTCCACTCACGTTGTTTTGTTTCTTAAAGACTTGATTAGTTGTAAGTATTCGCATTCCAACCATTATTCATGTAAATTGAGTCTGTGTCTTTATATGCTCTGTTTGTGAACAGAATTCCCACTCACCTGAAGAAGGGGCTTGGAGCTCCGAAAGCTTGTGTGGCTTTTGCTACCAAATAAACCTGTTGTACTTTAACCTGGTGTTGTTAAACTTCTTACAGGCACAGAGTAACAGGGAAATCCAAAAGTTGCTGTGAGTGATTCTACGCTTCTCCAGGTGTTGCTATTGAACTAAACCAGTGTACAATGTTTCAACCATTCATGAATTTACTAATACTTTCCCCTTTTACACTTTTAGTTTCACTGTAAAAAAAAATCTTTGGAAAAGTTATACATTGTTGAATGAGATGTAGTTGGGTTTTAAACAGAGTACTAACTTCATAATTACTGCTAAACTGGCCTGAAAGGCTAATTTTATGTTCATGGAATTTTAATTTTTTTCAATTGTGATAAATCTCCATGCCATAAGAACTTTTTTTAAAAGCTTATTTATGATATTTTAACTTTTATCTAAATTATAATCATTTAGTTCAATGTCTGAACATTTAAATTAAAAGTGGTGGATAATCAGTGCCTTTAACTTTCCGGTTTGCTGTCTGTGAGAATCCTTCACTATGATTGGCTGTCTACCCTGCTTGCTGACTTGGCTTTTTTTCCAAAGCTTTTTTTTTTACAGTGAAACTAAAAGTGTAAAAGGGAAAGTATTAGTAAATTCATGAATGGTTGAAACATTGTATCTCCATGCCAAGGCGATCAGTAGATTTTTGTGGGAAGGTTTCTCTGAGGCCGGTTATTACTTTGATGCTGGTTGCAAAATCCAGCCTAATTCTCTGATTAAAATTTATTTATTAATGTCACAAATAGGCTTACATTATTAACACTGCAATGAAGTTACTGTGAAAATCCTCTAGTCATCACACTTCGGTGCCTGTTCGGGTGCACTGAGGGAGAATTTAGCATGGCCAATGTACCTAACCTGCACATCTTTGGACTGTGGGAGGAAGCCAGAGCACCCGGAAGAACCCCACGCAGACACGGGGAGAATGTGCAAACTCCATACAGTGACCCAAGTCGGTAATCGAACCCGGGTCCCTAGCACTGTGAGGGAGCAGTGCTAACCACTGTGCCACCATAGTTGTTTCACGTTTCCCTTCTAAGATTTAGAAGAACCCGGCATTTACCATCAGCCCTTTTCTTAATGACATATTCTATGAAACCACAGCCGGTGGCAGTGACCCAAGCCGGGAATTGAACTCGGGTCCCTGGTGCTGTGAGGCAGCAGTGTTAACCACTGTGCCGTCCCTGATCGGGTCTTGAATGCACGAGTTTCTGACTCAAGAATTGAATGTGGTATCGTGGAGCAACACTGACAAGTAAATTGCAAAGGACTTAAAGTCAATAACCTAATCAATAGTGAAAACCACTGAGCTCCACCAATATAATGGAATATGTCAAATGAGTTTGCTTTGTCTAAACACAATAGGAGAATGGAGAGAGCTCTTGGGCAGAGAGAGACCAAGAGATTTTATCTGGAGTATTTTTTCATGCACCAGTTAGTCGATTATTTTTTGATGCCTCTTTTGAAATGCGCTTCTCACTTGCACAAGTCAGAAGTCAGTATCTGTGCTGCAACATGGTTTTTATGGCAGCATCAAGCTGACAGGCAATCTGCTAATTCAAAACGTGCCTTGTCTGATACTTTTATTCCTGCACTGCGCATAAATTGATGATTTCCTGGAGAAAATATGTGCACAGTAGATAAACAGGCATTTACAGCGCAACATTTATTTATTTGAATTTGCCTGTACAGGTTGTGAAAAGGGCAACTTAAAAATAGATGCATTTTGAACAAAAATACTTTTAAAAACTTCTTGCAGATGGGGCCAGGCACTGATTGCTATCAAATGTCCATTTTCATAAATCATCTGTCTCTCTTGTGTTAATGAAAGTCTTGATTGAAGTGTTTGGAGACCTTGCTGTCAATTTATTGGTGGCACTTATGTAACAACATTGCCCAACTTCAAAATGACCCCAACGTTATTTTGAGGCAACTTTGTGAGGTAAATAAAATCTTGCATTGATGTGGTTACCTGTGGCCAGTGTTTTTCAGGTTCATCTTTCTGCTGCCGCTGGCCGTTCCTTGATTCGAGGGTGACCAGGGTCAAGAAATTCCATCACGGGTCTTCACGTGACTGAACAAGTCAATTCCCAACTTGCAGATCCTTGGCCACATGGGGCGGGACATCCCACAAGGTAGTGGGATCCGGGGTGCAGGATTTGCTTCCTTCCCTGATGCTGCTTTGCCTCATACTTGAAGTCTTTGTCACCCAAAGCGTGACGCAGCTTGATGGTCAAGTTATTGCCATTCTCAACAAGTAGTAACAAGCTTCTCCCATTCATCGCTGTCAACGTTGGCACACTTGAGGAGGGCAAAAGAACAGCTTTGAAGCATTTTCTCTACCCTTCCCTGAAAAGTCAGTCATTTGAGAGTTGAGAAAACAGGGTCAAAGTGTTATCTGGACTCGAAACGTCAGTTCTTTTCTCTCCTTACAGATGCTGCCAGACTTGCTGAGATTTTCCAGCATTTTCTCTTTTGGTTTCAGATTCTAGCATCCGCAGTAATTTGCTTTTATTTATTGAGAAAACAGCAGCTTGGTGGGGGGAGGTGGATTTCCACAATCCGGACAGTGTCCAGTTTATTGTAATTGATTTTTGTATGTGTTTTGCCTGAATACTCATGGAGCTGGCCTCGATAAGGTCACTGGCGTGTGTGCGATGGACCTCCCAATGCTGATTAATTTCTCTCGAGCTTTAATGTGTCGCTGATACACAGTCCAGGTGTCACTGTAGAATGGTAAAGTGGTGGTGACAGCTGCCCTGTACATTAGGACTTACGTTGGCTTGCAGAGGTCTTTGTTGTCAAACACCCAAAGCTATTGTTTATAGAGAAGTTTGAATGATGCACTTGATCCGGTGTTGGATCTCTTTGTGACTGGTGTCCTGTTGGAGAAGTGGTTGCCAAAGGATGGGAGACACTCATTATATTCCAGAGTCTCTCCTTCGCTATAGATGGGAAGTGGAATACTTGACTGACCAGGTGGATGTTGATGCATATGTATATAATACAAACAATAAACCTTTGTGCCACTGTTATATTGATGGATGAACAGGTAAGAATAATATACCAGGAGATTTCATAAGACCTTTTGCAGCCTGCGTCTCAACTGATTATCACACTAGATGAGAGGAAGACTTCAGTGTCATGTTGAGTGCTATAGTGGATATTAATAATTCAAGCAGAGCACCATTTGGAACTTGGTCTCAGTTTGATGTAAGGAATACGTTGCCAATCTTCTGGCTTAACCAATTAAACTAAATCAAATTAACTCAGGGACAAATTAAAAGGGACAGCTCCCAAAAAGGGAACTGCCTGAAACAAAAGACAAAAGTAGAAAGGAAACTTAAAACATCAAACTAAAATGTGATTAAAGGGGTCAATAATACACTCCAGCACGTGGGGTACCCAGCAGGCATGGAAGGCATCAACAGTCCCTCGGACACCGCATGCCCCCTCTCCTGTGACACGCAGCCGTGAATGTAGCCACACTGTAGAGGCAGACAATTAGGTCGGACGACCCCCTCGGTTACCCGCTAGACCTGTTGATGGCAAGTTTTGCTAGGCTCAGGAGCAGGTTCACGAGGAGATCCTCCACCTTCCCTGCCCCCTCTGCACCGGGTGTCCGTCAATCAGGAGCTTGGGATTGAAGTACAAACAGAACATCAAGCAAACGTTTTTGAGAAAACTAGTGCTAACAATCACAAAGTTCTTCAAAGGATCTTTGGAGATTTGACAGCAATGCCACAAGTTTATCAGGTTCTGAATTTAATATGAGACAAAAAAAAGAGGTGGGCAGAGAGAGATTCGGGGCCAACTCACATGGCTCACCAGCTGAAGAATGGTGGACATCTGGATTGGAGGCAGAAAACAAGTGATTAAGGTGGCAGGTTGCAGCCTAGACATGCAATCCATGTCCAATTTAAAAGTCATAGGTTAAACCTTTACAATACGACCATGCTATCATGGGGTTAGTGGGGCAAATTACTGAGATGAATGGTGCCCACTGTATGACAGGAGAAAGGGTGCATTGGAGGACCTCATAGAGAAAGCTGTCCAAGGAATCATTGAGCAGGCAACTTGGACCCTATTCTTTTTTAAGAAAGCAATTATTTTCAGTGTCCAAGAGACACACACAAAGTCACTTTGATAAAATATGGATGAAGAAATGGAGTGTGATTTGGCATGTAATTTACCAGATTTACTATGGCAGGTTGCATTCTCAAAAGGTCACAAGCAAGCATGGGGCAGTCCTAGAGCTTTCATTATTGGTCTCACGCTGCCGCACTCTGAACATAATTTATGGACTATTCCTTTGATGTCAGTTAACTTTAAAGAGTGGTGTTTATTTAGCTCTGTGGGAAGATTTGAATGCATCCACATAACCGAGGGCTTCAAGTGCTGTTCTCCAGTTACCGGGGGAAAGAGTGGAAAATGAAGCAATCAGAGGAAGGAACAATTTTTTTGATCTGCAGGTTTTGTCCATTTATGCAGGTCTCGAAAGCTCGAACTAGTTGAGTGCAGAAGAAAGGTTATTTTATAAATACAACCGTAGCTCAGGGACAGTTTGCACTTTGGGCACGGCACAATCACCAATTGCAAAATCTGCCATGAACAGCGTAATGTTTTAAAACACAACTTTGATTTCAAAAATTGCTTTGAAATATTTCTAGATAAACTTCAGCAGCTCGAGGTCTAATGCAGCTGAAAATAGGTTTATCTCAGAGAAGCATTTTTTTTGGAATAATTTACTGTGGTGGATAGGCCAGTACTTGTTCCCAGTGCCAACATTTAAAAGAAATAGCACAAAAGAAAACAGGGAAATTTGTCACTCTGAACGCAATTTGCTCTTAAAAAAATCTACGATTGTGTGTGCTGGTTACCCCTGTTGAGTAACTTTCATGAAATTGCACAATCAAGCGGCAACTCCTTGGCCAAAATATTTAATGACAAGAGGCTTAAATGGGGACCCCTCAATAATTCACAGCATCCAAAAGGGGGAGGCAGTGGCCTAGTGGTATTATCGCTAAACTCTTAATCCAGAAACTCGGCTAATGTTCTGGGAACCCGGGTTCGAATCCCGCCACGGCAGGTGGTGGAATTTGAATTCACTAAAAAATATCTGGAATTAAGAATCTACTGATCACCATGAAACCGTTGTCTATTGTCGGAAAAACCCATCTGGTTCACTAATGTCCCTTTAGGGAAGAAAATCTGCCATCATTTCCTGGACTGGCCTACATGTGACTCCAGAGCCACAGCAATGTGGTTCACTCTTAATTGATCTCTAAAATGGCCCCAGTAAACCACTCAGTTCAAGGATAAGGAGAGATGGACACTCAATAAATGTTGGCCCAGCCAGCAATGCCCAAATTGCCAAACTAATAATAAGAAATACTGAGCTACACTATCATATACTGTGTGGCAAGGTGGCACAGTGGTTAGCACTGATGCCTCACAACTCCAGGGACCTGGGTTCGATTCCCAGCTTGGGTCACTGTCTGTGTGGAGTTTCCACATTCTCCCCACGTCCGTGTAGGTTTCCTCCCACTCTTAGGTTGATTGGCGATGCTAAATTGCCCATTAGTGTCCCGGGATGCGTAGGATAGAGGGATTAACAGGACAAACATGTGGGGTGATGGGGATAGGGCTTGGGTGGGATTGTTGTCAATGCAGACTCAATGGGCTCCTTCTGCACTGTAAGGATTCTATGATAAAAATTGAAAATGCTGGAAATCCTCAGGAGGGGGAAGATTTGTGGAGAGGGGAACAGCGGTAACGTTTCAGGTTGTGACTCCGTTCTGACGAATGAAAGGTTGCAACTTGAAAGTTAGCTTTGTTTCTCTCTCCGCTGAAGCTGCCAGGGCTGTATTTCAGATTTCCAGCATCCGCAGTATTTAGCCTTTGCTCTGAATGATGCTGCCCCACTCTGCTCAGGCAAAGCACGGTCCAGATCTCTGTCTACTTGCACGCTAATGCCTATCAAGTGATTAGGTGAGAACCGGCAGGATTGCTTGCTGTTGTTTATATCATTAGAACCTTTACTATTGAGTGGGCGTGGAGAGGATGTTTCCACTAGTAGGAAAAACTAGAACCAGAGGGCACCACCTCAGGCTAAAAGGACAATCTTTTAAAACAGAGAAAAGGAGGAATTTCTTCACCAAGAGAGTGGTTAATCTGTGGAGCTCTTTGCCACAGAAGGCTGTGGAGGCCAGGTCATTGAGTGTCTTTAAGACAGAGATAGATAGGTTCTTGATTGATAAGGGAATCAGGGGTTATGGGAAGAAGGCAGGAGGATGAGAAAAATATCAGCCATGATTGAATGGCGGAGCAGACTCGATGGGCCGAGTGGCCTAATTCTGCTCCTATGTCTTATGGTCTAATAGAAACTGGCTTTAGACTTTGAGAAACTGTGACAATGCTTCATTGGAAGGAATAGGTGGAAAGTATCAGTGACATACTACATGTCCTATGGACTAGGATGAATCTGATCAAGGTGCTCTGTAACTGAGAATAGCACTGGTGCAAAATGAGAATTCTGTGAACTAAAACCACAAATTTAACCTTAACAAATGAAACAGACAGCCAATGGTTCACGTGATTATTTAATGTGCAATTTTCTTTGAGGGCAACGCATCAACTGAAATCCCTGTCCCAACACAGAATTGTACACACAGAATGAATGAGAATCAAAAGGATTGCATAATGGGCTGAGTATAAAGTCTTATTTTTCTGAAAGCTTGAAATATGATGACAACCCAAGTGCTAAATTAAAATCAAAAAATATCATTTAGTGCAAAGTGAACCTTGCCACCATTCTCAACTCTACCACTGTAGAAGATTTGAAGGTGCTAATCACAGAAACATTCTTAGTTGATTTGTATTTATCTAAAATTGCTGTCCTCTTTTACTTTATAACTGTATAATGGTTTGTGTCTTGTGGATACCAGGTCATATCAGTGGAACATCTGTCAATCAGGTTTCCCGCACTCCCCACTCTGTTAGTCAGGTAGTCCCTGAAGGATTTCTGTCAACCACACATTGAACACTCTTCAATATTCACTTCTTGAACGTGACGGAACATACACCCGATTCCTGACATAACCGGAGATGGGAAACTGAGAGTGACTACGGGCCCTTTCAAATCCCATCCTTGTCAGAGTTGATTAGTCTGGAATACACGTCGAGTCGTTTACAGTCTGTGGGTAAACAGCAGTTCAGTTATGTCCTCATGAGCAGGCAGAACGTACAATGCAACCCGACATTTTTGTAAAGAACTTCATAAAGCCTTGTACTCAACATCAAACCTTTATTTAGACAATTAAAAAAAATACTTCTTTAGGCATTGGCACAGAGCTCCCCCCCAGATATATTATCGACAGGAGCCACTTAGCCAGCTCTTTAATATTTTTGGTATCAAGTACCATAGTCTGAAAGAATACACAACTGGTATTCATATCATTAAGTTATTTCAAAACCAAACAAAAAACACCCACATCATTGCTTCCCCTCCCAATATATGCCAAAGAGGAGACTTTTCTTGCTCCTCTAGTTTAAAAGTTTGTCTTTATTTTGTTGATAATGCAATAACAAAACCATGCTCAGAGCATGCCGGGTTTCATTTGATTAAAATGTATTAACCAGAGATTACTCAAAATCAGAAGATAACATTGGTTTAATCCCTCTGAATAATTGCAATAATTATTCTTAAGTAAGACAAGATTTATATTGGTAGTTGTTCCTCTATTATGATTGCATAAAGTGTGTGGAGGATATGTATTTATATAGAGTAGATATATATTTCTCCTGTTAGTCCCTGGGCCAGCAATTCCACATGGTTATTATACCTGAAATTTCAATTTGAAGCACTTTAGGATTAACTTCTAGCACTAATAAACGTTGCTACCAAAAATATTTCAGAAAACATTCTGTCAGAATAATGGACAATGTTTTGGGATGAATTTTCTTTACGAATGGGGCTATAATATCAGGATCTCTTGCAAGCATAACCATAACGTTGAGCAATAGCGTTCAGCCTCCTCCTGAGTTTACAGGTAGTCTTTAAAAAGGAACTTGAAAAGCTGTCATTCATCGTCCTCATCCGTTGAATCTGTGTATAAGGCTACAGAGTCATAAATGAAGTTGTAGAGTTTAATGTGCGGCCTTGCAAAGGAACAGGATCGGCACACTTCGCTGCAATATCGCTCCAAAAGCCTGTAGATGTGACCTGAAAAGGAAAAGATGGAAGTAAAGATGTTTCCTATTCAGTTCAATGTTTCAGGTCCAGATTTGCGGAGTGGATATATACAATATCAGAATTCATTCAACACTGAAGTGTCCAGCTAACTCAATGCAACACTAAGCAAATAAAGAGCCAGAATAAGTTGACTGTGATTGCAGCAAGATATTTAACAGAAATTTTACTGGTAAACTACAGCATGTAAACCCTTTAGATGCAAAGGATCATTTTCGATAGAAGAAGAAAATGCTGCTGCTATTCGCAGTCTAGTCCTGCATGTTTAGGTTGGAAATGTTGATCATTCGGTAGGGAGCAATGTTTAGAAAATGAGCTAGGCTTACCAACAGTCTGTTCTTTCTCAATTAGGAATCTGTGCATTTCATATATTTCCGTCATTAATTCCCGGTCTCCGAAGGTGAAATAAACCACATCTCGCCCTGCTTCAGTCGCTGCCATCATCTGCAATAAGGCTACAACATATTCACGTCAATGTGTCAGTCTATCAGAAAGCTAGTCTCCGATGAAGTAACCTGCTCAAAACAGCAATCTAATTTCTTTCAAATGCTGACTGGGATATTGTGGATTTGTATAATCCACTATATTTTTAAAAAACATTTTACAGCCTTCTTCAGCCTGGCTTTTAATATTACTTTTCATTGCTTGGAGTAACCGTTTTATAAGCAACATTTAACACTTCAGTGCTTTTCTCAACTATAATGGCCTACCCACTAACATATTAGAGCCGCTTAAATACAACAATATTATCATTTGGATCGGCAATGAGTAAGATATCCTCCAAGCTGTGCTTATTATGAAGCAAAGCCTAGGATAGTAATGAGTCCCTTGGGATCAGTGCTGAAATCCAAAATGACTACTCGAGTCAAACCCCACATATAATGAAGGCAATTTTTCCATGCTATACACTTGTTATCTGTAGGTGCTTGTACAATGTGGGGTTGACTTTTGCCTTCTATTCCAAAAATGTCAAACCTAAACATCTTGCAAAGCTACATGTCCTGAATGTAGCTATTAACATGTAGTTATTTAATGAAAGTCAAAGGCAACTTTCCTTTCATAGAATCCTACAGTGCAGAAGGAGGCCATTCGGCCCATCGACTCTGCGCCAACCACAATCCCACTCAGGCCCTATGGCCATAACCCCATGCATTTACCCTAGCTAGTCCCCCTGACACTAAGGGGCAATTTAGCCTGGCCAATCAACCTAACCCACACATCTTTGGATTGTGGGAGGAAACTGGAGCACCCGGAGGAAACCCACGCAGACACGGGGAGAATGTGCAAACTCCATACAGACAGTGACCCAAGCCGGGATCGAATCCAGGATCCTGGCGCTGTGAGGCAGCAGTGCTAACCACTGTGCCGCCTTTCCTCTGTAAGATGTGAATTGCCAAGAGATTTTCATTAAATAACTACATGTTAATAGCCACATTCAGGACATGTGGCTTTGCAAGATGTTTAGGTTTGACATTTTTGGAACAGAAGGCAAAAGTCAACCCCACATCTCTCACAAATTTAATAGAGTTTTATGAAGGTGTAACCAAGAAGGCAGATGAGGGCAGTGCAGTTGATGTTGTCGACATGGACTTCAGCAAGGCCTTCGACAAGGTACCGCATGGTAGGTTGTTGCATAAAGTTAAATCTCACGGGATCCAGGGTGAGGTATCCAAATGGATACAAAATTGACTTCTTGACAGAAGCCAGAGGGTGGTTGTAGAGAGTTGTTTTTCAAACTGGAGGCCTGTGACCAGCGGTGTGCCTCAGGGGTCAGTGCTGGGCCCACTGTTTTTGTCATTTATATCAATGATTTCATAGAATTATCATAGAAACCCTACAGTGCAGAAACAGGCCATTCGGCCCATAAAGTCTGCACCGACCACAATCCCATCCAGGCCCTACTCCCATATCCCTACACATATTACCTGCTAATCCCTCTAACCTACGCATCTCGGGACACTAAGGGGCAATTTTAGCATGGCCAATCAACCTAACCCGCACATCTTTGGACTGTGGGAGGAAACCGGAGCACCCGGAGGAAACCCACGCAGACACAAGGAGAATGTGCAAACTCCACACAGACAGTGACCCAAGCCAGGAATCGAACCCAGGTCCCTGGAGCTGTGAAGCAGCAGTGCTAACCACTGTGCTACCGTGCCGCCCGGTGGATGAGAATATAGGCGGCATGGTTAGTAAGTTTGCAAATGGCATCAAGATTGGTGGCATAGTGGACAGTGAAGAAAGTTATCTCCAATTGCAACGGGATCTTGGGCCAGTGGGCTGACGAATGGCAGATGGAGTTTAATTTAGACAAATGCGAGGTGATGCATTTTGGTAGATTGAACCAGGGCAGGACTTACTCTGTTAATGGTAGGGTGTTGGGGAGAGTTACAGAACAAAGAGATTGAGGGGTATATGTTCATAGCTCCTTGAAAGTGGAGTCACAGGTGGACAGAGTGGTGAAGAAGGCATTCAGCATGCTTGGTTTCATCGGTTAGAACATTGAATACAGGAATTGGGACGTCTTGTTGAAGTTGTACAAGACATTGGTAAGGCCACACTTGGAATACTGTGTGCAATTCTGGTCACCTTATTATAGAAAGGATATTATTAAACTAGAAAGAGTGCAGAAAAGATTTACTAGGATGCTACCGGGACTTGATGGATTGTGTTGTAAGGAGGGGCTGAATAGACTGGGACTTTTTTCTCTGGAGTGTAGAAGGCTGAGGGGTGATCTTATAGAGGTCTATAAAATAATGAGGGGCATAAACAAAGTAGATAGTCAATATCTTTTCCCAAAGGTAGGAGAGTCTAAAACTAGAGGGCATAGGTTTAAGGTGAGAGGGGAGAGATACAAAAGTGTCCAGAGGGGCAATTTTTTCACACAGAGGGTGGTGAGTGTCTGGAACAAGCTGCTAGAGGTAGTAGTAGAGGCGGGTACAATTTTGTCTTTTAAAAAGCATTTAGACAGTTAAATGGGTACGATGGGTATAGAGGAATATGGGCCAAATGCGGGCAATTGGGATTAGCTTAGGGGTTTTAAAAAAAATGGGCGGCATGGACAAGTTGGGCCGAAGGACCTGTTTCCATGCTGTTAACCTCTATGTCTCTATGACCCTCATTGAACAATGTTTCAGGCAATATAAAGTTAAAGTTTATTTATCAGTGTCACAAGTAGGCTTACATTAACACTGCAATGAAGTTACTGAGAAAATCAAGAAGTTACAACACTCCGGCGCCTGTTCGGGTACATTGAGGGAGAATTTATCATGACCAATGCACCTAACCAGCATGTCTTTCGGACTGTGGGAGGAAACCGGAGCACCTAGAGAAAACCCACGCAGACACGGGGAGAACGTGCAGACTCCGCAGACAATGAAATGAACCTGGGTCCCTGGCGGTGAGAAACAGCAATGCTAACCATTGTGCTGCCCAATATGGCTCATATCCCTCGTCTGTAAGTTTGCCCTTTGAAGCTATGTCTTATGATTATCTACAAGTGTTAACCAATGAACCTGGATAGTCACTTAGAGACGTCCAAAAGCATCTGGGCCAATCATTGACGGTGTGTTTGATAATTCCTACTCGCTTTCAAATAACTTGGCAAATGCCTCCAAACAACACTCTTTCTTTGCAGAATTGTGAAATTTTCAACAACAGCTGGGCTGCTTTGCGATGATCCATCTCTACATTTTCAGCTGAGCTCTTCAGCAAGCACAGATCCAAAGTCTGAATATTTAAATAGTGAGACACTCACTATAATGATAAATGAATGGAATACACAAATTATTTATCTTGAAGTGATCTTCATAATTTATTTTCTTCTAGAAATCTCTTGGTAATATGAAATTAACAAAATAGCTGGACATTTGCACATTTATCAACATCACTAAAACACTTTAAACATGATGGAATAAAACTGCACATACACAAGGATAGATATTACAGCATCAAAGTACTCTCTGCTAGTTTAATTGATTGCAAACTCCTTATCAATCTAGAAGGAACTTGTAGTGATAAGAGTACTTTTTGCATCTGTCCTCACAATGTCTCTAAGCACATCATGACCAAAGAATTATTTTTGAAGTGCAATTACTGCTGCTTTGTCGGAAAGTTTAAAGTTTATTTATTAGTCACAAGTAAGGCTTACATTAACACTGCAATGAGGTTACTGTGAAAATGCCCTAGTTGCCACACTCCGACGCCTGTTTGGGTACACTGAGGGAGAATTTAGCATGGCCAGTGCACCTAACCAGCACATCTTTTGGACTGTGGGAGGAAACCTGCAGAGACACCGGGGGGAGAACATGCAGACTCCGCACAGACAGTGACCTGAGCCGAGAATCGAACCCAGCGCTGGGAGGCCAATGTGCTAACCACTGTGCCGCCCACAAACAGCAATGAAATGAATGACTGAACGATCTTTGTCTCATGGTACCTTCACGTGGATATGCTTGAATAAAATTGGGTAACATTTGTTTACTTACATTTTAACCTGGCGTCTCCACCAAAAGCTCCGCATCCCCAGTTCCCTGTGGCTACAGCGGAAAGATTCTTGGGATCAACACCGGGTCGCACAAAACCACAATAAGCCTGGAAATAATTAGAGGGCAAAGAGATAGGAAAATATTTAATGCACAAAAGGGCAATGGAGGAAAAAATAATAGTTCAATCTCTCTCAGTTACTGATGCACCAATGTTATTGCTAGGTCACTGAGCAATTCCATGATATAAGGTAATTGTGAAAAGGAGGAGTTCTATTCAGCTTCATTCAATAGCTTGCTCAGACGTTGCTATTAAGGGAAAATCTGGCTTGTAATATACAGTTTGCATTATGGGTATCAACAACACTACTACTCTATCTGTTTTTTGCACTGTAATTGAAGGATCCACACACCATTGTACCCAGTGTCTTTGTATATTCTACTTCAACGGGATAAAAAGTAAGCTCAGCTCCTGATTGACTGTCCCAGAACCATTCAACTTTGCTTACAGTACTTTGAAGAAGAGACAATAACTTTCGATTCTATTTACTGAGAGCCTGTTGGGAGTATTGGGGATTAACAGCAATCACAGAGCGAGTATTTACACAGCAGCACAGCTGTAGTTACAAGACTTGAATGCACACTGGCTTTATGTACAGATCTTAAACAGTCTCAACGGGATTCAGCTCAGCAGAAGTCACACTTCTGAAATACGCTTTTTTCCCCCCTTATGAATTATTAAATCCTCCTCTTGCTGTTTTTCTGAAGTTTCAACTTGGTGTTTCCCTATTGCAAGATGACTGAAAGATTGGCGACTTAGCACCATGGGGGGGATTAACTTAAGCTGCCAACTGAGGAGTGTTTAGCAGTTGGGTTCGAGTGGGCTGCTTCACTGTTCAGGTTACGTTTAACATGAATAGTTTGAAAAAAAGTGTTCTCTCTTCAGTTGTACAGTGGACATGAAGAATGTAGCATGACTATGATGAGAGGGCAATCGAGTTCATAGGACGATAAAGCACAGAAGGAGGCCATTTCACTTCATGTGATAGATAATGCATGGTCTTTTCCAACAATTAACGGAATGAATATATCAGACACTGGGCAATTTGTCTTTTATTTAATGAATATTTCAAATCTTCCAACACATTTCTTTTGTATTTTCATTATTTATTTAAACAAGGATCCAGGATGCTTTCTTGTTAGAGCCCCTATCTTTGAAAATAGAAGCCTGATTGAATATTATTTTACTTCTGCTTTATGTGTATCATTAGTGATGCTCAAGAAACAAAAATAATTTGTAAATATAACTGATATTGAAATTAAATTTATAAAGGGCGTGTTTTGTCCTCAGGAAATCGCAGTGTTATCACTACTGTTAGATAGGCAGAGAGATCGGTTTTGGAAGTGTTAATTGGGGAATACAGGAGGTCTTGTGGGGCAGTGATAGCATTCCTATCTCTGGGTCAGAAGCTCCGGTTGCAAGTCCAATGCCAGGACTTTGTTGACCATGGAAGCAATGTTCATGAAGCGATTCAACTGGCTGATAAACAGCCAAATAATCTTTCCACCATCTCCCCAGTATTCCCCAAAGGGGAAAAGAGTGTGGGTGAAGATACGCTCAAAAATTGGTGAATGAACATTTGCTGTCAGGACAATGGGAAAACTCCATTGCTTTACTTCAACTAATGCCACGGATCTATTATATCTGGTAGACGGTTTAATGGCTTACTTAAAATATGTCACTCCAACGTTGCTGTATTGTTTTTTTGAGATGCCATGCAGTGGTTCAGTTAGTTGGGTTTATTGTCCAATGGAGTGCAGTTGAAGGTACAGAAGGGTTTAGAACCTCGACAGTCAATGAGGCAGAAACTTGGCAATCAGTCATTGAATTGTCAAAAATGAGAATGGGACAGAGAGAAATGAGTTGTCAGTGATTAGCACTGCTGCCTCACAGTGCCAGAGACCCGGGTTCGATTCCTGGCTGCACTCCCTCTGTACAACACTGAAGCATCAACACAGCTCATGTGCTCAACTTCTGCAAAAGCCCTGAATTCAAACTCTCTGACTCGAAAGCGAAGAGTACCAGCACTGGCAGCATTGAAAGTAACAAAATAAAATATACCATTAGCATGGTTTTAATACAGAACGATCGAAACAAGAACTTGCATCTATACAGCTAATCTGATTACCTGAGGACAACTCAAAACACTTCAAAGCTAATGGAGTCCTTTTGAAGTGTCTACACTGACAATAATGTACTGCCGGACCACAGTTAATTTGCACATAACAAGGTCCCACAAACAGCACTGAGATAAATATCCAAGTAATTTGTACTTTAATGATGTTCGTTGAGGGATAAAGATTTGCCAGGAGACCAGGAGCACTGCACTTTTCTTTTTGAAGCTTGCCATGGGATCTTTTACAATTACCAGAAGACCTTGGTTTATCCTCTCATCTGAAGGCAGCAGCGTTGACAGTGCATTGCTCCTTTTGAACAGCACTGAAGTGTCAACCTTAGACTGCACGTCAAACCTCTGGAGCGGAGCCTCAACCCATCACCTTCTGACTCAAAGATGTACATGTCATCAATGAACGAAGCATCTAATTGTTAGCTTATCATTTATGCTGCATCAAGTATGGTATTGTGTCTTGAGATGCCCTGCAGTGATTCAGTTAGTTGGGTTTATTGTCTAATGGAGTGCAGTTGAAGGTACAGACAGAAGGTTTAGAATCCTGGCAGTCAATGAGACAGAAACTTGGTAATCAGTCATTGAGTTGTCAGAAATGACAATGGGACAATGAGAAATGAGTTGTCAGTGATTAGCACTGCTGCCTCACAGCGCAAGGGACCCGGGTTCGATTCCCGGCTTGGTTCACTGTCTGTTTGGAGTCTGCCACGTTCTCCCTGTGTCTGCGTGGGTTTCCTTTGGGTACTCTGGTTTTCTCCCACAGTCCAAAAACATGCTGGTTAGGTGCATTGGTCATACTAAATTCTCCCTCAGTGTACCCGAACAGGTGCCGGAGTGTGGCAACTAAGGGAATTTCACAGTAATTTCATTGCAGTGTTAATGTAAACCTACTTGTGACTAATAAATAAATTTTAAACTTTATGATGTGGGACAATTGAGCTCCAGAATTCAGTAATATCACGAGGAAGCAATGTATTGTTGAAAGTGCTGCAACAAGGCATTTACTTGAGGTGCCATTTCCTTATACAAATTTATTCCAGAAACAACTGATGTTTCTGATGTCCTGACGAATGTTCAGTGCGATAAGTTATCTTATTTCCTGTTTGCGAGCTGTTGCTACGTAAACTGTCCAGTGTGTTTGCATACAGATCACAATGAATGTAATCTGTTTGCCGTGCAGTACTTTGGGGATAGTTAAATAGACATTTTTGTTTCTGAGTTTATGCAATATACCCAAAGTTTGCAAAACAAGGATGGAAAGGGAGAGAAACTTTGAATATATTTAGGGGTGGGGAGAAAGAGGGGGAAGCAAAAGAGACATTTCAAATTTAGTGTACCTGAAATAAAATTCATTTTCAATTTATGAAAGGTTGATTCTCTTAAATAGTTTTTGATCTCACAGCGTAAAATTTGATTTAAAAATTATGGAATTTTAAACTGGATGGCATTATCTATAAAGAAAATGAACCTCAAGAAACTTGCTTCATCGACAAGAAAGACTGTGTCTATACCCAAGCTAGTGATATGATTGATCACTACAGGAAGGAAGCTTTAAGAACAATCTAAAAATTATGAGGAGGTGGTGTTATAGTGATATTGTCACTCAACAGCGCAGAGACCCAGGAAATGCCCTGAGGACTCTGGATCTAATCCCATCACAGCAGATGGTGCAATCTGAATTCAATAAAAAAAACCTGGAATTAAAGGTCTAATGACGACCATGAAACCATTGTTCATTGATCGTAAAATCCAGTGGTTCACTAATGTCCTTAAGGGAAGGAATTCTGCCATCCTTACCTGATCTGGCCTACATGTGACTCCAGAGCCACAGTAATGTTGGCTCTTAAATGCCACTCAATTCAATTCAAAAGCAATTGTAAGAAGTCTCACAACACCAGGTTAAAGTCCAACAAGTTTAATTAGAATCTCAAGCTTTCGCAGCGCTGTTCCTTCCTCAGGTGAGCGACTCACCTGGAGGAGCAGCGCTGCAAAAGCTGGTGATTCCAAATAAACCTGTTGGACTTTAACCTGGTGTTGAGAGACTTCTTACTGTGGCAACCCCAGTCCAACACCTCCACACCAAAGGCAATTAGGCACGGGCAACAAATGTTGGCCAATGAATAAGAAAAAATTCAATTGCTTTTCATTTCTCGCACTAAAGGAAGTTTTTTGTAAATACCCAGCAAAACTATACATTCTTATACTTACTTAGAAAGAAATTGCCTTAGTTACTCAACAGAACCAAGAGTTTTTAAAAATAATAGATTTTGCACAGTCAAATAAAATGTTGATTTTACTCATTCTGAACAATTTCAAAATTGTGCATTTAATGATAAATCTTGGCTTTTGAAAAATTGCAACGAAGTCGCAGCCAATCAACTATACAATCCGGATAACAGATCACCTCTCATCGCGAGCCTATTTCTTCGCCGACATATGTAGGTACAACGCAATTTATTTTTGACCAGGCTTATCTCTCTCAAAAATTAGTTGTCATACTTGTTTCATGGCGAATGTACAACGTTGTAATAGATTAGTGTCAGTATATGCTCCAGTCTGGCTCAATTACCAAAGATATACGTGCAAGCCTAATAGCCATTCGAATGGAGACAGGTTTGTTTTGTGTTCATGCGTTATCTCACAGAAGTAACTCAATCCAGGTAAAATAAATTGCTCTTTGGCTAGAACAGCAGCAGTCATTAAATCACAAGAGGAATAGCTTCAACACCTCATATAAATCCAATGGCACAAATTTATAACACAGAACATTAAACTCTTTCGGAGGTTTTAAAGCTAATATTAGCACCGAACATAGCATTAGTAAGGAGTTACATGGACTTTAATGACTAGATTCAACAACAAACATCAAACATCTATTTATAGATCATTAAAGTAATAAAAATTTCCAATGCACTTCAAAGGGGCCACAGAAAATAAAGGAATGTTAAAGATGTTAAAATAACAAAAGTGAGGGTCGTACAGTAAAATATGGAAGCACTGAAAGACAGAGTTGTTAGCCAACAATAAATTAACTCTAAAGTATAAATATCAAAGAACAATTAAAGCCAATGTGGTTGCACAGGGATGAAAAGCCTCATGTTCAAGAGAATGAGAATGTTTTTGAAGCATACAAGAGGGTTTAAGTTGTAACAAGGAAAACAGGTGAAAAACAGTAATGAGAGAGCTCCAGCGAAATGAAATCCAAAATTGCGAAGAATATCTCATGACAAAAAAAAAAGGTTTTCCAAATTATATATGCAGGAGAGAAGGTCTAAAACAAATGACTAGATTTACAATACAAGTTGTTCAATAGTTACTTCTCAGCAATCTTTTCTCAGCAAGAGGATAGAAAGGCCCCCAAGTTAAAGGGTAGACTTGCAGAAAGACACAGGAGAAGCTCAATCGTATGCAGATAGTGATGGATGTGGTTATTTAAAGGTTGGATGCTCAGACTTGTTATCTTGAAAAAAGAGACATGCTACTGAAGCTTTTCGTCTTGCACTCATCAGGATAAATGCCCCAGAATACCAAATCTAGAGTGCACAGCTGCTAAAGTTTGACATGGCCTGGTTCAGCTCCAGGGAGTGGCTGGGTGAGGTGATGGACATGATGTGGAGATGCCGGCGCTGGACTGGGGTAAACACAGTAACAGTTTTAACAACACCAGGTTAAAGTCCAACAGGTTTATTTGGTAGCAAATACCATTAGCCAAAGCTAATGGTATTTGCTACCAAATAAACCTGTTGGACTTTAACCTGGTGTTGTTAAAACTGTTACTGAGGTGATGGAATCAGTGAGAGTTGTGTTGATGATGGGGACTGAAAGCTACGGCTTCTCTCTCCAGTGTTCAGGTAGAAGCAATTCCGACTCACCCATGACAGCAAATAGGTAGTTTAGAGATCCAGGCATATTATCAATATGGCTGATGGTTTTTACCGTCAGCCGTGACACAGTTGGTAGCACATTCGCCTCTGAATCACAAGGTCCCAGGTTCAAGTCCCACTCCAGGGTTTGAGCAGAAAAATCATGGCTGACACTCCAGTGCAGTGCACTTTGGAAGAACTGTCTTTCGATGAGGAATTAAACCAAGGTCCCAACTGCTTGCCTGAGTAGATGTAAATGACCCCATGGCACTGCTTTGGAGGGGAGCAGGGGAGTTATTTCCTGCGTCCTGGCTAATATTTATCTCTCAATCAATCAATCAACATCACTAAAACAGATTATCTGGTCATCATCACATTGCTGTTTGTGGGAGCTTGCCGTGTTCATAATAACTACCCCATTTCCTACAACAGTGACTAAACTTCAAAAAAAGTACTTTATTGGCTGTACAGATAAGTGAATGCGGACGATGGCGTCCAGGACTCGCTAATGACACGGCATGTCATTAATATTTAAATCTGGCGCAAAGTTAATTTTGCCGGCAAAACAATGCCGGTACAATCGGGGGAGGCAAAAAATTGGGCACGAATCTGATTTTTTGCCTTCCGCCCAATCTTACCACCTCGCCTCGCTGAAGGTTGGGCGGGACGAGGTTGTAAAATCACGGCCTACGTAAACAAAACTCTTCCTTCAAGTAAGTCACGGGATAGCAAGTTAATCACAGTGTGGAATGGAAAAGGCTGGGCAGAAATACACTCAGCTAAGTATCCTAAGAATTGATCTGACACCCAATGATTATCTAAGGATCAATATGTAGCATGGGCTGAGACAGACTTATCTGTGGGTGACACCAAAATAAGTGGGCAGAAAAAACATTACCAATAATAAAATAGATGCAGAAAAAAATTAAATTAAAAATTAAACTTGACTAGGCCAAGAGGCGACAAATGAAATTTAATGTGGACTTAACTAAAATAATTAGTACATGAGCAAGAAACAAAAAGGAGGGGTGTTAGGGAAACTGCATGATAAATTAAATACTTTTTTTTGGAAAAAGGAGACTGAGATGCTGTGATTAAAATTTAAGATTATAAAGAAAATCAACTAATTTGGAACAGGCACAAAAACCTGTTTGCGAGGGTGGGGGTGCTGCAGGCAGGCTGAAAATTGGGTTAAGAGTGAGTGGGGAGGTCACCCTAGTGACAGAGTTGTAGGAACCAGGTTACCAGGGAAGGCTATTGAAGGTGACATAAATAGGCCCAAGAGCCAATTTGGGTTGTTTCTGGATGGCGAAGAGATTGGCGGGTGGGGTACCTATATGGATATAATTTCTGAAAGAGCAGCAAGGTTTGCAAACCTAAATGTCTTTTCCTGTCCTTACAAATTCTTGTGCATCTTGTTGCATAGCAGTCTCCTGTATTTGTTTCTAGACTTTCTGTGTACGGACATGTCAGACTTCAGAAACAGCAGCAATTCCTTCTAAGGAAATTAGTTATTAAATGTCAAAACCAAAGAGCTCTAGTTAAATTAAATCATGCTGTAAGGTTATTTTCCTTCCTGAATAGAGAAGGAATAAAGAACATAGACATTGTGGTGACCTGACATAATACAAATGTATACGTACTCAACAGGTCATTTAAATTATAGATGACTTATGACTGTAACTTAAAGTGGTTTGACACTTAATGTTTAAATTGTGGTGGACTAGTGCTGCATATTCAGCTGATTCAAGAGCAAGGCTATTTTACAGAATAAAATAGTTCACACATTTGGGAAAGGAATAATCCTTATTAGCATTAAGTGTAAAATAAAAAGTTGGAGGAAAGTTTTCACTGCTTTGGTTCCCTTGTCCTAACACAATAAGATTGGCTGACAAAAACTGAAGGGGAGAAAAACAATGAATCCAAACAATAATATTAATTGCTGCCAGCTTTAAAGCTCTAGCAAAATAGTCCATTGACAATTCAGTTTCCAATGGATAGAGTGGCCGGAATAGGTGAAGAGATCACTAACAACCTGTCCTGGTCCCACCATGCCGACACTATAGTTAAGAAAGCCCACCAATGCCTCTACTTTCTCAGAAGACGAAGGAAATTTGGCATGTCAGTTACGACTCTCACCAACTTTTACAGAAAGCATTCTTTCTGGTTGCATCTCAGCTTGGTATGGCTCCAGCTCTGCCCAGGACCGCAAAGGAACTACAAAAGGTCATGAATGTAGCCCAATCCATCATCAAACCAGTCTCCCATCCATTGACTCTGCCTACACTTCCCGCTGCCTCGGCAAAGCAGCCAGCATAATTAAGGACCCCACGCACCCCGGATATTCTCTCTTCAACCTTGTCCTGTCGGGAAAAAGATACAAAAGTCTGAGGTCACGTACCAACCGACTCAAGAACAGATTCTTCCCTGCTGCTGTCAGACTTTTGAATGGACCTACCTTGCATTAAGTTGATTTTTCTCTACACCCTAGCTATGACTGTAACATTACATTCTGCACTTTCTTGTTTCCTTCTCTATGAACAGTATGCTTTGTCTGTATAGCGTGCAGGAAACAATACTTTTCACTGTATGTTAATACATGTGACAATAATAAATCAAATCAAATTTTACCAGCACGCCTGTCCGAGACTCGTAAGATTGCACCCGAGGCCAACGGAGAATGCCGTTCTGTGAGCCTCGCCTTCCCCAATTTCGGGTGGGCCTGCCGGTAAAATCAGGGCCAGTAAGTCTGCCATCTGCGAGAAAATATGTTTCCCCACTTAAAGAATCTTTACGTCACTAACCCATGCCTGTTTTTATTTTGAGGCTATTTGGTTCTACTTGATATTTTCAGTTCCTATAAAGTTGCATTTATATAAGCACTTCATTGCAGTTCTCTGAAACATTTAAAAATGTTTCATACACAATTAATTATGTGAAGTCCAGTACTTGATAAGTGGCAGCCATTTTGAACAAAGCAAGTTCCACTGTAGCGATAACCAGTTTTGTCTCTGGGCAGGGGTGGGTGAGGAATGCTCGGCACACTCAAAGAATCCCCTGATCTTGTTCGCATAATACTGTAATATACACCTGAACCACCAGAACAGAGAGAGACGGCCTCAATTTAATGTTTCTTGCAAAGGATAAGAATAAGATGGGATCTGTAACGATAGTTATATGTGGGGTTGCTTTAAAGAATTTGTGATCAAAGCATTGTTGAAATAGAAAAGGAAAAATCTGAACATAACGAGTCCATCTTTAATGACAATGCTGAACTAATTTATGCGGCAGCTAATGTACCCATTTTGTTTAACTTAAACTGGGTTTTGTTGAGCTATCTGACAGTTCTTTGATCATCTGAACATTAGAACATTTCACTGCTGAGACAGTTGCGGGCATTTATGCAACATTTCCTTGCTAATTCAAATTAAGCTATTAACTGATGCATAAAATTGGGTAAGGTATCTCAGACAAAAGTACATTTCGTGAGGAAGAACTGAGTGTAAAGTGACAACTGATGAAGATCCATGAGCAGCATAAATTCAGCACCGTTGATCTGTTTATTTGAATACAGACTTGCACATAGGACAAGTAATATTGATAAACCACAGTAACAAATCAGAAACATTACTCTGGAGCCACAAGACTCAGCACTGGTCTTTTCGTCTGGAAGAGCAACGGCTGAAATGAATTAATGACCAATCCTACTGAGACTGCCGATTCTCAATGTCTTGAAAAATGGTTGATGATTTAGTACACTCGGGTTTATATTAGTTAATGGCATGGGGAATCTGTACACTCAGCATTTCCACTAACGCAATCAATTACCAACATACATTTTGCAGAGTCATGCTCAATGAGAAGAGGCGTGTATCTGTTCGCAAGTGAAACTTAGTGATTCATAATTCTGTTCTAATATAGATGCAAATGCTCTTTATATGACTGAACAATTTGTCACTACAAAATATATTTGGGCCGCTGATTTAGTTTTCCAATTAAACTGCCACTGAAGGTTACAATATTCATTCATTGTGGATTTAGGTCGCAGGAATTTTCACTGATAAAAAGCGCAAGATTTCTAAGCTTCTTTTCACATTGTCACTTTGACAACTATCAATCTGCATAAAGGATAAACTGAAACTTAAAACTTCTGTGTAATGGATCTCACAGACCTGAGATTCACTTTTATGATTGATGATGGCAAAGCTCCTTAATGCAATAGTCCAAAGATGTGCGGGTTAGGTGGATTGGCTGTGTTAAATTGCCCCTTAGTGTCAGGGGCACTAGCTAGGGTAAATACATAAGGGTAGGGCCTGGGTGGCATTGTGGTCGGTATAGACCCGATGTGCCGAATGGCCTCCTTCTGCACCGTAGGGGTTCTATGAACATTTTATTGTCTGCATAACTCTGCAGTGTTCAGAATTTATACTTCTATTTCAGAAAAATAAACATTTAAAGTACAATCTGCGTAAATTAAACTCAGCAGACCTTGATTATATTGTGCTACTTGAGTGCCAACCAGCAATATGCAAGTTATGACAAGAGGATAATTTAGCTGCAATGTTTTTCTGAATGTTAGAGGTGAATTCAACTGCTCCAGCCCATTTGCTGTTTTGCTTTCTCTTCTGCTGTCTGCCACCTGTTTTTAAGGTTCAACTTTATGTGGATTTTTGAAACAGCTTTTTGCAAGTCCTGGGCTGATTCGCCACTGCAGAGGACGATTCTGAAGCTGCACTGGTTACTTGAGAAAGGCAAGGCAAACCAGGGGAAGAGGTTGAACTGTGTGTTTGGAAGGAATGAGCTTCGGTTTTGTTTAATAAGACTCTGGATTTCACCGTTTGTCCACAACCCACCGCAAGGAAAACTGGTCTCCAATGAATTGACTTTTTAAAAATTAATTTGTGGGACATGGGCATCGCTGGCTGGCCAGCAGTAATTGCCCATCTTAGTTGCCCTTGAATTGAGTGGCTTGCTAGGCTATTTCAGAGGACAGTTGAGAGTCAACCACACTGCTGTGGCTCTGGGCATTTGAAATGCTTTCCCTGCAGCAATAACACTCTAGGGGCGGGCTAACTAGTCTGAGTGTCAGACTTCCACCCCTTAATGGACAGTAAGTCCCATCCTCGAGAATGGCGACCAGAGACAGCTAAGTCATGGGCTTTTAGGGTGGGGAGGTATCGGAGAGCCTAGGGCAGGGGAGGGGCGGTTTTGGAGGACAGGCAGGAGGAGGAACAGAGTGTTACATCTTGGAGAGATGTGGAGGTGACCAGAGGCACACAGGGCACTCCTCAATTGAGGACCCTCCTTTACAAAGAAGCTGCAGTTAAGGGCACTTCTACATTATTTTAATACTTAACAAATTTTTGTTGAAAATCATCACAAAACATCTGGGACATCATTCTGTGGATTGCAAATCTTTCCTCACACATCAATCTGCAAAATACAGCTGAGTTTATAAAGTTTATTTATTAGTGCTACAAGTAGGCTTACCTTAACACTGCAATTAAGTTACTGTGAAAATTCCCTCGTTGCTATACTCCGGTGCCTGTTCGGGTACACTGAGGGAGAATTTAGCATGGCCAATTCACCTAACCAGCACGTCTTTGGACTGTGTGAGGAAACCGGAGCACCCGGAGGAAACCCACGCAGACACAGGGAGAAAGTGCAAACTCCACACAGACAGTGACCCAAGCCGGGAATCGAAACCGGGTCCCTGGCGCTTTGAGGCAGCAGTGCTAATCACTGTGCCACCATGGTTGTTTCACGTTTCCCTTCTAAAATTTAGAAGAACCCGACATTTACCATCAGCCGTTTTCTTAACGACATATTCTGTGAAAACACAGCCGGTGGGGGGTGTAAAAGTCAGCTCTATGGTAAACTTTTAAAAAAGTCTAATCCAATTGCATTAAATTATCCAATAACATTAAATCTCCTTAAGCAATAAAAGGATTTACATACATAGGGTAGGGATAGGGTTATCATGTCAGCGACTGACGAAAGCCAAAGCAGGGATCTGTAATCATTTTTAGTCGGAAAAGATATAATTAGCTGGGAAAGACAGTAGGTTATGGAATTACTTCTGGCTATCTCTTGAAAAGAGCCAGGGTAAACACAAGTCTAATGGCCACTATTATCATGCTGCAGTAGTTTTCCGGTGCTAAAACTCCCAATTCAACTAATTCGTGAAAACATTCAATTAGTTGACGGAAAGTAATATCCGGAAGGCAGAATTACTCTGAATAAAAACAGCTTGTTACATCAGCAGCACAGAGAACAATTAAAAATCCCATAAGCACTTTTGAGTTTTTTTCCCTAAACTATAGGATGATAGCCAGGGCAAGTGCCTAATCGTTATTCAGAACGGCTGAGACACCTCATTTTCACCCCCCTGAGACCTTTGAACACACAATCGTGGCATGCAGCAGCAATCCTAAAACATAAAGGAACCATGGAGATATGCAACGTGTCGCACCAAACCAAATCATTTAGTCTAATGACAGTCGCTCGCACAGCTTCAAGAGGGAGGTCTTTTAAATGAGTAACCTGCTGTGTTTTAAATATATTACAAAATCAGGTAGCAACAGATCAGAGCCACACCCTATTTGGAATATGATAATTTTCCATTAGACCCAGGTGAGCAATAAGCAATAATTCTGTTGACATTTTTTGGAAATCAAAATTAAAAGTCCATAATTCTGTTAAGAACTTTATCACAGGAATAACTGCACGTCACATATTACTAAAAACCTGATATTTAATTTCAAACAAACTGTCATTTCTGCACCTGCGTCAATTGTTAAAAAATAATCTCAACTGTCAACGAAGTCGTACACAAGCTTCCGCCAAATTCTTCAGTTAAATTACTGTGACTGAATGTCGAGTGTATAGTCTTCTCTCTTTTTTCAATAATACCCAAGTTCTGTACTAACAAGTGATTATTTATATACCCGAGACAGAGGTACAAAAGACCAAATTTTTGTGACGAGCGACAGGTTGCTTCAAATTAAATTCTGACATTCATTTTCTTCCAAATTGCAGTTTTTTAAACCTCCTGCAGAGTAATGCCATCAATTAAAAAAAAAATCTGGGTGCTCCAATACTTATTGTAACACCGTGTTGATGCCACGGATGTAGGAGTGATTTTGCAGTGTTGAATTTCATCAGTGCAAAGAGCTCCTATTGCGCCACAAAATTATTTTCTTCAGTGGTGCAGAAAATAGTTTCCCAACCTGAATACCACCGTCAGCATTCCCCCTCCTGATAAAATGAGTGAGCCCCTTTACAGAACTGGACTCTCATTCCCGACTGCAGAGTTACAGCTAGTTGGGTGTCCAATTGCATTTTCAACCTTGTATTTTCCTCTCCGTTATCCGTAATGAACGGCAATCCAAACTGTCACTAATCATCAGTGGGACTACTGCTCTCATGAAATCAGAGTGCTTTTGCAATTCACAATATTGTGTTTGGATAATTTGAAACTTGGCTGATTGGGGTTTGCACCATAGCGCTTAATTACCAGGCATGAGCGGCTGGCAAGGAAAAAAAAAATCAAAATTGTTCAATGAAACATTCTTCAAATTTCCATCCTTCCTGGTCACCATCTCACTGGGGCGACACGGTGGCACAGCTGCTGCTTCACAGTGCCAGGGACCCGGGTTCGATTCCCGGCTTGGGTCACGTTCTCCCCGTGTCTGCGTGGGTTTCCTCCGGGTGCTCCGGTTTCCTCCCACAGTCCGAAAGACGTGCAGGTTAGGTGCACTGGTCATGCCAAATTCTCCCTCAGTGTACCCGAACAGGCGCTGGAGTGTGTCGACTAGGGGATTTTCACAGTAACTTCACTGCAGTGTTAATGTAAGCCAACTTGTGACACTAATAAATAAACTTTACTTTAAACTTTGTATGTTTCGGCATAGTAACCAAAACAATGTAATCTTGAGAAAGGAGTGGAGGGTGAATGAACCAGAGATACTTAAGGTCAACAAAGTAAAATACAATACTTCAGTACTATTTCCAGAGGGGTGAAATTGAGTTAATTACCTTGATCTTATTCAAGGTAACCTCTTCAGAATTGTTGCCTATTTTTTATCAAGTTGGTGGCCATGTGGTTGTCTGCTAACACATTTCCTTGGATTGAGAATTGGAGAAACTCCTTTGCTGAAACAACCAACTGTAATGCTCTGAGATTTGGACCTTTGCAAATATATTATTAGCCTTACTTCAATGTTCACATGCAATGTTATTTAAGCCCCATTCTAGGGATTTGCACTTTTTGTGCAGCATAGTTTTGGTCCCCTTATTTGGGGAATGATGCAGTGGCATTGGAGGCAGTTCAGAGGAGGTTCACTAGATTGATTCCAGAGATGAGGGGTTTGTCATACGAGGAGAAATTGAACAGTTTAGGCCGATACTCTCCGGAATTTAGAAGAATGAGGGGAGATCAAATTGAGGTATACAAGATGATAAAAGGAATGGATAAAGTAGACATAGAGCGGATGCTTCCGCTGGTGGGGCATTCTAGGATGAGAGGTCATAGTCTTAGGATAAGGGGCAGCAAATTTAAAACAGAGTTGAGGAGAAACTATTTCTCCCAAAGGGTTGCAAATCTGTGGAATTCACTACCCCAAAGTGTGGTGGATCTGGGACAGAGAGTAAATTTGAGGAGGAGTTAGACAGATTTGTAATTGGTAATGGGTTGAACGGTTATGCGCAGAAGGCAGGAAAATGGGGATGAGGAGCATATCAGCCATGATCGAATGATGGAGCAGACTCAAATAGGCTGAATGGCCTAATTCTGCTCTTATATCTTATGAACTTAGGACAGTGGAAGTGCTGTACTGTCAGAGGTGTCATTTTTCAGAGTTGTCATCTTTCAGGTGAGATAGGTCCCGTCACCGCACTGAGGTGGACTATTTGAAGAACTGCAGGGCAGTTTTGCCGATGCCCTGGCCAACGTGCATCCCTCAACCAACATCATTGGAAGAAAATACATTTCTGTCCGTGGGATCTTGCAGTGCATTTCCCTATACTTAAAAAGTGTATACACTTCAAAATGTTTCACTGGCTGTGAACTATTTTGTGATGTCTTGAGATTGTGAAAGATGCAGGTTCTTCCTTTTTTTTTGATGGTTGATGAACACAATAAGCACAGAACAATGGTTCTTTTTTATAAAACAATGCTGGCTATTCTTTCATGGATGGTTACAGTCAAACCTAATGTAATTTTGACGAAAGTACCGTTCTAATACTTCAAAAATAATACTTTCCCTCTGCTGCCCCCTGACCCCCCCTCCCAAAATCCGACTTAAAGATAAAGCCATTTCTTACAATAAGGGGTATCGAATTTTACTGTCTCTGATCTAAAATATATATTCTTTTTCAGGTCATGAAAAAGCAAACTGTCTTTGAGCCAAAGCTGTTTGAAACAGAACAGTAAAATATGTTGGAGAAAAACACTATACAAAAAGATTCTGTCCACCCTCTTGAGGAGTAACTTATTAATTAGTTTATCTCTCTTGAAAAGGCCTGATCATCTGTGTGTTACACGGTTACATATTCCTACCTCTTGCCACTAAATGCTACACCAATGCGTTCTGCTATCAGGCAATCTAAATCTTGCGTCAGATGTTGCAAACTTCCTTCAAGTGGCTGAATTTATTTTCCTCAAGCAATTTGTATTCCGAGCTATCACTATTCCCATTGCCAACCTCATTTTTCAGTGAAAGGTTTAAAGACACAACATTAGTCAGTCCAGACATCCTGCTTTGTATCTAATCTCTGAACTACAAGGGGCTTTGGGCTCCAATTCACAATCTAGGAAAAGCTATCAAATGGCTTTTCCTAGCTTTGACAGGGTATAACCAGATAGATTGGCACTGGTGATTTGCAAAGGTAACAGATGTTTACTCCCATCCTTTATAACACATGGTTAACTTTGTTCCCTTAGAGCAACATTAAAAGTTTCACAACTCTAGTTGCATCCTGTACTATTTATTTAAAAAATCTGATTTGGTTTACAAACAAGACTTTCGCAAGCTCGAGTCAAAAATAACTTGGTGTACATTGCGTTATAAAACAATCAAAGACAGATTTCAAAATTATTTCTTGATTTCAATGTACAAACAGGCTTATTGCTAATCTTTTCCAGCTTTTCTATCAGGATGTCAGACAATTAAAACCTGCAAGAGGATCCTAACAGGTCATCCATTTGCCAAAGTGAACTGCTCAAATATTGTTAGAATACCTTCCTAGTGCTAAATTTACACTGCTACCAATAGCAGGAACCTGGAGTTTATATGTGCAGGTCTGTCTGGCATCTTATTTTTCTCTACTCATGTACATAATTTATTTTTGCGTTGAATGGGGAATAATTTAAAAAATTGTTCCTGTATTGGCATTTATGTTCTTTTTAATGCAAAAGGAGACTAATGTTTTGATTGATGATTTATATTGGACCACTTTTGCTGTGTTGGCAGTTTCATATTCAAATCACGAATTCAAACTTAAACTGAAGCTTTATACAAATTATGCAATTAAGTTGACATCAAAATCATTTCCAAAGTCGTATCTTTGTTTAAAAAAAAACTCATTTCAATTACACCACCAGAAGGCATTGATCAAAAGAGTGTGTTGTACAAGGTTGAACAGAAGTTATTTATCTCAGAATATCAGAACATAGAAAGTAATGAGGTCAAAACACTCACCTTATTAATTTCTCGCTTTAAATGACATGGGGAAAACTGATCTAAGTAGCGTCTGAAAGGCATTGCATCTATAGCTACTATTTCCGTGTTGCGCCTCTGCCAAACATCCCTGCGGAAAATCAAAAAATCCTTTGTAAAAAATTAACCTGTATTTATGTAGCATTATTTAACATTTTAAAACATCCCAAGACATTTCACATTAGCGCTATCAAACAAAATAAGATCATAGGGCAAATGACCAAAGCTTAATCAAAGATTAAGGAGTGCCTTAAAGGAAAGTGAGGTAGAGACACCGAGGTTTAAGGTAGGCAATTCTAGAGCTTAAGAGCTTGGCAACTGAAGGCACAACTGCCAGTTATGGAAAGGTTAAAATCAAAGATGCTGAAGAGGCTAGAATTGGAGGAGTGAAGATATCTTGGACAGTTGTAGGGCTGCAAGAGAATATAGAACAAGCTATTGTTCTTTTTACAGGATAAATCCAATGATGACTGATAAAAATCCAGAATATCACACAAATCAGTCGTTCAAAGTAGTGACTATTCTCTGTGAAACAGTGAAACTCAATTAAAATTCAGAGATCAGGAAGAATTGAATCTATAGAATGGGAAAAACCGTAATATCAAAACACCAACTATCAAGATTTTCTTTTTACAGAGGTAGTGACAATTAATTAATTATTCCACCTTTGTGCAACATGTATGAATGAGAAAAAGACTGAGATAAGTTTGATTGATTAATTCTACACAGATACGCATCTTTGGAGTCTTAATTATGACAACCATTTTCTCTTGGTCAAAACATGAAATGCAACAATAATGCATCATTTCAGTATAAATGAATCCTTACCATCATGGTACTGAAAGGTTTTTGCTTGAATATTACCATAAGCAAAGCAGTCAGACAAAGAGAAGCTGCATCAAATAAAGGCAGCTTAATAACAAGTTTCACTATTAATTCTGTAACTAATCCAATAAGGTTTGACACAGATACAGATTTGAGCAGATTGAATCACAACATGGCGGTTAGTGACAATTTTCTTTATCTAACAATTGTTTTAAAACTTTGGATTATTCCGCTCTAACCGCTCTAAGGCGTCTCTATAACTGTCCCTAGTGAAGAGGGCAGGCAGATGAGCTACTTTAGGTAACTTAGCAATGCTGTTCGAGAAACTCAACTTGACCCCTCTAGGGAATGCACATTCCCCTCAGTGCAAACAAAGGCAAAGAGAGCAGAAAGATCACCTTGCTGGGTCTCCATTCTTGTTACATGGACTTTCTCAAGTAGAGTATGGTCTGCACTTATAATAGGTAGTCTGAGCTATTTAAATAAAGCAGGACATTAATAGTTCATTCTGTGTTCTTAATTTCTGGTAGGAAGGCAGGTTTGCACCTCAGTGCCGAGATAGCCAGAAGACCTGGGTCCCCATTGATCCCAGAGTTTATGAGCACCCTGGAGAATGCTAATGGTTTGAAGCTACGTGACTTGAAACACCTTTCTAGAGTTTTAGGAGATAATGGAAACTCCCAAATTCCATTAGGGGCCATTGGGCCTGATCAAAGGGACTGACATATCGATGCATGCCTAAGATTGAGAGGCTTGGAGTTTCAAATAACGCTCCTAACCTATTCCGCCTGCTCTAGGCTTGATATTGTGGATGTCCCTGGTTGCTAACAGCTTGTGGTAGGAGATCCTGGTGTTTGAGCATCAAGAAAGAAGGGCTCACCACAGATACCTGCTCTAGTAATTCTATAATACATTTCCCTTGTAGGACAGAGAAGTTAGTGTTAACTTATCTTCTTCCTGCCTTGCAACAACAGGTTAAAGAAAGAACCCTACCAGATTAGGAATCATAGATGCAAACACAAGTCTGATCACTCCTTCCTGTTAAAAAGGTTAGCTAGAACCTGGCTGGATATTCAAATTGTAGTGAGAAATGGTTAATTTTTCCTCTAAGGCGATTAGAAATGGCCATCTCCAGGGCAATTAGGGCTAGGCACTAAATGCTGACTTAAGCAGTGATACGCACATCCAATGAATGAATTATTATTAATGAAAAAACAAAAAGTTTTGAGCAACACTTTTTAAACTTAGAAATTTGTTGAAAAGATTTCTCTGACAAAAGGTTAATGGGAAATAATACAACCAATTTGTAATTATAATATAGTTCAGCAAGGATAAGTTAATGGCATGTATAAGTGCGCTGATAAATAATACAGGTCCTTTAACTTTATTCCCTGTATTTCACAGAAAATAGAATCCACAAGAGTATTCTTGGTATTTTGTCACCAGTGGACTTTGTTAACCAATTTCACAAAAACAATAACAAAGCAAAGTAATTCAGAAGAGCTAGACATAATTGCTAAATACAATTGAAGCTGCACTTCTAAGCCATTACCTTTGAATCTTGTCACTGCAACTCCCCACCCATTTGTAGGTATCTGCGTAGCCTTCGTAGACACTGTATTGCTCAGTACCTGAAAACGTCAAGACAATTTGTTTTACAAATCCAAAGACTCCCCTCCACCCCCATCTTTTATTATTATTAAAACTGTCTACAATTTTACCAGAAAGTTGAACAATAGCTCGGAGAAGATTCATTTAATCTCCTGCTGAGATTAGTCAAATTATCAGTATCCTGGAGATTCTTTCAAATAGTCACTTAAGAAAAAAAATTAAATATAGGGATTGTGGCAGATGAGCAGCATTATGGACACCAAAAAATATATTTTTATAAATGTGGAACAAAAACAGCATATTCTGGAAGTATTTAGCAGGTCAGGCACCATCTGGCTTGCAAATTGAGAAACTTCAGAACTGTATTAGATTTTTAGCATGTGAAAGAACAGAGAGGAGAGGAAGAACAAAAACTAATCCCTCTGATAGGATGAATGACAGGAGAGATTACATTTTTTAAACATTACTTTTTTGGGAAGTAGGCATTCCTGGCTGGGCCAGTAGTTATGGTCCATCCCTAATTGCCCTTCAACTACGAGGCTTGCTGGGCCATTTAAGCATCAATCACAAATGGCAATAGGATTGGTGGCGCAATGTCAAAGGTAATGGGACAAGAAATAAAAGATTTAGCTACTCTGCATGCTACATGACGAGGGGGTCCAAGGATAGGAAGAAGCAGCCTGAAATCTAGCTGATTTTTCTTTCTGTCTCCCCCATCACGGGGACACCAGCACCAACCACAGCAACCTCATCATCATTAGGTTCCCATTTTCTGTCTCTGTGCAGACCAGGTATCAAATCTGGCACCTTCCTGGATCGAGCTCAGAATCAATATGACACTGTAAACACCAGAGGCTACAAGGGAGTCAATGTTTCTTTATTCTGGCATTAGATGTTTGAAAATGCTTCTTGGTTTAGATAGTCCCGTTGCATCATCAATAACCTTTCTTTAGATGTAACAATGAACTACCAAGAAGTATTTCAAATTTCATTTTGAAACAGTAGCCTACAAACATTTGTGATATTACTGTATTTGAGATATGCCCCTCCCTATTACAAGGGTTAGCTTGACTCAGTGTAGGACTTTAGTGCAGGAGTCACTTTGCCAGAGCTGAAGTCTTTCACATAAAACTAGTGCTTTGACTAACTGTTGGGTGGATATAAATAATATCACCAAAGGCACTGCTCCAAGAAGTGCTGCAAAGTTTGCTGGCTTTGTTAGCCAATGTCTATCCCCTAATTACTACCAAAAGGGACTCCATTGATCACATCCATATAGCAGGAGTGATTCAAAAAAGTAATTAATTGGCTTTGGGATATCTAGAGGACATGATACATGCGACATAAATGCAAGTTACTCCTTTCTACTTCAACAACGGCCCCAACCAGTCAATCAGCTAACACTTCTGTCACAATCATGGACAAACAAATTTCACATAAGCATTAAAGGCTTGCAAACCATTATCACAAACATTCTGCAAATTTGATATTAAATCATTTCAGTGACTTTGAGCCATAATTATTGTGGAAGTTCAACCAAATATGTAAAGCAATAAATTGGCAGCTATTAATTGTAGGAACAATTCTATGATAATTGGGAGACTTGATCTCTTAATTCTGTAGAGAATAATATTTTGAGTTGTAGGCTGCACAATTTAAGAACAACTCAAAGAACAAGCTTCAATTCGTTAGGGTACCAGAGCAGATACACCAAAGTATGTTATGAGGCTCAACTCGACCCCAACAGTTTTTTTCTCATTAGTGTGAATTGATACACTAGGAAGTTTTTAACAAAACAAACTTTATTTTAACAATACAGTTTAACTATAACAAATGAATTAGCTTAATTTTAACCAATTGAAACACTTAACATGACAAGATACAATTCTTAACCCCAATCCATCTCCAATTCAAGCAATATTCTTCTTATAGACTTAAACTCCTCTTCAAAATCAATTAGCAACACATAGGCTCACGTGCTTGCATTTGGGTTGCCAAACCTCGAGCCTCCAGGACACTTCTGGAGAGAGCCAGAGAGAGAGAGAGAGAGACTGATTTCTCCTAGCAGGTCCCAAACAACAACTTCCAAAGAGACTGCAAGAGAGGCAGACAGAGACATCTCTTGTTTCTTTCAGAACCCAGCAATAACTGCCTGCTTTTCCCTGTAAGCTTAGCTCCTCCCCTTAAGCACAGGATTGTCTCTGTCAATCAACCTAATTAAAACTCTGCTTCGAAACCCCAGGGGAAAAAAACAAATAAACAAAAATGCATTAACTCAGATTAAAACAAACACATCCCTAGCTAAGATCAATCATGAGTCTGCATTCTCAGCACATGAGCTGCCTGGTTTGCAGACAATTCGGCACCGTGTAAAACAGAGCTGAGATTTAACATACCCCTCACAAGAAACATGATAGAAATAATTTCTTAAAGGCACAGTATCATCATCATTTCAGTAGTTTTTCTCTTGTTAACCTTTTTTCCCCCTTCTGTTGACTCCTTGCTGTGACACTGTTCCATGGAGACTGGAGGCCCTCTGAAGCCTCCCTGAATATTGAACATTATTGATGTGGGAACTTTAAGAGTTAATAAAGTAAAATAAGTAAAGTTTATTTATTAGTCACAAGTAAGGCTTAGATTAACACTGCAATGAAGTTACTGTGAAATTCCCCGAGTCACCACACCCCGGCGCCTGTTTGGGTCTATGCACCTAACCAGCCCGTCTTTCAGACTGTGGGAGGAAACCAGAGCACCCGGAGGAAACCCACGCAGACACGGGGAGAACGTGCAAACTCCACGCGGACAGTGACCCAAGCTGGGAATCGAACCCAGGTCCCTGGCGCTGAGAGACTGCAGTGCTAACTACTGTGCCACCGTGCCACCCAAACTGCAAGAAACATCAAAGTCTAACCCAATACTGAAGTCCTGACACTAACACCTCACAAGTCCAACAATTGGTTAATAAATAGGAGAAGAAACCCAGGTCTATTTTCACTTAATAAAGTCATTGAGCAATATAGCACAGAAACAATATAGCACAGGCCTTTCAGCCCAACCGGTCCGGGTAATGTATTAGCATGGATAGAGGATTGGTTAACTAACAGAAAGCAAAAAGAGTGGGGGTAAATGGGTGTTATTCTGGTTGGCGATCAGTGACTTGTGGTGTGTCTCAGGGATCAGTATCGGGACCGCAATTGTTTGCGATTTACATAGATGATTTGGAGTTGGGGACCAAGTGTAGTGTGTCAAAATTCGCAGATGACACTAAGATGGGTGGCAGAGCAAAGTGCGCAGAGGACGCTGAAAGTCTGCAAAGGGATATAGATAGTCTAAGTGAATGGGCGAGGGTCTGGCAGATGGAGTACAATGTTGGTAAATGTGAGGTCATCCATTTTGGTAGGAATAACAGCAAAATGGACTATTATTTAAATAGTAAAGAATTGCAGCATGCTGCTGTGCAGAGGGACCTGGGTGTCCTTGTGCAGGAATTTCAAGGAGTTGGTTTGCAGGTGATTAAGAAGGCAAATGGTATTTTGTCCTTCATTGCTAGAGGGATGGAGTTTAAAAACAGCGAGGTTATGTTGCAGCTGTATAAGCTGCTGGTGAGGCCACACCTGGAGTACTGTGTACAGTTTTGGTCTCCTTACTTGAAAAAGGATATACTGGCACTGGAGGGGGTGCAGAGGAGATTCACTAGGTTGATTCTGGAGTTGAGAGGGTTGGCTTATGAAGATAGCCTGAGTAAACTGGGGCTATACTCATTGGTATTCAGAAGAATGAGGGGAGATCTTATAGAAACAGATAAGATTATGAAGTGAATAGATAAGATAGCAGCAGGGAAGTTGTTTCCACTGGCGGGTGAAACTAGAACTAGGGGGCATAGCCTCAAAATAAGGGGAAGCAGATTTAGGACTGAGTTGAGGAGGAACTTCTTCACACAAAGGGTTGTGAATCTGTGGAATTCCCTGCCCAGTGAAGCAGTTGAGGCTACCTCGTTGAATGTTTTTAAGACAAGGATAGATACATTTTTGAACAGTAAAGGAATTAAGGGTTATGGTGAGCGGGCGGGTAAGTGGAACTGAGTCCACAAAAAGATCAGCCATGATCTTATTGAATGGCGGAGCAGGCTCGAGGGGCCAGATGGCCTACTCCTGCCCCCAGTTCTTATGTTCTTAGGCTGACCATGGTGCCCTCCCAGCTAGTCCCAACTGCCTACGATTGGCCCATATCCCTCTAATCCTTTCCCATCTATGTACCTATCCAAATGCTTTTTAAATGTTGCTATTAAACCTGCCTCAACCACTTTCTCTGGCAGCTCGTTCCATATACGCACCACCCTCTGTGTGAAGGAGCAAAGAATTTCAAAGCTTTTCCTTCCACTGTCTGCATCATACAAAATCATTTAAAAATGTCAAACCGTAATAAAAAACAGCAACTCATTCTTATTAAATCATTTAAAATGCGTAACCAGAAATGGTGTCGTAGTTGAAACTAAACACTTTTGTATTTACATATTCCATCCAGTACCTATGACAATTCACTGTATATGCTTTCACAGAAGATCTGCCCTCAACAGAAAAGGATTCAAATGACCATAGAATCCCTGCAGTGCAGAAGGAGGCCATTCGGCCTATCGAGTCTGCACCTACCACAATCCCACCTAGGCTCTATTCCCGCAATCCCACAGATTTACCCTGCTAATCCCCTGACACAAGGGTCAATTTATCATGGCCAATCAACCTAACCTGCACATCTTTTGACTGTGGCAGGAAACCGGAGCACCCAGGGGAAACCCACGCAGATACGGGGAGAATGTGCAATATGTGATACGTGAATGTGTGTGAAACAAAGAAGCCTATCCTAACATAACATCCCACCTAACAGTGGGTCAATGGTTCATAATACAAAGTGGACATAGAATGTCCAAGTATTTGTCTGCAAGTAATTTGTTCTTTGATAAAACTGAAGCGAGTCTGTAGAAATGTTAATCACTGTGCCTGAATGGCAGCACAAATCAAGGATATAATAGACATTGGGGACTGATATAATCTAATGCTGGGATTTACAACCACAAAACTCTCTGGGTGCTTTCCTCTCACCAGTCGTGATGTTGTACCAATTCTGAGATTAGTTTACAGTTCTGTAACTCCATCAGGTTCGGGTTATGTTAAAAACAATGTAAAATAATACAATGATAAGAGTAAACAGCATCTGCCTCCATAGTAATATGCACCAAAGCTTTTAGAGCTTTTGCAGCTGACATCAAATTGCACTTGCTGATAATGGCAGGATGTTACCTAGCGATTCAGCCACCCAGTAAAACGTTCAGTCTGAATGGAACACGGAAGAAGTAATATCAAATAAAATAGTGGAAATGCTCACAATAATTGCTCCCATGATGAATCCCTGATGACTGAATGATATTTAACAAATACCATAACTTAAAAAAAGGAAATGCTCCTCCGTACCTCCTCAGTGACAAAAAACTGTTGACTATTACCAAATAAAATGCACTCTTCAACCTTGCAACCAGTTAAGATCTTTAGGATCCACAAATGTTTGATTCCTGGAAATATTTGACAATCAAAAAGTATTTAAATATGCAATATTTAAATAGAGGCTTATTTCCTCAAACATTGGTAGCTTGGGAAAGCCAAACACACCGAACACTGCTGTTAGAGCAGCCAACTACAGCTCCCTCTATTGTCTACAGTCAGAATTTTACCTTTCACTTAATTCAATTCCCTTCCAGTTTATGCTTACACAAGAACTGCCAATTTCTGTCAGATCACATTAGCCACTTAAACAAAACAAGTTTAACTCGAGCTGTGCATATATTAGAATTGATCTATCTTCCCAGTTAAATCCCTGTAGGTCCCAGGGTTTCCAAATGAGAAGGGAAGATCAAAATTATTTTCAACATTTCATTTCATTTCAACGTGATGTCGGTGCTATTTGGTATGCTGTCAATTCACTGTTGTCGACAATGCAAGGCATCAGGCAGTATGAATCGCCAAGTAGCAGAAAGGAAAACAGCACACAGGTGTTACCTGAAGCAAATGTTGGAGCTATTTTAATAAAGAAAGGAAGAATGTGCATTTAAATTGAACTTTTAATGACCGTAAAGTGCACCACGGCCTATGGAGTACCACTGAAGTGTAGTTACTATAACAATAGAATCCCTACAGTGCAGAAGGAGGCCATTTGGCCCATCGAGTCTGCACCGACCACAAACCCACCTAGGCCCTATTCCCGTAACCCCACATATTTACCCTGCTAATCCCCCTGACACGGGTCAATTTAGCATGACCAATCAACCTAACCCACACATCTTTGGACTGTGGGAGGAAACCGGTGCACCCGGAGGAAACCCATGAAGACACGAGGAGAATGTGCAAACTCCACAAAATGTCGGAAAGTGTGGCAGCCAACAAGAGAACAAGATCCTCAAATAACCAGATAATCTGTTTTAATGATTTGATTGAGGACTAAATAGCAATAGGATACCAGGATAACGTCCCTGTTCTAATTTTAATAAAGTGATAGGATCTTTAAAGTTCATCTCAGAGTGCAGATGGGCAAGGATCAACAGTTCACCCATTCACTCAGCACTGTACTGAAGTAGCCACCTAGATTGTGTGCTCAGGTCTCTGGAGTGGGTATGGAACCCACCCCTTCCCGACTCAGTGCAAACTGAACTGAGGTTGACAGAACATTTTCATACGTGGAAGGAAACATAATGTAAAAGCTTCAAATGGTGATGAGTCACTATGTTCAGAGTTACATTGGCGCAGTGACAGCATGAAACCAAGGTGAATTCTATAACTATGTCACTTGTATTATTTTTGGAATTCCAGCCTAAAATTTATATAATTCATTTTCATGACACTTTGTGTAATTAAGTTGCTCAGTTGTACATTTTTGGAGTTCATATGCCTCTGTTCACTGTAAACAAACCTCCAACTAATAAACTGAAATTGCCCATTCATGAATTTAAAATAGCATTAAATAATGTTGTGCACATACACTCCTGGATTTATGTAGAAAAACAGTATACCAATTGTGTGACAGTCTCTAATAGTGCAGCAAACAAGCACAAGGAAAGTAGGTAATGCAGGCAAGTAGTGTTTATTTTCTGCACATATTGTTCCTCTTTTCTTGCCTTTCTCCCATTCAGCAGGGCAGAGTTGAGAGCCAAAATGGGGAACGTGTAGAATATACAGAATAATTCTGTGGCAGCATAAATGAAAAGCTGCACAAGTGAAGTCACAGATTTCTATCTTACACAAGAAAGGGTTAGAAATGGTATTCTTCAGAAATTAGTTAAATAATTGTAAAACAAAGTTACTGGCTATCTAAACTTCTCAGCTTGTGTATTTACTATTGACAATTTCTTTTCTGTTCCTCATTTCTTGTTTCCCCTTCGAGTGGTAATAGAATAACATTTAAAATGCAAGGCCTCTCAAAATCACATTGAATACAAGGCAAACATTTGTGAGACTTGTACTAATCAACTTAGGACTGGAATTACAGGAAACAAAATAATGGTGTTACAGACAGCTGTATTCAACCATACATCCTTTTCAATAGCTAAATATTAAGATGCTTTTATTAATTCATGGGATGTTAGCGTTCCTGGCTAGGTCAGTCTTTGTTGTGCATCCTAATTGCCTTAGAGAAGATGGCAGTAAGCCTCCTTCTTGAAGCGTCACAGTCCATGTGGTGTAGATACACCACTAGTGGCATTTGCTACCAATTAAACCTGTTGGACTTTAACCTGGTGTTGTCAAACTTCTTACTGTGTAGACACACCCACAGCAATGTGAGGAAGGGAGCTCCAGGGTTTTGATCCAATGACAATGAAGAAATGGCAATGTGTTTCCGAGTCTACATATTAATTAGTGTCACAAGTGGGCTTACATTAACACTGCAATGAAGTTACTGTGAAAATCCCCTAGTCACCACACTGCGGCCCCTGTTCCGGTGCACTGAGGGAGAACATAGCATGGCTAATGCACCTAACCAACACGACTTTCAGTCAGGATGGTGTGTGGTTTGTGGAGGGCAACTTGCAGGTGATGGTGCTGCCATGTGTCTGCTGTTTTTGCCTTTCAAGGTGATAGTAGTCTTAGTTTTGGAAGATGCTATTGAAGGAGGTTTGTCAGATTGCTGCAGCATATTTTTAGATGTACACACTGCTGCCACTGTGCGCCTATAATGGGGTGAGTGAATGCTTAGGGTGGTGACTGGGAAGTGGGTCAAATGGACTGCACTATCCCGCTTTTTATTTGTGGACAGGATATACCTGATCCGAATCCGATAGCAGAGCAAAGCAATTCCGCAGTACCGCAGGGCACTGTTATTGATTGACCAGCCAAATCGGAGGGGTATATCAAGGGGTCAACTTGCCACTGTAGATTGGTTCTAGCTGGATAAGCAGCAGGAAACCTACTTGCCAAGTTACACAGTTCTAGCTGGTTATAGTTTCGCAGTGCCTTAAGCAACATTTCAGATCTTTAGGCCTTAGCCCTGTGTTCAAGCTCTCTGGTTTAGCTAAGTGTGCCCATTCATGAAATGCCCAGAGACAGTGAATACTTCAAATTAGACGAACAGAAATTCTGCATATAGTTTACTCGTCAATTTGATGTAGAGACTTAAACATTGCAATGGATTTTCATACATCTTAGAAAATAAGCTGATCAAAAAGTTGGGACATGCAGCAAAGTGGAGTGGCAAGAACCCTGGGTGGGATTTTTCTCCCTCTCCATGGCGTGTTTTGCAGCAGTGGGCCACTTGCTGGTGGCGGGATCGTAAGGTCCCGCCATTGTCAACGGGGTTCCCCGTTGAATGCACTCCTCGGTGCCTGGAAACCCGCGGCGGGGTGCATCATCGATCGGCGGCACCATAAGATCCTGCTGGTGTGAACGGCGGCAAGATTTCGGCGCCCATCTTTATTAAAAACAATGTTTTAAGCTGAAGCGCAGTAATGCAAGGACTTCATTCCATCGTTTGATGAATAAGATTAAGTGTAACGCGCACAGCGATGACTTTGTTTACCCAACGACTGCACTTTTTTTTTATTAAACCATTTAATACTAATACATTACTTGTTTTCTAACACGTAACATTCAATGTGACTGATCGGTGTTCAGGGCAGTGCCTGTTGGTTGACAGAAGAAAAAAAAATGCATTTTAATCGTGACAGAAAAACTTGATATCAGCTTCATGTTTATTTACTGCTGTGGGCAATGAACTTCAAATATCAGCACTTCTTTACTGCTTAAAATTCTGACAAATTGACAAGTTGGAAAGAAATGTCTCCGTTAAGCGAACAGTAACAATAGCAAAAAAAAGGAAGGAGTGACCTTTTTCCCTGCTCTCCAAGGACAACCTCTGAATTAAAGTGTATCGAAATATTAGAAAATTTAAAAAATCTTTCAAGTATTCAGTGAAACGAATCTTCTGAGTACAATGCAAAAACCACTTTAAAATACATAAATTGTTTAAACATAAAATGTTAATATTTAGAACTGTCAGACAGTAGAATTTGTATCCATTTAGACCTCCAATCAGTCTCTTAAAATACATTCCCGGGGAATCCCCATTAATCAGTTGGGCCTGACCTTCAAGTGTTCTTCCATTAAAGATAAAATTAAAATATCAGCCTCTTGCCATCTGCAGTTATGTCAATTAAATTGCTGTAATTCATTAAAATCTACCAATCTGACTCCAACATTTACGTCAGACTCCCCAATTCCTAAAGTGCCCATGAAATAAGCTGCTTCTCCCTGGAATTATACAAATTTATCATAGGGCAAAGCATCGCTTCTTGATCTCCTCCAAACACGGCATCAGCAGGGAGAAATTTAATTATGTGCTTTTGAAATGTTCAGCCCTTCTTCAAATATATCAACTCGGTTACATCCATTAAGCCTTTTGTCAGGATAGATCAGAACTAAATATAATGAATAGATCAGACAGACGGGGCACTAAGGAGTCTTGGCCAAAGTCAGGCACAAAAATAAATGCGCTGGACTTTGAATAACAAGTATGATGAAATATTTTTCTCCATTAAGGGGCCACAAGATTCATCTGTGGTTATTAATGGCCTCGCTGCACAATAATACTAAGGACCTTAACTGTAACCCTCTGAAAGTGATAATAAGTCACTTCTCAGAAAGTGAATCATCACAACCCATCAGTGTTTGGCTCAGAACACCAATTGTGCTCAGACTTTGAAGGATGTTGTTTGGGTAGGGTTTCAGTGTCACTTCCAAACCATTCATAATCAAAGAAATCTTATGGGGTAGAATTTTCTGTGGGGTGGAATCGGAAAGTTACGTCTGACACTGCACTCCTCTCTGTGCCCATTTTGCAGGTACTATTTACACCTACATTTTCGGACAAATCTCAACATAAATAAAAATATAGATAAACAAACAGAAACCAGTGTAAACTACTAACTTCTTAAAAAACTTGTTCATGGGATGTGGCCATCGCTGACTAGGCTAGCATTATTGCCCATCCCTCATGGCTTTGAGAAGGTGTTGGTGAGTTGATTTCTAGAACCACTGAATCCACAGTGGCACAGTGGTTAGCACTGCTGCCTCACAGTGCCAGGGGCCCAGGTTCAATTCCCGGCTTGGATCACTGTCTGTGCGGAGTCTGCACGTTCTCCCCGTGTCTGTGTGGGTTCCCTCCGGGTGCTCTGGTTTCCTCCCATAGTCCAAAGATGTGCGGGTTAGGTTGATTGGCCATGCTAAATTGCCCCTTAGTGTCAGGGGTTAGGGCCTGCGTGGGATTGTGGTTGGTACAGACTTGATGGGCCGAATGGCCTTCTTCTGCACTATAGGATTCTATATGGTGCAGGTTCCACTGAAGTGCTGTTGAGTAGTGAGCGCCAGGAATTTGAACCACAACAATTAAGGAATGATGGTATTTTTGCAAGTCAGGTTGGTGTCTGACTTTGAGGGGAACTTGCAAGTGGTAATGTCGCCATGCACCTGTTGTTCTTTTCCACATGTAAGAGAGGTTGTGGCTATGGCGACGTGCTGTTGATGAAAGCATTTCAAATTGCTACCATACACATTGTAGATGGCACACTTGAGCCACTCTGTGCGGGTAATGGAGGCAGTGAATGTTTAAGGTGTTGGATGGATTGCCAATCAAGCGGACTGCTTTGTCCTGGATGGTGTCAAGCTTCTCAAATGCTGCTGGATGCACTCATCCAGGCAAGAGAGTGTTCCATCACATTCTTGACTTGTGCTTTGTAGATGGTGGACAGGCTTTGGGCAATTACTCACTGCAGAATATCCAGCCTCTGAACTGCTCTTGTAGGCACAATATTTATGAGGCTGGGTCATTTCAATTTCTGGCTCATCGTAATCCCCCAGGATGTTGGTGGTAGGGGCATTTGGCAATGAAAATGCCACTGAATGTCAAGAATGTCACTTTTCAGCCCAAGTCTGAATGTTGTTCAGGTCTTGCTGCACGCAGACATGGGATTGATATGCAATCTGCGGAGTTAAGAATGGAGCTGCACACTGTAAGCACCAGTGATCATCCCCCCCCATTCCCAATTCTAACCTTATGATGGAAGGAACGTAACTGACAAAGCAGCAGAGGATGGTTGGGCCTAACCGCTGTAGTGGTGTCCTTAGGCTGAGATGATCTCTGACAACCAGCTTTCTTTGTTGGAGGCATGACTCCAGCCAGTGAAGAGTTTTCCCTGAATCCTACTAACTTCTTAACGCCACACTCAGACAAATACTGCACTGCTGTCAAGAGCAGTCACCCTGACCTCATTTCTTGTTTGTCCATATTTGGACAAAGCCTGTGGCTGCCATGCATTTTCTGTCAAAGGGTTAACTTTAAAATGGTATTGGGGAGAAGAACATCAAAATCGCAGAATTTTAACAACTTGTTGGATAACCAAAATTATCTGAAAAAATATTTTGGACCAAAAATGGCTCACTTAGCTGAAAGAAATTTTCAATTTGTCTGCAACATTTAGACTGTCGGTGAATTTTGATGGGAAATCACAAAGGAGGATAAATCTCAGTGGAACATAGAACCCCACTTCAAGTGCCCTTTGGTATGTGGATGTGGAAATTCCTTTCCAACACTATGGATCTTGAAATGTGCACAAAAGGGAAGATGCATTAAGAGAAGACTTAAAGTTAACACTTTCCCTCTCCTAAATGCAGCAAGAAATAACTGCTTCGCCTGTTATGTTTCTAATAACATTTTTTCCTTTCCGCATCAATTATTAAAACTGCTGTTGGCTATATAACTTGATATTTTAAACCAGGTAATCATAAAAAAGCACTCTGTACTGTAATAAACGACAATATGATCTGGTGAAACCTGATCACAATACAATAAGAATTACAATTTAAAATCCAAAGAGCAAAATATGTTTATTTTTTCTAAAAAAGTGGATGGCATTCACTGTTCGAACAAAACTAAATAGATTTTATAAGAAAATGACCAATCAATACTGCTCTAAGCAATATTCAGTAATTGCGAATTTAAGTCAGATATTTAAATCTCTTCATTGCTCCCTTTAAAGTTTTGTTATTAAGCACAGCCAGTTTCTTCCAACGGCAGTAGCTTGACTTTTTTGTGCAAGAATTTAACACAGAACAAGGCCTGCACAGTATCTTCTGGCTGTTTTGCAGCAATTTTTGTTCATGCATGTAGCTGATGGGGGATATTGCGGCACTTCATTTTAATCATGTCACCTGGTGACAACATCCACAAACATAGCAGGCTGCACGGTGGCACAGGGGCTGCATGATGGCACAGGGGTGGCACGGTGGCAAGCACTGCTGCCTCACAGCGCCAGGGACCTGGGTTTGATTCCTGGCTTGGGTCACTGCCTGTGTGGAGTTTGCACATTCTCCGTGTCTGCGTGGATTCCCTCCGGGTGCTCCAGTTTCCTCCCACAGTCCAAAGATGTGCAGGTTAGGGTGCATTGGCCATGCTAAATTCTCCCTCAGAGTACCTGAACAGGTGCCGGAGTGTGGCGCCTAGGGGATTTTCACAGTAACTTCATTATAGAGTGAATGTAAGCCTACTTGTGACTAATAAACTTCATAGTGTGGTGTCCACATGTATCTCAGTGGCATCCATCTTTACTGCTCATTCAACTCTCTCAGCCTCTCGCTTATAAAATATAACATCTTGGATGAGGGTTAGAAACATTGGAAATATTGAAGCGACCATCTTTGACTCCCACTATAAACAGTGTATTCTTGCCACTGATTCCATTTCAATCCCTGGCTAGTGCCGCAGGCTTTTTGCAACCTCTGCATTCTATTTAACCCAAACTGAGTGTCCCAATTCCTACATTTTTCATCACAGGTTTACTTCCACCTCTAATCACATACCTCCATCCCTACTTTGGCGCACCTGCCAACTTTCTCGGTGTTGAATAGAGAGGATATTTTAACCTACTACCATAGGTCCAGAGGAACACAAACTCCAAATTTCACATCATACAAAATTAATTTCAAGGAATATCAATTATTTATTTTGAAACTGTCCTCTATATTTAACTTTTCCTTCTCGCCCTTTGTAAATTTCAGCATATCCAAAACCCTATTGCCTGTATCCCGTGCCACACCAAGTCCTGTTTATTTATCACTGTCGTACTTGTTGATCTACATTGGCTCCGGGTCCCCAAATGTTTTAAACTTAAAATTCTCATCCTTGAGTTTAAATTGCTTCACTGCCTTATCTTTCTCCATTTCTGAACCTTCACCCCTTCCCACCCACCCACCACCCCCTTGCAACCAGGAAGAACCCCACAATTGGCAGCACTACAAACAAAAATCCTCACATAATTTGGTCTTTTTCTGTTAATCAAACAAAGCACTCTATGGCGTTCACCAATCGTAAATCAATAAATCGAATAATAAGGAAACATGCATCAAAACTTTATATATCATCACTTTAAGTCTACTCTTTGGGCTATGTATGGGATCCCCTTCAACCACAATGTTTTGGAAAGAGTCGAGGAGGAAGTACTTTTCTTCATTTAGTTAGCTTCTAAGGAGAGAAGAAATTAATATGGCAACTGGAGAACATCAGTTTCAGTTTAGCTTCTGAAGGTCATTTATTTCATTTGCTTCTTGGTGGTCTAAATAAAATGTATCCTTCAGCCAACCACTGTTTTGTGCGAGTACTTTATTGGATGACTGAGCATGCGATTTTCCCTTTCATCCCTGAAGACAATTAAGAAACAATAGAGGTACCATTACATCCAAGTAACAATAGAGGGAAGCAACTAACCATAGTCCACAAATGGCCATAGGCATCTCTCTCCATTAGAGAGAGAGAAGAGAGACACAACTAGTTATATATATATCTTGAAGAGGACAGCTCCGCTTAGGCAACACACAGGCAGGTCTCCATAAGCTACCACAGCCAGTTACAGGAATTGAACCCAGGCAATTTAAATTTCTAGATGTATTATATAGGCTATAAACTAGTGGGAAAGATATAAAAACAATTTTGCAAGGAAATTAAAGATAGGTGCAAGAACTATCATGTAATTATGGTGTATTATCTTAATATAGACTTGGATAGTAATAGCACAAGTGATAGTCAGGGGTAAGAGTTTCATTCATGGGATGAGTGTGTTGCTGGCTGGACCAGCATTTATTGCCCATCCCTAATTGCAACCGAGTGGTTTGCTGGGTCATTTTGGAGGGCATTTAAGAGTCAACCACATTGCTGTGATCTAGCAGGTTTCCTCTCCTAAGGTACATTTGTGAACCCGATGGGTTTTTACAACAATCGACAATGGTTTCACTGCCTCCCCACAGAATGCCTTCTTGAGAATTTTCTAGATCAGTATTTTTCCAGTCTGAAGAGAAAAAATTTGCAGGCCGATGTGGAATGGCGGGGGAGTGGGGCATGGGAATTGCTCTGACAGAGACCCGGCCAAAAACAGAACAGGCCAAATAGCCTGTGTGTGTGCTGTAACCATTGTATGATCAGGCCGTACCTCAACTGCAACCTACTGCAGCTTAGATCAAATCAGAGGGTAGTAGGCACAGACTTCAGCATATCTCCAATCCTATCATTTTAAATTAGTGAACAAATTAGTGCCACAAATTAAAAATATTTGCTTCCACTGGCAAATGCTGCGATCATATATCGGGGAGAGAGATTAATTTGCACAAGTACACAGTAAAGTTAACAAATTTTAATTTAGTAACATGAACATGCTGCAAGATATTTGTTGGATTTTTCTTGCACAAAATATTCATTTAAGTAATTAGGATTGTGCAATATTTTCTATATTAACTCTACAAGAATCACTAAGTCACAACATCAGCTTCAAAACAAGCAACAGAAAGTGACAGGCACACCTGCTTCACCTGTTTGTTTTGTACATATAAGCCCATTCAAAGGAAACTCCCTATAACCTGTTGCACTACAATCAGACCCCTTGACAATGGAGGTGAACTGTGGCACACCCATTGACAGGCAGTGTGATTACAGCATGACAAAGTTTGCATCGTTAAGTACAGACACAGGATTTTATAAAGCAAATATATTGAAATAGAAACCAAAAGTAGGACTTTATAATAGGCTATTATAATCGGTCCCTATCCACTTCAGCTGAAGGTGACGGTTTTGCGAAAGGGAAATCATGTTTAACTAATTTATTGGAGCTCTTTGAAGGATGTGCTGTGGATGAAGGGGAACCCTTGGTTGATGTACTATACTTAGATTGCCAGAAGGCATTTGATAAATTGCCACATCAAAAGGTTATTGTGGAAAATTAAAGCTCATAGGGTTTTTTGGGGGGGGGAGGGGGGGGGGTAATATATTGGCATGAATTGAAGATTGGAGAGCTAATAAGAAACAGAGAGTGGGCATAATGGGTCATTTTCTGGCAAGATGTAATGAGTGGTGTGCCACAGTGATCAGTGCTGAAGCCTCAGCTCTTTACAATATATATAAACGACACGGATGAAGGGACCGATGTGTGGCTGCTAAACTTGCTGGTGACACAAAGATAGGTGGGAAAGTAAATTGTGAAGAGGTCTTAAGGAGGCTATGAAAGGATATAGATAGGTTAGGTGAGTGGGCAAAAATCTGGCAAATGGTGTATAATGTGTGAAAATGTGAAACTGTCCATTTTAGCAGAAAGAATAAAAAAATGAAACAAATTATCTAAAAATGGTGAGAGACAGCAGAGCTCTAAGATGTAGAGGGATCTGGGTGTCCTAGTGCATGAGTCACACAAGGTTAGCTTGCAGGTTCAGCAAGTAATTTGGCAAGCTAATAGAATGTTATGATTTATTGTGAGAGAAATTGAATGCAGAAGTAGGAAGGTTATACTTCAGTCATACAGGGCATTGGTGAGGCTACATCTGGAGTACTGTGTTCATATTGGTCTCCTTATTTAATTAAGGATGCGAACATATTGGCAACAGTTCAGAGAAACTTTATTAGGTGTAACAGCAGAAATGCGCGTGTTGTCAGATGAGGAATGGCTGCACAAGCTAGAATTGCAGTTGCTGGAGTTCAGAAAAAAAAGAGGCAACTTGATTGAAACATACAAGATCCCATGGAGACTTAACAGGGTGGATATGGAGAGGATGTTTCCTCTTGTGGGAGAACCTCGAAAAAGGGGCCATTGTTTATAAATTTCTCCCAGAGGATTGAGTGTCCTTGGAACTCTCTTCCTCAAGATACGGCAGAGCAGAATCTTTGGATATTTTTAAGGTAAAGACAGGCAGATTCTTGATAAGCAAAGCGGTGAAAGCTTATCGGGGAGTCGGCAGGAACGTGGAGTTGAGGTTAAAATCAAATCATCTATGATCTTATCGAATGATGGAACAGAATCAAAGGGCCGAGTGACCTACTCCCGCTCCTAATTTGTATGCAAGCAATCTTGACTCCTGTGTGTAATGCCACACAAGCTCTATACAAAATAATCCTTCGCTATACAGTAAGTCTTTGGAGACTTTTATGGTGAGATTCTACTGGGCTGGTGGAAATAACCATTCTTTCAATATGCTTCAGATAAAGAGTACTGCCAAAGTTGTAACCTTGAACTAAGAGCATAAATGAAGATCTGTAAAGTGATAAAAACTAGTTCAAATATGTTTGGAGTGCAGGCTCTGTCAGAATTCAGATCAGTTTTGATGAGTCCCCCATATTGAAATACTATGGTATCTTTTCTCTTCTCTGAAGTAAAATCTGCAAAACTATTTTTAGATTTTAATTAACTCATTGATTATAATTGTGATATAATGATTATAATTGTGATATAATGCAATCTAATCAACTTAGCCATATCTTCTCATGGCCTAACTTTATTTATTTAAATTTGTCAAAGAGTTAACAATGCTTCAATTCCTTCAGAATATTTTATTCTGTATCTATTTGGAAGTTTACCATACTATTAAATATTTAATGACATTTCATCACAAGGAATGGAAGTACTTACCCCCAGATCCCTCCTATATAGTTAGTATTTAAAAATATTGCATACTCTGGAAATAAACATTTCCGAAGCTCTGCTTTAAAGCCTGACATTGATCTATTTCACCAGCAACGAATGGTGGAGACATACTGAGATGATACAGGGCATGGTGTACTTCATGGCGCGCTTTACAACATATCACTGTGCAAAGTTATTGACTGCAAGTCTCATCATCCATGGTTACTCACTTCCAACCTGCTAAGCAGCCAATATTGTGCATAGACTGGAAATCAAGCATTTGAAAAAGATTATCCACAGTATAAGCAACAACCTCATGGAGCAGACAGGTTACAAGGGACCACTTGCCCTTTGGTACTGGCCGCTCGATATACCTATCCTTGGAGAATTCTGCTCCTTAAAATTATTTGATAAAATCATGTGATATATTTGCTTAACTTCTTGATGGTTGCATTGCATAATCTCTCTGGAGTCACAAAAATATCACAGGTATAAAAATAGACAAATTATTAACTGACTGTTGTGTCACCCATTTTTGACAAAGTACTTCTTTTCATTGATCACAGCAAGTACACCATCATAAAATAAGTATGTCTGCTTTTTTTTGAGGTTGACAACAAGTTGGCTAAATACTTACTGAAGTATATTGGCAGTTTATTAAGTGTTCTATTCACTGTATTACATTACGTACACAATAGGTACCTTACCGGCTTTTATCACCTTGTTCAGTTTCTACCAGAATTCAACGTCTAAATAAGCAACTTTGAATTAATCAAACTGATCAGGTTCTCTAATCAGCTGGATACAGCTGATTGCTAGAAGCTGTAGGAGAACAAAGCTTTGTGAGGATAAATAGTCACTTAATAGTGACTGATTGTAGCATGATCCTCACAAACAGTGTTTCACTCAACATTGAAAGTAACAGCCAGCTCGTCTAAAAGCCTCCGGGGAATAACCCGTTATAAACGAGCTTCGGGTACCTATCTTGTCAGCCAACTTTGCAGTGATTTATTCACAGAAAGCCACTCATTACCTGTTTATACAGATAGAAGACTGGAAGGCGATTTGGCAAGGGGGAGAAGTTGTTGCTATTGCCTGAAACCAACCAATGTACAAAAATACTTTTTTTGTTTTCCAAAGAAGTTGTTCTAGTTTTTATGCGACACATACGCTCAGGTATGCAAGGCCGGCACCCTGGCATTCATGAAGATAATTGGGACTGTTTTCAAGAACTGACATTTTCTCCGTGTGGCAAAGCAGAATCAATTTGAGATTTTTTTAAAAATCCGAATTCATGACAGCTCCCAATCTTTGTGACAGGCATTGTAATGTGGAGCCATTTCTTCCCAATTACTTTACATCTCCTCCAAGTTGTGAGGAGGAAGATATGCCCATTAGAGAGCAGGTTGTCATTTGGCAGCCCATCAGGTACTTAAAAATTGGAATGCAAGTGCACATCAAACAACAGTGATATACATACTGAATATGTACAAACTGAATCTAATAAACGCACAATTCCGAGAATATATACACTTTCTAGATAAACTCAAACGATGAATAAACAATCACCTACAGCCACCAACAACCACAGTAACTTCATTGTAGTGTTAATGTAAGCCTTACTTGTGACTAATAAATAAACCTTACTTTACCTGCAAATATGCAGCAAGGTTCTTCAGTAGTGCAGAAATGTAAGAATTAATGAGGAAAATCACAATGGACTATGTTTTGTGAAGAATGCAATTTTCAGAATTGTTTCATTAATTTTAGTACCATGGTCTTCGAGAATGTGTGCAGCATGGGAAGTACACAATTTTATTTTCAAAACAATAAGCTAAACTAGGTCCACCATTAATTTCTGCTGCGGCTTCCTACAACGTTGATTACACTCAATTATAATCAAATCGGAAACGACAGATTTTCAATAGCTTTAAATTCATCTCTACTCCATCCAATGTCACAGGGCGAATCAACAACTTTTTATAATTTGCCAACTGACAAAATGCTGCATTGAGAAAAGGCAAGAAAGAAAACAAACCGGTGATGATGAGACACTCATTGTGGTCCAGAGCCTCTGTAAACAGCCGTGAAACAATGAGTTCAGGGTTTATCAAAAAACGGATTTCTTCCTGCACAAGGCCAGCACGTGTGACACCACCTCCAACACATCTGTTTGCAAAGTCAACCTGAAAGCCAAATAAAGTATTTTTTTTTAATTTTAGGGTTTAAGGCCAAGTAATGGAACTTAAATTTAAGCCCTAAAGAGGAGTCATACGGACTCAAAGCGTTATCTCTGTTTCTCTCCCCGCAGATGCTGCCAGACATGCTGAGCTTTGCCAGCATTTTGTGTGTCTGTAATGAAATTTAAATGTGCGTCTTCCTATTGCATTTTTAGGGCTTCACGAGATATATACATCATGGCCAGTACCAGATCCACTCTTACTCCATGTGAACCTGAGCATGCCTACAGTGAACCACTAGTGTCAGAAAAACACCAAGACCTTTAATTGTGAGATTGTGGTTGGTTGACAGACTTGGGAAAATGAGATCGTGTCCTGGACTAGGTTTAGGGCAAGGACAGGAAGGATGGGAATCATTGCACTGACAACAGTGGTATGTTGATTTGACAACAGAATTCCATTGTTACTTATAAGTTTGAAGTGTTGATTTTCCCAAAACTGTTTAATCAAAATTTTTGATATTCTCCCTTTCCTCAATGTTTAAATTAACCGTCTCTTACTGGACCTTGTTTTGTTTCCCAGCTGAGAGGGCAAGGTGGCAACGTGCTCCCTGATTCCCTTACTCAAATCACTCGTAAATGGAATGGCACCCGCTGGTAGAAAGCGATCCCATTAAGCATTATTTTCCCTTTGCTTACCCACTCGACCAGATAGCAGACTAGTTGAAAGAACAGTTCAGTGGAAAAACTTGACATGACATACAAATGCGAAGAGTACCAAGCCATCATGTACTAGCTAACCATCAGTAAGAAATACAAATCAGCATGAACTGACAGCTAATCAGTTTTCAATCATACTCTTCTGTATTGCTAATTTAGCTCAATTTACTTTGTGCCCAAAGATGTTGAAGCTCTCATTTGCTGGATACCTTTACGTTGTAATGCACTTAATTCTAACGTATACTTGAAAATCATTGACTAAAATCTTTCCCAGCCATTTCTATGAATCTTAATATTTCTAAACAAGGCTTCTTAATTGCTTTGATAAATAGTGCAATTAATTAGTGCGCTTACTGTCGGGAAATATTTTCCAAAGCTGTAATTACGCTCACCCAACCCACAGTTCAACGACATTAATTTTGTTTTTCAAAGTCTGAATGCATATGGCAAAAAAACACATGACAAAAATATGCACAAACAAAACACCGATACCACATTTACGCAGAAAACTAAACATTAAGCACCGGAGGTGTTCACATATATCATGTGACAGGTGCAACACTGTAAGCTAAGCTGCCCAACCACTGAAGTGACCTTTAATTAGAGCATTCATTAATATTTATACTGATCAATAAAAAATAGGTTCTCCCTCATTACTTACTTTGAATAAGTAAGTGAGGCAAATACCCTTATTTCCTAGCATATTTTCTTTATGACCTCTACAATCTTATGTTTCACTTAAATATGCACATTAAAACATTAATTAGGTTGGTTAGTTGCACATTAATAATTCATACAGGGGATGTTAATTAAGAGCATACATACAGATTACTGAATCTTACTGTACTGTATTCAACACTATTTAAAAGGGTGGTACATTCAACAGTTAACTCGCAGGTTTCCTTCCCTGAAGCACATTTAATTATTGTTTTTTCTCACAAAAAACCAGCAGCACACATTTATCTTGAGTCACCCTGAATGCTGCCTACGTTTCAGAGAAGCACAGGCAGAGATTTTGGGGGCCGGCCACCTAGCCAGGAATTATACCAGGAGAGTCAGGAAAAGGGAAATTAGCAATGAACATCATGACATAGCTGAGCACTGTGGGCAGATTTCAAAACTAGTAAAATTGTTTCAATATTCCAGTTAAATTCCCAACACATCCATTTTTCTACCATAATTAAACCAGCCATAGAATGGACTGAAAACCTGTGTTATTTACTGCCCAGTAACATTCTGAAAGGCATTTAATATAGGATAGGATTGAAGCAACTAATCAATAAAAAGCAGAATTTAAGCTTTTCCTATAAAAAGATGATTTAGAGTCAGAGGTTTACAGCATGGAAACAGACCCTTCGGCCCAACTTGTCCATGCTGCCCAGTTTGTACCATTTGCCCGCATTTGGCCCATATCTCTCTATACCAATCTTACCCATGTAACTGTCTAAATGCTTTTTAAAAGACAAAATTGTACCCGCCTCTAATAATACCTCAGGCAGCTGGTTCCAGACACTCACCACCCTCTGTGTGAAAAAAATGCCCCTCTGGACCCTAGTTTTAGGCTCCCCTATCTTTGGGAAAAGATGTTGACTATCTACCATATCTATGCCCCTCAGTATTTTATAGATGTCTATAAGATCACCCCTAAGCCCTAATGCTCCAGGGGAAAAAAGTCCCAGTCTATCTCATGGGATAAAGGGGGAGGTGGCTAGATGGGTGGAGAACTGGCTTGGTCACAGAAGACAAAGGGTGGTAGTGGAAGGGTCTTTTTCCGGCTGGAGGCCTGTGACTAGTGGTGTTCCGCAGGGCTCTGTATTGGGACCTCTGCCGTTTGTGATTTATATAAACGATCTGGAAGAAGGTGTAACTTGGGGTGATCAGTAAGTTTGCGGACGACACAAAATTGGCAGGACTTGCAGATAGTGAGGAGCATTGTCAGAAGTTACAGAAGGATATAGATAGGCTGGAAATTTGGACAAAGAAATGGCAGATGGAGTTCAATCCTGATAAATGCGAAGTGATGCATTTTGGTAGAAATAATGTAGGTAAGAGCTATACGATAAATGGCAGAACCATAAAGGGTGTAGATACGCAGAGGGACCTGGGTGTGCAAGTCCACAGATCCTTGACGGTGACGTCACAGGTGGAGAAAGTGGTGAAGAAGGCATATGGCATGCTTGCCTTTATAGGACGGGGCATAGAGTATAAAAGTTGGGGTCTGATGTTGCAGATGTATAGAACGTTGGTTCGGCCGCATTTGGAATACTGCGTCCAGTTCTGGTCGCCACACTACCAGAAGGACGTGGAGAGAGTACAGAGGAGGTTTACCAGGATGTTGCCTGGTATGGAGGGGCTTAGTTATGAGGAGAGATTGGGTAAACTGGGGTTGTTCTCCCTGGAAAGACGGAGGATGAGGGGAGACTTAATAGGGGTGTATAAAATTATGAAAGGCATAGATAGGGTGAACGGTGGGAAGCTTTTCCCCAGGTCGGTGGTGACGTTCACGAGGGGTCATAGGTTCAAGGTGAAGGGGGGGGAGGTTTAACACAGATATCAGAAGGACATATTTTACACAGAGGGTGGTGGGGGCCTGGAATGCGCTGCCAGGCAAGGAGGTGGAGGCGGACACACTGGGAACCTTTAAGACTTATCTAGACAGCCATATGAATGGAGTGGGAATGGAGGGATACAAAAGAATGGTCTAGTTTGGACCAGGGAGCGGCGCGGGCTTGGAGGGCCGAAGGGCCTGTTCCTGTGCTGTATTGTTCTTTGTTATCCAGCCTCTCCTTATAACTCAAACCATCAAGTCCCAGTAGCATCCTAGTAAATCTTTTCTGCACTCTTTCTAGTTTAATAATATCCTTCCTATAATATGGTGACCAGAACTGTACACAGTATTCCAAGAGTGGCCTTACCAATGTTTGTACAACTTTAACAAGGCGTCCCAACTCCTGGATTCAATGTTCTGACTGTTGAAACCAAGCATGCTGAATACCTTGCTCACCACCCTGTCCACCTATGACTTTACTTTCAAGGAGCTATGAACCCTGTATTCCGAGATCTCTTTGTTCTGTAACTCTCCCCAACGCCCTAGCACTAACTGAGCAAGTCCTGCCCTAGTTCGATCTACCAAAATGCATCACCTCACATTTATCTAAATTAAACTCCATTTGCCATTCATCAGCCCACTAACCCAATTGATCAAGACCCCGTTGCAATTCTTCTTCACTATCCACTATGCCAACAATCTTGGAGTCATCTACAAACTTATTAGCCATGCCTCCTATATTCCCATCCAAATCATTATATGACAAATGACAGTGGACCCAGCAGCAATCCCTGAGGCACACCGCTGGTCACAAGCCTCCAGTTTGAAAAACAATCCTCTACAACCACCCTCTGTCTTCTGCCATCATCCAATGTTGTATCCATTTGGCTACCTCACCCTGGATTCCATAAGATTTAACCTTATGTCACAACCTACCACGTGGTACCTTGTCAAAGGCCTTGCTCAAGTCCATGTAGACAACATCAACTGCACTGTCCTCATCTACCTTCTTGTTTACCCCTTCAAAAAACTCAATCAAATTTGTGAGACATGACTTTCCATTCACCAAGCCATGCTGACTGTCCCTAATCAGAGCTTGCCCCTCTAAATGCCTGTGGATCCTGTCTCTGAATACCTTCTGACAACTTAGGCCGTTCCCAGGCTTTTCCCTGCAGTCCTTAAATAAAGGCACAACATTTGCTACCCTCCAATCTTCAGGCACCTTACCTGTGGCTGTTGATGATTCAAATATCTCAGCTAGGGGGCCTGCAATTTCCTCCCTAACTTCCTACAAAGTCCTAGGACACACTTCATTAGGTCCCGGCGATTATCCACCTTGATGCACTTCCAGCACCTCCTTCTCTGTAATACGTACACTCCTCAAGACATCATTATTTATTTCCCCAAGTTCCCTAACATCCATGCCTTTCTCAACAGTAAATACTGATGAGAAATATTCATTTAGGATCTCATCTATCTCTTCTGGTCCTGCACATAGATGACCTTGTTGTTCCTTCAGAGTCCTATTCTCTCCCTAGTTACTCTTTTGCCCTTTATTTGTAGAAGTTCTTTGGATTCTTCTTTGCCTTATCTGCCAAAGCAAACGTGTGCCCCCTTTTTGTCCTCCTGATTTCCTTCTTAACTCTGCACTGACACCCTCTATACTCTTCAAGGAATCTGCTTGATCCCAGCTGCCTATACATGTCATAAGCCTCCTTCTTCTTCTTGATCAAGGCCTCAATATCCCGAGTCTTTCAGGGTTTCCTACTTCTACCAGCCTTGTCCTTCACTCTAAAAGAAATGTGCTTACCCTGAACCCTGGTTAACACACTAGCCATCCCTCTGCCTGCCAAAAGACTCCGCCAATCAACTTTTGAACGTTCCTGTCTAATATAATCAAAATTGGCCTTGCCCCAATTTAGAATTTTAACTTTTGGGCCAGACCCATCATTCTCCCAAAGTGATCCTTCATTTATGTGATCTTTCATTTATTTGTTTCGTTTACTTCAAGGTTACCATAGATTTCTAATATTATACTCAATGGAACTTCAGCCTTGTTTCGTAAGTTACAGGTTTTTCAATTCACAATTTTAAGAGCAAATTTTTGTGAGCAATCTGTAAAAAGGGCTACATGACAAACATACCCCAGCAAAAATCAATGCCTTCAGGAGAGGGAATCATATTTCTTAAAATACATTAAAAGGCTGCATGATTACATATAATCTTCAATTTACTAGAAACTGGCTCCTGATTTCTGTTGATTCTATTTTCCATCCTAATGCAAAGTTTTCTGTCCTTTTTTGTGTGAAAATACTGTGACACAACTGAGCTTGGGAACTTGCAGAGTAAGAAATACTGCATGGTACCCCGCATTCCGTTACTCTATCGAGCACACAGCTCTGAAGAGAATAAAGTTTATTTATTAGTGTCACAAGTAGGCTTACATTAACTGCAATGAAGTTACTGTGAAAATCCCCTAGTCGCCACACTCCGGCGCCTGTTCGGGTACACTGAGGGAGAATTTAGCACGGCCAATGCACCTAACAAGCACGTCTTTTGGACTGTGGGAGGAAACTGGAGCACCCGGAGGAAATCCATGCAGACACGGGGGAGAATGTGCAGACTCTGCACAGACAGTGACCCAAGCCAGGAATCGAACCTGGGTCCCTGGAGCTGTGAGGCAGCAGTGCTAACTATTGTGCCACCCAAATAGAAATAGAACATCGAAAAGAAATCTGTCTCCTCAAATTTAATACCAAAATCAATAAAGGCTCTTTAGCTTAAGACTGTAAGGGTTAATTGGCTAAATCACACTTCTGAGTTTCAGATTAAATCTGAACTTTTGTAAATCAATTCTGATGCTGTCATGTTGAAAGCCACAGAGTCCTTTAAAAGCTCTTTGTAAATTCAACAAAAAAAAAAGGGAGAGTTGAGATGAGGCTATGATCCCATCAGAGGTTTGCTCTGGTCTCCGACTTGCCAGATGACAGCTGCCATTGCAGCTCCTTCAAGCATGTTAAAATGAAGTAAAGAAATGATAGAAGCTGCCTCAGGGCCAGGATTTTAAGTAGACTTTCTCAATGACCACCAGCATTTTCATGTACCTGTAATTCATTCCAATTTGCAACAAGCGGAATGCACTTTTAAAAGGCATTGCATTATTCAGATGCTAATCTGTGTCCCTCGGCAACTGCAGAAGCGCTTTTCATTTTCTATTTCAATCACAATATTAAACCAAATAGGCTAAAGAATATCAAAGCTTTAATTTTACTCGTGTTCATTTATTTCCTTTATCATTTTACAAGCTTTTTGACATAACTGTTTTTCCAAGGATGATGAGACTGTAATTATAATCAAACATGGTAAATTCTTAAGATGCTTAAGGTAATGCCTATTAAAAGCTCATTGCTTCTAATGTTGCAGGAAAGCTGCTAGACTGAGAACTGTTTTGATTTGTTTTAAAGGGAGTTAATCCCCAGGGTGTATTAAGATTGTACGTTTCTCCAGTACTGCTTCGTGTTAAGCCACCTCTATTCACTTATAACTGCATTGGGTTGAACTTAGTAGTGTCACATGTCCGTTGCATTATCCAATTAGGCACATCTCCCTTGCTTAGTTAGAATCAGACACAACATAATCAGTTGTTTTTGCTATTCCATCTCTCTTCTCAACCCTCTCCCCCAATTATAAATGAAACCTCGAGATTTCAGCCACCAACTCAAGTTGTCTACATCTTTAAATTGGAAGCATTGAGAACGCTGAATTCAGCCTGAAGACAACTAAATTACCAAATTACAGACTATATACACTTTTTTATGGACTCTAATTTGGCCAACCTATCCTTTCCCACTCTGTAGTCTGCATTTTTGTGTGTGTGTGTTAGATCGGTTTAAGTATAATAAAGCTAACCTCTGTTAAATTCAAGAAATTATTGGTTTTCATTCCGACCACAACACATAAATAATTAAATACTCCTTAAATTGGCACGTGTATCCTTTTCAAACAACCAATCCTGTTGTGGTTAAATGAGGGCGGCAAAGCGGGGCGTTGCTCACTTGTTCATAACAAAGTTGACAGCAGCCTTTCTAAAATTCATTTACAGGACATTTGCATTGCTGGCTAGGCCAGCATTTATTGCTTGTCCCTAAACTCCATTTCAGAAGACAATTGAGAGTCAACCACATTGCTGTTGGTCTGGAGTCACATGTAGGCCAGACCAGGTAAGGATGGCAAATTTCCATCTTGTGACAATACTGTGCCTTTAAGAAATGCATTTGTCATTTTTTTGTGCATGATCTGTTGTAACAGTTTGTTTTTATTATCAGAGACGTTCTGACTGGATCTGGCAGCACTATTATTTCTGCAGCAACATAATTGATCTTAATTGATGCAGTGTTTGTTTTGATCTGACATTGCAGGGTTCTGCAGTTTTGTGTTTTCCCCTGGTATATTGCAGAGTGGGGCTTGATTAGGTTGATTGACAGGTAAGGTCATATGACTGGGTACAGCTAAGTGGATGTTCTCAATGACCACCAGCATCTTCATGTACCTGCAATTCATTACAATTTGCAACAAGCAGAATGCACTTTTAAAAGGCATTGCAATATTCAGATGCTAATCTGTGTCCCTCGGCAACTGCAGAACACCAAAAACTCAAGGTAGTCTGCACTTGGGATATTTAGAGAGAGGTTGCTTTCTCTGTATCTCTTGCTCTGTTTGAAGTGCAGACTGGAATCTGCCAAGAAAAAAGCCTCTTCGCTGAGATTCTACTGTCTCGGGAGGGGAGGGGGGGGGGGGGGGGGTTGGGCTTTCTCTGGAAGTTGCTGCAGGAGAATTAGAAGGCAACTGCCTGTCTGGATCATTCTCCAGAAATATCAAAAGGCTGGAAATCTAGTAGCTATGTAAGCATCTTTGGTTTCTGTGCTAACTGGTTCTAAAGAAGGGATTCAAGACTATGGGGGATACTGCTAAATTGGAACAATAGGGGTAGCTAGCTGTTAAAAAATTATTATTTGTCATGTTTAGGTATTTTAATTGGTAAAAAGTTATGCTAATTATTTTTGTTACATTCTGTGTTTTTAAATAAAGTTTGTTTTGATAAAAGCTTCCTAAGTGGTTCAATTGAATTATACCTGGAATGAAATGCCTTTTGCTCATCCCAAGGCCAAAATCAAATGTAAAAGTTAGGGTCTAGGCTAACTTCATAAAATACCTTGGAGTTTCTGATCTGGTCCTTAACAGTCCCGAAAGACATTAGTGAACCAGTTTTTTAAAAAATGACAATCGACAGTAGTTTCATGGTCATAACTGGACTTTTAATATCAGATATTTATTGAATTAAAATTTCACCATCTGCCATGGTGGAATTGGAACCCGGATTCCTGGATCTTGCCCTGGGTCTCTGGATTACTAGTCCGATAACAATACCACTGCGCCACTGCCTCCCTCTTCATCTTAGTGCATAGTGAAATTTGCAGGGCAGCACAAACAGCACACTTGGTGCAGTCGCTGGTCGACCTATAAACTGACCACAAGCCACAGGCAACTGGACAGCATTCAGGCTGCGTCAATAATCTATCAGCATGCGCACGGGAAAGGCTCTCCTCTCAATTTAAAAATTAGTCTCTGCTGTCATGTAATAAGCAGAAAAGGGTTGAAGAAGCAATTTGGGAACCTGAGCTCACAATCATTAATCAATCAATTTCAAATGAGAGTTGCTCTCTTCAATCACAAAGTGCTGCGGGTGGATTCTGGCCCATGATTGTTAGTGGAGCAGCACCGCGAGAGCTGCTAAATGTTTGAGGCAAAGCTGTGTACTTGTGTCAGGAATTGGAGAGCTGAGGCAGACGTATTCTACATCAATGCAGAAACCCTGCAGGAAATACTAATAAAGCCTCAACAATGCTTTGCTTGGCTGTCGAGTTTTATCCCTGACGCTATGGATGCCAGCTGCATATCGCACAAGTTTGAGTGCAAAGTTGGGCAGCTTTGACAAAGGGTCATCTGGACTCAAAACATCAGCTCTTTTCTCTCCTTACAGATGTTGCCAGACCTGCTGAGATTTTCCAGCATTTTTCTCTTTTGGTTTCAGATTCCAGTATCCGCAGTAATTTGCTTTTAACAGAGGTAATATTGCAGCATGATTAAAAAGTCAAACTCTGCGAGTGTTCAAGAATTTCAGCTTGGCTGTTTGGAATCCTAAGTTATAGCTCTGGATTGCTCTCATTTACCTCTGGAAATAGGAAGAAGCTCATTCACCAATGTGGGAATGCCACAGAAACACATGTTGATGGGGGTTTTTATGCAATACAAAAGTGATTGGGGACTTGCAAAATAGACCATGAGCTTGTGTGTTGGCTGACCACTGACACCAGGTTGCCTGGGAAACTGTAATAACACTTGCACTTGTATCTCAGCATGTTAAAATGCATCAAACACTGAAAATTACTTTGAAAATGCAATGACTGCTTTTATGCTGGAAAAACTGATTCTAAAATGAAGCTTTTCTATATAATCCTCTGATGTAAAACCCTTCTCAGTGCAATCAAGAATTTTAAATTTAAATCCTCTAAATGCATTAAAGCACTGTTAAAATGTCGATTGGAAGGCACATGTTGTTTTGTTTGTACAGCATTCCTCTCTAATTTGGGCAGATCAAGAAAAGCAAAGATCAACGTCGTTCTGGTAATCAGCCAATTTTCAAGCTTTCTTTAATCATTTGTCCTGCTCATACCTGTAGCATGCCGTGTCCATTGTCCTCAATTGTCCCTTCACATGTGATGTGCAGCCTGGTCAGTTTCTTTGTGGACCTGGAAGCAAAAATCTTGCAATTAAATAAATCTAATTCGTGCAACTGGTTTACATGGAAACTAATGTAGTTTCAAAATTTTATCTTGGATATGTATTTCAACATTCTTCTACAATATTCAACTAATTTGATGACCTGCATGCGGGCTTCAACCTATTATATATCTTTGCCTGACGTTTTATTGAGAGTGACTGCAATTTATAGCAAAAAAGTAAATTGATTTCCATTGGTATTCCAGTTTTCTTTTGCTAACTTATTAATCGTGATATGTTTTTCATCCATCTCAAATTATATATTTTGTTGTTTAAGATTACCACTCCACATGCATGAAACTGAACAGAAAAAGAACTAGACAAATTGTATAAAGGCAATTTAAAAAAATCTCCAAATGATTAACTTAAATCATCAACATTGTAAAAAAGAACTTAATTACAAAGTGTAAACAGGTGGCAAAAGCTTAGCTCTGAAGTCATGCACATCATTTAAGAAATACATGCAAATCGGGACTTAATCATATTGCTGTTTGTCTCTTTTTTTAATCGAAAAAAATGCAAAAATATTTAAATATGCCTGTGCAAATCTACTGTAGACATCTGTTTACTAAACTGGAGTCATGAAATTTCAAATATCAAATCAGTTTAGTCAAATATGTATAAACCACCTCCTTGGGGGGGGGGGGGGGGGGGGGGGAGAAACGGGAGCTTGTCACAGTAAGAAAAATTGAGTTCAATGGAACTCAAACTTTGAACCATGGTGAACTGTCAGACTTGTGTTAGGATATAACATTTGCAATTCATGAAAATATAGGCAAATTACATTCATGGCAATAAGCATCTTTATTGCTCAACATATGAATTCTCACCGGTTATGATACTGTGCCTTTAAGGAATGTATTTTAGTCATGTTGCTCTGCAGGATGTTTCTAGCATTCCCTTCCATTTTATTGGTGTCATTCTGTCTGCAACCGGCATCCTGCATTGTTACTACAGCAGCATAATTGCTTCTAAATGCTCGAATGTTGGTTTTAATCTGAACTAATGCTGTTCCCCTGGGATTTTGCAAAGTGGAGTTATGGTCATGTGACAGGTGAAGCTAGGCTTACACAGAATTCAAACTTAGTTGCTGTTTTAGATACTGCTTTTGAGTTGAGAGAGAAGTGTATCTCTTTTCCCCTCTCCGAAGTTGAAGACTGGAATCGGCCAATCTCTTTCTCAGAGATTCTGTTGTATGAGGGCGGATCATTCTCTGAGAGTTGCTGTTTTGGAAGTTGCAAAGACACAGGTATCCCTTTCTGTCTCTGAAGTCTGGAGACTGGGAGACTAGGTTTACTTTCTGAAGTTTTGCTGTTTTGAGGCTATATCCTTCTCTGAAAACTGCTGTCGGGATCTCTGTCCAGAAGAGTTAAAAAGCTGGAAATCTTGAATCATGTAAGCATCTTTGGCTTCTGTGTTAACTGGTTCTACAGAAGGGATTTACATCAATGGGAGATATTGCTAAATTGGAACAATAGAGATAGCTAGCTGTTGAGAATTATACTTTGCCGTGTTTAAGTATTATGATTGGTAAAAGTTATGGCTCGTTCATTTTGTTACATTCTGTGCTCTTAAATAAAGTTTAATAAAAGCTTCCTAGTGGATCACTTGAATCATACCTGGAGTGAAACGCCTTATGCTCACCCTAATGCCAAAATCAAATGTAAAAGTTAGGGTCTAGGCAAACTTCATAATATACCTTGGAGCTTCTGGTTCCTAACACAGGACAATGGTTTGCAGCAAATTTACTGGCCACTACCAATGAAAATGAACTTGCAAGTAGAGCCCAAACTAACAGTAAAGCCTATGATAAAGAAAGCTGACGCTGCTTTTGATATAAATGATTAGACGTCTATTCAAACAACCAGGAAATAACTAGTAAACTGATGCAGTCAAGCACCAGGTTTTCAAAGATACTCAGAACTGTTCCCTAATCACGTACATTATCTTTTAGCCCATGTGTATGTATGCACAAGTTTACAATTATGACTTTTTGCATTTATGAGGGCATGTTAATTAGTTAAAATTCAGAACTAATGCTGTTTTCTAAGCAATAATATTTTGCTTGGAAATTAAATATCTGAAAATTCAAATTCTTGAAGATGTTGGGTGAAAGGTGCAGACATTGGCTGGCAGGATGGCACAGTGGTTAGCACTGCTGACCCTCAGCGCCAGGGACTCGGGTTCAATTCTGGCCTTGGGTGACTGTGTGGAGTTTGCACATTTGTCTGTGTGGAATTTGCACATTCTCACCGTGTCTCTGTGGGTGTCCTTTGGGTGCTCCGATTTCCTCCCCCATTCCAAAGATGTGCAAGTTAGGTTAATTGGCCATGCTAAATTGCCCCTTAGTGTCCCAAGAGGTGTAGGTTAGGTGGATTAGGCATGATAAATGCGCGGAGTTACGGGGATGGAGTGGAAGGGAGGGCCTGGGTGAGATGCTCTTTTGGAACGACAATGCAGGTTCGGTGGGCGAGATAGAATCCCTACAATGCAGAAAGAGGCTATGTATATGAAGGAACAAATCTTTAAAACGTGCAAATGGGAGGACACACCCAAATGAAACAAATAAGTTCTAAATAAATAAGCCACAATAAATTGGGTTCTGTCTCAGTAAAATGGATTAAATGAGCAGTGACTTTTATTTTCATAACCAAGGTGAGAACTGAACCAAGGTGACTATAATTTCATCTTAAGTGTTGAATGTAATTTTGAAGCAACTTGCCACTCTTTGCGGGTCTCTAACCTGGTCCTAGGCCTCTGTCAATGACATTCCTAATCTGAATGTTGAAAGCTCGAAAAGAATAATGCAAGTTGGCTCACTGACCAATATCTATAACCCTGCACGACAGCTTTGTCCATGCTTGGATCCTCTTCACTCACCCCACTGAGATTTAAATCTCTCCAGCTGGTAACTTTTGGTGAGAATCCATGCCTTACTACTTGGTAGCAATGACACGGAGGTACTACACGTCTTCGAAGCAGCACAGAAATGGGCAGCTTTTGTTTTGAAAAAAACTTGACCTTTCAAAATTTACACCAAATCTATTTGATTCTCCCTATAGACCAAATAGTCCAAAGGTGTGTGGGTTAGGTGGGTTGGCCATGCTCAATTGCCCCTTAGTGTCAGGGGAACTAGCTAGGGTAAATGCATGGGATTGTGGGGATAGGGTCTGGGTGGGATTGTGATCGGTGCAGACTCGGTGGGCCGAATGGCCTCCTTCCGCACTGTTGGATTTTATGATTCCATAGACTTTTAATGCACTAAAAACATGTCAATTAAATGGTAGTGCAAAATATCTTTAAATAGAACATTAGCAAGCTACAGGCAGAAAAGTATTTTACCAATAGCATTAACATAGTATAATAGAAATTATTTAAACACATTCCATGAATTGCCCTCGTCAGATGCACTACGCCAATTTATAGGTTTTGACTGGCTTTCTTCACTTATTATTTAGCAGTCCCATTCTTTATACAATGTTTTTTTTGAAGCCTTTCAGTCGATGTGAGTTTTTGTACTTCACAACTCACACTTGCAACAGGACCTTTGAGGAATATATTTCCTTTGGAACTTACTGAATCAAACTGCACTCTCTGCTAGTGCCGGGGGACTGGGATGTTGGGTGGCTACTTTTAGTTACATTCCTCTGAAATAAACTACAAAATTACATCCTCAGGCTATCCATTTATCAAGCACTAACAGACATACGGCCACATCAATCTGCAATATTGGTTTAGACAAAAACACATTCTTGCAAGACTCAGATTTTAACATCTGTTTTTCTTTTAGATCTTTATTTCTGCCTGAAAGTATGACACTAGTAACTAATGAAGTCTTTTAAAAGTTACATATTTTATCTGCGATTAACTGGTGACCTGTTATCGGGTGGACTCTCAGATGCTTTTTCCCAGGGTGGAATTGGCTGCTACGAGAGGGCACAGGTTTAGGGTGCTGGGGGGTAGGTACAGGGGAAATGTTAGGGGGAAGTTTTTCACACAGAGGGTGGTGGGCGAGTGGAATCGGCTGCCGTCAGTGGTGGTGGAGGCAAACTCAATAGGGTCTTTTAAGAGACTCCTGGATGAGTACATGGGACTTAATAGGATGGAGGGTTATAGGTAGGCCCTGTTTTGTGCTGTAGTTTTTCTATGTTCTATGTTCAGCTTAATGTCTTGTTAAATTCAAATTTTAAATCACCAACAAGGAAAATAAAGTATTGTGGAGGAAGATACAGAGTTAACGTTTCAGGTTAATGGCCCATCATCAGGCAAAGGCTGCTTAACCTGAATACTTCTAGAACTTTTCATTTTTATTTCAGTTTTCCAGCATCCACAGTATTTGCTTTTGAAATACACCACAGGTCTATTTTATTGACATTAAAACTATACTCTTGACAAAAAAAAACTATTCAATGATAAACATTCTGAGAGCTAGAAAGTGACAATCATCACGTGTGACTTGATTTCAGCGCAGGCAATGCGAAACACCAAGCTAGCCTTCACCTTGAATATCTTTCTGCTCATAGACAGGAAGCCTGTCCACAGGTTCGGTCTAAATGGCAGCTGTTAAGTGCAGGAAATGCAACATGTTGTTGGCAACCTCAATCACTTTCAACAGAGACACGCCAAACACAGCAACGGCCAATCAAAACTATGCAGTGGTAGTTGTCCTGGATAAATTAAATCCTAATATAGGTTGGTAGAGTTTACTCACCTTTCCCATTCAGGAAACTTGAGCAGACACTGTCTCTGAAATGTTACTAGCCCAGTAGGTCCTAAGATTGAAAAAAAAGGAAAGAATTTAATAAAATAGACAGGCATCCAAAATAATAACCTCTAACTATTGTGATAAATTGTCTTGTTATAACTATTTATGATGTTATATTTACTACAATATTGACTTTGCAGAATCACATCATTGCACTGTTAGACGAATTGGTCTTCAAGAAATGCTGAATATACATATTTAGCTAGAGAGTTATAGAAAGGTTAAAGTATGGAAAGAGGCCATTTGGTCTGTCATATCCATGCTGGCTCTCTGTAGCAGCAACTCCGTTAGTCCCACTTCCCTGCCCTTTCCCCATAACCATGCAATTTCTTTCTTTCCATATCTGCAGGGGATTGGACATTCACCAGAGCAACCTTCAGAGGGATGTGACACTGTGGGAGACAACTACATAAAAGGGATAACATACTACCTAAGCAGGAGCCAAAGTAGTGTTCAGTATAGCTTGACAAATTGTACATCTTTCTTGAAACTAGATCCAAAAACAATACGTCACATTTTGGAATTCTTTGGTTGTATTCTCCCAGAGATACGAGATGGATTAAGATGTTGCATTAAAACAAGGGGCTGGAAAGGTTCAAGATGGCTTATATTCTGACTGTGTATAGGAAAGCTACATGAAGTAAAGAATGGAAGTGATTGCTAATCAGTCAATCACGTCCAGAGATCGCATTCCTGTAAGTGACTGGGATTGATTTGACACACACAGTTGGTATTGTGTAACTATCCCCCACTGACTATGGTTTTCTTTTACACTGAAAGATTGCTGTAGTTTCAGAATTGAGCTTTGTTTTCTGTAATTTTTAAAGAGACCCTTTACAAATAAGCCAGCCTTGCTAGAGGTCCCTCCTTGACTCTGACTGATTGGCTAACACAGCGGTGTTAAAAGGCCCTCAGGCTCTGTTGCGACGGAATCAGGAAGCTCTCCGAGATGAAGATTCAGGAGTTACATCTGATTATTCAGGTGGATCTTTCACACTCTGGTATGCAAATCATTATTTCACCGTGGCAGGTGCTGAGCGAATGGCTCTTAAAAATTATAACACAAACACTTAAAAGGAATATGAAGAGCTGAAGGTAAGGAAGCAGATTGTGCTAGGACAGGGTACAGGTTAATTGTGCTTTCAAGTTTTCTTTCAATTTAAATGACCCATAAGCACTTGTGTTCTTTGGTTTTGTACCTGAATAGAAATATCAATTGTATGAAATGACTCATCAATTTAATTGGTGTGTGTGTTTTACCTACTGTGGAATAAAATACCTTACAATTCAAGCCAAATTTCTCAGCCTGTTCAAAGATGTGCCTAAAGCATCGATCCAGAACACAAGAATTTCATTGCTACACTCCTGGCTCCCATAATCACACGAAGCAACAGTAGGGCAGTAGGAATCAGCTTCTACAAGAAGCGGGTGACTAGACTGCTCAAGGGAGCGGCTGACACTAATGAACCCAGTTAGATAGCTGTGGCAGATCCTAATTTAAGTAAAATGCCTGGTGACAATGTGATTACCCTAATTTGATGTCTTACATACCTGTTCAAAAGTAAAACGCTTAAAAATCAATCGGGCAATTGTTACAGCATAAGAAATGAATCCCAACTCTGTCAAAGTCAAGGTTCCCATGCAACATTAGCAATGCCAAGCTGCGGTCATCAAATTCTTCAGCAACAGTTTTATCCAGAGTTTAGTTTCCGTGGCACAAGTCTCAGAGACAGTCTTCTGGCACATCTGGTGGTAACAAGAGACTCCAAAGGGCTTCTACAATGTTATTTACAGCCCATTACAAATTTATTGAGAGCAGTTAGGGCAAATGGACAGCATTGTAATTCATTGGAGAGAATCAATTTAACTGGTACATTTGAGAGGAAGTTGGGAATTGATTGAAGAATTCTCCTGTCCATGTGCCAGATGAAACTGTAGCATTGGCACCGATCCATCTTTCAAAAGGATGGTTGTTCTCAAAACGAAGCTACAACCTTTCCCCAGAAAGAATAGTAACATTCTGGAGTCACTTTCTGAAATTCACTGGTTGCACAAATGATTCATTTTTCGTGTGATCCCAGCAGTATTATTTCCTGCAAATGTGCAGTGCTGTCAATTATGTCACTTCCTCCACCTAAGAAGTTCAAGCCATCCCAACCTCATGCTTTCCTTTTTAAGAAAACACTTCTTGCTGCTTCAAAGTGTAAATCCAAGAGTGGCGCTTTTTGATTTTAGGGGGAGGATCTGCCATCTTTCACTAAACAAAACAGTAGCTGCTTGTGTTGAGTGAGTTGAGCTTGTAATTTGTAGCACTACAAAACCTAACCTGCAAGACCTTTTGCACTTTGTTCTCCCATTCACACACTTCCTTCAAAAATATCCTCAAAATCTCATTTTCTAGCCACAATTTAAGAGACCGTTCCAAATTCGCAACCCATCATTTGGTCTCCAGATGAATTTTAATGGCTTTGTCAAAACAGAGGGTTGTATCACTTTGGCCCATCGAGTCTGCATCGATGCATGAAAAGCCCTGACCTGCCCACCTAATCCCACTTGCCAGCACTTGGCCCATTGCCCTGAATGTTATGGCGTGCCAAGTACTCATCCAGGTACTTTGTTTAAAGGATGTGAGGCATCCCACCTCCACCATCCTCCCAGACAGCACATTCCAGACTGTCACCACCCTCTGGGTAAAAATGTTATCCCTCAAATACCCCTAACCCTCCCAACCCTCACTTTTAACTTGTGTCCCCTCATAACTGACCTTTCAACTAAGGCGAACAGTTGCTCCCTATCCACGCCCCTCATAATCTTGAGCACCTCAATCAGGTTGCCCCCAAGTCATCTCTGCTCCAGAGAAAACAACCCAAGCCTATCCAAACTCTTTTTATAACTTACATGTTCCATCCCAGGCTACATCCTGGTGAATCTCCTCTGCACCCCTTCCAGTGCGTTTATATCCTTCCTGTAATGTGGCGACCAGAACTGCACACACTACTCCACCTTCAGTATCAAATAATTATTGCCCTGATAGGTCTTTCTATCTTAATAAATAAAGCAAAGACTGAACATTTAGTTTGGTGGGAGGTCAAATTTCTATTTTAACTCCCAACTTCAAGTTGACTTTAGATGACTAATTTGATGCACTGATCTTCCTCCAAAGGATATATGGCAAAGGGCTAGTTCTGCAGAAAGTAGAACCACTTTAATCATTCATGCCCATATCTGAGTAAGTAACATGCCTTTGGATTAAGGTTTTCTAAACGGTAAGAGGTATGGGTACTCCAGACTACATTTTTGCTTCACTTTAGTTCAAATTATTTTTACAACCAGGAACTTTGTAAAATTGTGACAACTTATTTTTTTCCAAACAATAATAATTTTTTTGCTGGAAAGATCTGTACAGATCTTATTTTCATTTTACTTTACTTTTGAACGGATAGCTTTAGCAGCACAGTGCTCTCAGGCCTCCAACAATGCCATTCTGTATCAATAAGGAGTGAGAAGTGCATAGGCATAACCCTGGCTGAGGGACAGCTGGCAAACAAACTCTAACTATTCTCCCTTCTTGCCTAAGGTGACAATCATGAAACCATTGTAAATGGCTAAGACCAGAATTTCAAGCCTGCAGAATCAAGAATATAAATCCATGTTTCATTACAGCACAGGGCAGCACGGTGGTTAGCACTGCTGCCTCACAGCACCAGGGGCCAGGGTTCAATTCCCGGCTTGGGTGACTGTCTGTGCGGAATCTGCACGTTCTCCCCGTGTCTGCGTGGGTTTCCTCCGGGTGCTCCGGTTTCCTCCCACAATCCGAAAGGTTAGGTGCATTGGCCATGCTAAATTCTCCCTCAGTGTACCCGAACAGGCGCCTAATGTGGCGACTAGGGGATTTTCACAGTAACTTCATTGTAGTGTTAATGTAAGCCTACACGTGATACTAATGAATAAACTTTAAACACACATGAACTAGTCTATTTTATGTGATGCCCTTTCAGAGGAGCAATAATAGAATTTCAAATGATCCATTCAAAGAAAGCTTTCGATCTTGTCATTTGTTTTTATTGCAGACGTTTAATGATGAAGAACCGTTAATGCTAATTTTTAGCATGAACTTACTTTTTTCTGTGACTTTTCTGAAATAGCAGAAAAGAGTTTTAAGCTTTTCAACTTTCTTGGGCGAAGATCCTTCAAACAATCTGCGAAAAGATATTAAAGCAACATTGAAATGCAAGAAAATATCTTTGTACAGCACAATGAGAGGGAGGAGAAAAATGGTAATAAAATTAAATTTATGTTAATATCTGAAGACATTTCTCATGTCGCCCATGTCAAACTGGTTAAATAAATGGTTGTGGCTACTGCAACCTTGAATATTGTAATGAAATGAAACATGAGCACTGGAACTGTACTCCAAATTGTGACAAAGGAATCTCAATATTGCAACAAAGAAATGCACATTAATTCTCATCTCTTTACTCCTCACTGGTCACATTATTTTCAAAAAATCTTTGAAAACAGGAAATTCTTAATGAACTGTGTACCTTCATGTTCAATTTTATTTTGATGGTTTAACCCCTCAAGCAGTATTCAAAATAGTGTAATGGTCTACTCTGAAAAGCCCCGAACGCAATACCCACTGTCTTTTGTTCCTTTTGCTAAGTAAATGCTAATCTATTGTGGGACAAGTACTCATCCAACTACCCGGCTTAGTTAGCTGCTTTCTACATCATGTCATTGTTCCCAGATATAAATATCACTCTCAGAGCCTTTCAAATAACAAGGTTGGGAATTAAATTGCTAAATCTAGGCTGATGCAGTAAAAGTCCTTCAGGCTACAGATATCATTTGTGAAAGCTGAGTCTAGTACAGGACTGATTCTACTGCCAAACTAAAGTGACATGTATTTTTCGTCAGGCCGATGAACTGCTATGCGCCTCATGACAAACCAGTTTTTTTTTGATACAGGGCAGTCTTCAGGGTAACTGAGCTACCTGGGGAATCCCGACAGTTTATCTAAGAATTAGTACAGTGGCAAAACTATTTCAGGTTGTTCACGGATTATCGATGTGCTTGTACTTTCCTTCTGTTGTTGGCTGTTACACATTATATCTTAAGGGAAAAATAATTTTCAATTTGCTTTCCCCCTGGACATTAAACATATTCATGCTGCTCCACACACTGAGGACTTCAGTGCACTTTCAATTAAGTATCATGCTCTCTTAAAGAAACCATTTTCTATTTTACCGATTCTCACTGAAGTGATTTACATCTTTTAATTATTAATGGATTAATCTAATTAGGCAAGAAATTACTCAGTTGATGACTGGATTTTGGTGCTTTTTAATTATGCCAAATGGTTTATTTTCAATCATTTTAATGACAAGTTTTGTTTTAATTGCACTGGTCAAATATGACTTCCCTGTTACTTTTTGCATTTATCTCAGAATGATTCAAGTTTTATAAGCAGCATCTTGTAATTCTTTGAAAAGACTCAGCATGTAGCTATTAAAATTCTTCTTTAAATACATAGATTGCCTAAAAATGGCCGGTTAATTTTAAATACATCACTTTTACTTAAAATTTAAATAGGAAACAATTACACGGCCATTTTTGTTTTAATGCAGAGCCGTTTCCATTTGAGTAAAGCTCTGGAACCGCTCCACCACTCTTTCCTTCTTTAAGACCCTCCTCTTAAAACTCACTTCTTCGACCAAACGATTGGTCATCTGCTCCAACAACTCCTGAAGCTGCTCGGTGTCAACCTTCGTTTGATGATAACCAGGGTGGAGCACACTGGGAAGTTTTATTACTTTAAAGGCCCGATATTAATACAAGTTGATGCTGAGCTGGGGGGATGCAATGATGTGAACCTCCTTCAGGAAAGTCCCTCTCACAAATGGGAGCCTGTGAGACAAACTTTGGGGTGCCATTCTGACCTATGCAAAGATTTTTATAGGTTGAGAAGGAAGCTACTCCTTCTGTGCTTCTGAAACAAACAGTTTTCAAACTGATCTAGTGATTGAGGCTAGATCAGAGTTGGCAACATTCCCCACCAGAAGAGACTCCTTGTATGAGATTTGCCTAAAATAAAAAAGTATTGGGAGATGCAAGATGAAAATTTGGCATGTCTAAACCAAATACATTGCAATTTGCTAAGTGGCTCTGATAGAATAATTTGCATATGTAGTAAACAGAATACATGTATCAAATTTATGTATCAATAGAAAAATAAATGAAATTAAAATAGACCTAACTCTGAATGTCATGTTTTTGGACTTCTTAGAACTATTATGCTGTGAGTAAAGTCATCTTTAGCTTAAGATATGTAAATTTAAAAATATTTTCAGGTATCGATTCTCATGATAAAAAAAACTTAATATCACATTGAATAATTTATCATCTCTGCTACATTAGAAACAATAATAGTCACAACCATAAAGCCCTGAACCAAAGGCATATTTGTAATGATGATGTGCCACACAAGTGTACCACTCAAATCGGTTTATTTAGAGTATGATGATATTTTTTGTTAAAATAATCATTTGAAACCATGTGTCGTGTGATAAAAACACAGCTCTAACGTTTCTTGACTTAATTATTTTTAGGCTTTTTCCACATCAATGAAATCCAACTGCAAAAGTTTGGGAGCTGTATATGAAGTGTTAAAGAGATTCCAGAATCGCAGATTGTCCTTCCATGCACTGAATCAACAACTTGGAGATGGCAAACTCAACTCGCAATATATTAATTTGTGAAACAAAATCCAGTAATTGTGAAAATTCGTGGAATGTCACAAGAAATTAAAAATCACACAAAGTGAGATTGTCCTAAAAAGCTCAACTTGTTTATATTGCCATTCCTAGAAGGAAACCCGATTGGTTTGGCCTACATATGACATTGTTAATTTTTAATATCCTACCGAGTGCTCGGGCAAACTGCTGAGTTGCAAGAAACTTCACTGCAGAAGGAAATGAAACATCTTACCAGCAATGAAATGCAACCCGTAGCTTGAAATCTCAAACTAACTGCACAATACAACCACAGCCAAAAGGCCCCTTTATATTCTTGGCTGTGGGGTGTCTGTGCATTTGAGGTCTCAAGCGGTTAGCAGAGACCCCAGTGTAAGCCAGCTAAACCTAATAGTAAAAGAAAAACTCACTCTTAACCAATCACTGGTTCATCATGAAGTCACAACTTGCTCTTCAGACCTTTGCGTCCTGTATCATGGAATCACTTCACTGCAGAGGAAGCCATTTGGTCCACTGAGTCTACACTGACTCTCAGACAGATTATCTTACCCAGTCCCCCTCTGCCACCCTGTCTCTGTAACCCCACACATTTACCATGTCTAATCCATCTAACTTACACATCTGGCACACTAAGGGGCAATTTAGCAATGCCAATTCACCTAGCCTGCACTTAATACAGCAAACTGTGATACAATTCCAACTTATCTCCCCACTATAATGCTATCCTATTCCACAGAATGAGGTAAACTAATGTACAGACTGCAGACAAAGTTGTGAACAAAATTAGAAGCACTACAGCATTCATCTTTCTTTCAAGGCTCACTGAAAGAATGTAGTCCAATTTAGTTCACTGCACAACATAAAGAGGCCAATTTTCTGTTAACTATTAATTTGCATGCTTGCGTGTTGTTCGCTGTGAAGAGCCAATGGCAATACTGTAACCATAAAACACTTCAGCAATCACAAACTTCCCTGCAGCAGACAGAAAAGTGGAATTGGGACCATAACCAGATCAGCCATGTTCTCATCTAATGGGGGAACAAGCTGGAAGATCTAAATAGCCTACTCTTGCTCCTAAGTCTGGTGTTCTTGTGTCAGCAATGATTACAAAGGTCTCCCTTGCAAATGAGCCGATAAAACAAAATGTGTCACTACCTTTTGGTGTTACACTGCAACCTCTCCAGTCGGTAGACTATTACTCAGAAACATGAGTTGTTCAGAATATTTTTGATCGGATCCAACTGTTCCCTCAACGTCATCAGCATTGTTTTAGTACAGTACTTTGGGAGTGGAGAAATATGGAAGGTTTTTGCCTTCCGCCCGCCACGGGAATCGTAGCGGAGAGTGAGATACCATGGAAAGGTCCGTTAACCTTGGCCGGGATTTTCTGGTTTCAGGATGAGCGTCGCCGGAAAATACTGCCCATGGTATCAAGAACAATTTTTATTACTTGTTTATAACGTTGAGAAATGCGAGGTTATACACTTTGGAGGAAATAATAACAAATGGGATTACTATCTCAATGGAAACAAATTAAAACATGCTACCGTGCAAAGGGACCTGGGGGTCCTTGTGCATGAGACGCAAAAGCCCAGTCTGCAGGTACAACAGGTGATCAAGAAGGCAAATGGGATGTTGGCCTATATTGCGAAGGGGATAGAATATAAAAGCAGGGATGTCTTGATGCACCTGTACAGGGCATTGGTGAGGCCGCAGCTGGAATACTGTGTGCAGTATTGGTCCCCTTATATGAGGAAGGATATATTGGCATTGGAGGGAGTGCAGAGAAGGTTCACCAGGTTGATACCGGAGATGAGGGGTTTGGATTATGAGGAGAGGCTGAGGAGATTGGGTTTGTACTCGTTGGAGTTTAGAAGGATGAGGGGGGATCTTATGGAGACTTATAAGATAATGCGGGGGCTGGATAGGGTGGAGGCGGAGAGATTCTTTCCACTTAGTAAGGAAGTTAAAACTAGAGGACACAGCCTCAAAATAAAGGGGGGTCGGTTTAAGACAGAGTTGAGGAGGAACTTCTTCTCCCAGAGGGTGGTGAATCTCTGGAATTCTCTGCCCACTGAGGTGGTGGAGGCTACCTCGCTGAATATGTTTAAAGCGCGGATGGATGGATTCCTGATCGGTAAGGGAATTAAGGGTTATGGGGATCAGGCGGGTAAGTGGTACTGATCCACGTCAGATCAGCCATGATCTTATTGAATGGCGGGGCAGGCTCGAGGGGCTAGATGGCCTACTCCTGCTCCTATTTCTTATGTTCTTATGTTCTTATAATGTTTTATAATCATTTCAGGAGAATATTTGTATCTACAGTATTTTCACACTCCTGGTTCGGCATTCTAACGTATTCTATAATCCAGAAAATTCCACAATCCAGAAGTGGCTTGGTCCCAAGCTTTCTGGACTGAAGTCACAACTATTTTAATTGTGGGTTTTGTCCGATGTGGATTTCCTCTGGGGGCTCCAGTTTCCTCCCACAGTCCGGAAGACGTGCTGGTTAGGTGCATTAGCCATGCTAAATTCTCCCTCAGTGTACCTGAACGGAGTGTGGCGACTAGGGGATTTTCACAGTAACATCATTGCGGTGTTAATGTAAGTCTACTTGTGACATTAATAAATAAACTTAAACTATGATTTGCACAACTGATACCCAAATTGCAAATTTTCTGCTTTGGCCGAGGAAAAGGATATGAAAAAAAATTACAGGTGATGGCCAATTTGGGTTGGGTTTATATAATTAGTGAAGCATTATTGCAATTAACTTAAAAAAACAATTATGCACTAGTAAGGATGGCAATAGTCATGCTGCATGAAGCACTCTGAAGTTTAGCACTGTGCGGGACAAATACAGTGCAACATTCAATTTTTGTTCTGCCGTTTTAATGACCAACCAGAATGTTCAATGCCATACTATGTCTTTTCCATTTCCTTGCAATTTCCATCCAATGCAGACAGTTTTGAGGATATTCTGGAGCCAGCGATTTATTAAAATTGACTACAGTACGATTTCCCAATCAGGCAGAGACAATGTCAAACATCGTGCATGTCATCTGTCGGGCTGGGGAGGTAAAAGCACAATGTTACAAGTTCTGTGCAAATGCCAGATGACTGATGCTGGCCAGAATACCCAAGAGCAGCTAACTCAATGACAAAATTTAGCTTAGTCATCGGTAATCAGGGGTCAACGCGTTTCCTACACATAGAAGCAGAAGTCAAATGTTTAAATGGGAAAGCATGCACTCAAGCAATTACTGGGACTATAAATCATACAAAATATTCCGCACCACATTCAAATTTGGATTAATTTTTTAAAACCACACGGCAGTGCGGTACTTTTTGGAGACACTAATGTCTTTTTGGCACTGCCTTACATCAGAATGCTTTACATGTAATTCAATTAACTCGAGAAGCACACCATGAAGGCCACCCACAACTAGTCTCTGACCTTTTCACTGTCAGTGTGCAGCAGCTGCATCAATGGTAATCGAATATATTCCTCTACTTGGATAATCAGAGTCTGAACTATTCTGCTGCAGACAGGACAATGACATAAAAACACAGCACTGTCAGTCTCTATGAACAAAAGCAGAAGAGGAGTGCAAGAGAACAAATAAAATCAGCACAGATTATTTCCCACAGCACTGTTTTTTAATTCATTATTTTGAACCTATTTAGCACTACTGTTCAATTTCATTTTGTTAATTTATTCAATATATGCAACAAAAAAGTAAATGTACTTGGGTCCCCATTCAAAATACTACTAGAAAGTACACTGTGGATCTCTTAGATATGGCTCAACAGCTGTCACGATAGAAATCATAGAATCCTACAATGCAGAAAGAGGCCATTCGGCCCATCGGGTCTGCACCGACCACAATCCCACCCAGGCCCTATCCCCATATCCCTACATATTTATCCACTAATCCCTCTAACCTATGCATCCCGGGACACTAAGGGGCAATTTAGAATGGCCAATCAACCTAACCCGCACATCTTTGGACTGTGGGAGGAAACCAGAGCACCCGGAGGAAACCCACGCAGACACAGGGAGAATGTGCAAGCTCCACACAGACAGTGACCCAAGCCGGGAATCGAACCCAGGTCCCTGGAGCTGTGAAGCAGCAGCAGCGCTAACCACTGTGCTACCGTGCCGCCCCTTAGCATACATAGCATTAACTTTCAATTAAAATCATGGTATATACACCTTCATTTTCCTTGGCTATTAAATCCTCAAATGAAGGAAAGCAGCATTGGACAGGATGGATGGCCATTTCAGTTAATACGACAAGAATACACAATATCCACTGATCTCCAAGAAAGAAAGAAAGAATCTGGCTCAAGACTTTCCTCTGGGCTGGGTAGACTATGAGTAGAAGTGGTGAAATCAAGTCCTATGAAAATACTTTGCTGTAAAGCCCACTAACACTTGTATCTGTTAAGATAATCAGCAAAACGTCCTGTGCATTGGCTAGACAAGCCACAGAGTTTGCTCAAAATGTAGCCACCACTGCAAGTAGTCTGAGGAGCAGAGCCTTCGACCCACAGAGTTGCTTCAGATAACGTAGAATGGCAAAATCCATTTGTTTGAGTCGAAAACAATGGGAATTACAGGTGTGTATAAGTGTTTTATTGTTGTATTATTTGTAAAGAGCCACGATGTGAATATATATCTCGGGTTGCCACATTCACTGCTACGCTGTAGTCATGTACTGAGTAACAGTCTACCAGCCATGTGGAAAACTTTAAGCTTGATGTAGCTCCAGATTTTGATTCTAATGTGTGATTATTTATAATGGGAATCAGAAGACATAAGAGTAAGCATTAAAAGTGTCATTTCTGTTCCTCTCTTAATTTGATCTGCAGACATTCACGACTCTGAGCCATTTTCCACTTTGAGTGTCGCACGGATAGTTATTACACGCTGCGTCTTGCAACAGTGCCCCATGGAAAACAATCTTCCCGAATGTTCTGCCAAAGAACAGTCGCAAGAAAGGAGATGAAAAAGGAAATTAAAAAGGTTCCAGAGAGTGGCTTCTACTTTTCACTATGCATATTATGTAAATTCAGACGTGTTCTTGACTCCAGAGCTATGGGAGAGCGAAACTACTGAGTGCGGCATCAAGGAGCCCTAGCAAAACTGGAATCAAGGGGGGGCAAACTCTCCGCTGGTTGGGCCATAGCTGTACATAGGAAGATAGTTGTGATTGTGGAGGGTCAGTCATCTCAGCTCCAGGACATCTCTGCAGGAGTCCCTCAGGGTATTGTCCTAGGCCCAACTATCTTCAGCTGCTTCATTAATTACCTTTCCTCCGTCATAAGCTTAGAAGTGGGGATGTTCGCCGATGATTGCACAATGTTCAGCACCATTCTTGACTTCTCAGATACTGGAGCAGTCCATGTTCAAATGCAACAAAATCTGGACAATATCCGGGCTTGGGCTGACAAGTGGCAAGTAACATTTGTGCCACGCAAATGCCAGGCAATGACCATCACCAATAAGAGACACTCTAACAACCGCCCCAAGACATTCAATGGCGTTGCCATCACTGAATCCCTCACTGTCAACATCCTTGGGGTTACCATTGACCAGAAACTCAACTGGACTCACCACATAAACACAGTGGCTACAAGAGCAGGTCAGAGGCTAGGAATACTGCGGCGAGTAACTCACCTCCTGACTCCCTAAAGTCTATCCACCATCTACAAGGCACAAGTCAGGAGTGTGATGGAATACTCCCCACTTGCCTGGATGGGTGCAGCTCCAACAACACTCACGAAGCTTGACACCATCCAGGACAAAGCAGCCCGCTTGATTGGCACCCCATCCACAAACATTCGCTCCTGCCACCATCGACACTCAGTAGCAGCAGTGTTTACTACCTACAAGATGCACTGCAGCAATTCACCAAAGATCCTTAGACAACACCGTCCAAACCCACAACCACTTCCATCTAGAAGAACAAGGGCAACAGATACATGGGGCCACCACCACCTGCCATTTCACATCCAAGCCACTCATCTTCCTGACTTGGAAATATATCGCCGTTCCTTCGCAGTCGCTGGGTCAAGATCCCAGATTCCCACCCGAATGGCATTGTGGATCAGCATATGGACTGTGCCGATTCAGAAGGTGGCTCATCACCACCTTCTCAAGGGCAACTAGGGATGGGCAATAAATGCTGGCCAGCCAACGACGCCCATGTCGCACGAATGAATTTAAAAAAAAGCTCCATAGCATCTTTTTCAAAGGGAAACTCTCCATTGGAACCAGGAAACATTTTATCCAGATGATCACTTAGCATCAGCTACATAAGTGTCTGGAGGGAGTTGATGAGAGATCCACGGCATCTGCTTCGAGTGACATCTGTCACTTAGTTTCAGAGCCTGGTGTGTCTGACCACAGGTCACCAATTGGTTTACTGGACTGTGTACTTACTGTGAACATTAGAGTATTAGATAGATTCTGTAACTTGCGTTATCCTTACAAATTTGTATCAATCTATAAAGGATTAGTTGTGGTTGAAGGACTAGCGTAATGTACCAGAAGAGAAAATGCTGCCTTAATATGGTTCATCTTTTCTTGTTTAATTAATATTTTCTTTTGTTAAAAATTCATCAGCAGACTCTGACTGTCCAGTAGCCACTCTCCACGTTTCTAAACAAAAAAAAAGTTAGGATCTATCAGGCCTAGTTCCACCCCAGTATCTGACCTGCCCAACAGTAACACCAGCTGGAATTGTAACACTAAGATGACCTATTTCCAACTCCGTAACATCATCCGACCTAGTCCCTGTCTCAGCCCTTTGTTACCTCTAGACTTGGCTATTCCAATGTACCCCCGGCTGACCGTCCACATTCTACCCTGCATAAACTTGAGGTCATCCAAAACTTTGCTGCCTGTATTTTTACTGATGTGGAGATGCCGGCGTTGGACTGGGGTAAACACAATAAGAAGTCTCACAACACCAGGTTAAAGTCCAACAGGTTTATTTGGTAGCAAATACCATAAGCTTTCGGAGCACTGCTCCTTCGTCAGATGGCACTCCATCTGACGAAGGAGCAGTGCTCCGAAAGCTTATGGTATTTGCTACCAAATAAACCTGTTGGACTTTAACCTGGTGTTGTGAGACTTCTTACTGTGTATTTTTACTCACAGCTGGTTCCGTTTCTCCATCACCCCCATGCTCACTGATCTACACTGACTCCTGGTCAAGCAGCATCTTGATTTCAAAATTCTCATCCTCATTTTCAAATCCCCTCACAGCCTGGTCCCTCCCTATCTCTAACCTCCTTCGACCCCACAACCTTCCAAGATATTTGCATTCCTCTAATTTAGGCTTCTTGTCCTTTCCCAATTACAACGCAAGCTCTGGAATTTCTTCCCGACATCTCTCTGCCTCTATCACTTTTTTTCCTTGAAGACACACACATCTTTGACCAAGCCTTAGGACTAATAATTTCTTAAGTAGCTCAGTCGCACGTTATTTCATAGTGCTCCTGTGAAATACCTTGGGATGTTTCTCTATGTTAATGATGCTGTATAAATATAAGTTACTGTTCTCCTTTATTTCTATAACCACTAAATCACTCACTGATGAAGGAGCAGCGCTCTGAAAGCTCATGCTACCAAAGAAACTGGCTGGACTTTAACCTGGTGTTGTGAGACTTCTTACTAAATTTGTGAACAGGGGGTATTCTTAAGACGATGCAAAACCTGGAAAAAACAGCTATGATGGCTTCAAGGCTATCCTACTGGTTAACAAATTTTGTGCACCTACATTTCTTAAAAAGCTCAATGTTACGTTATCTTTTGGAATGGATATTTTGAGTTCTGAAGAGGTACACACAATCAAGGCAGTCAGGCTATTTTCCCCCTGTTGGTGTGTGATGTACTTCCATCATAGAAACACCAGGACATTCCATTCTATTTAACACGTCCTATTAATCGCAATTATAAAAAAAAATCTCTTGTGAATGAGACTCTTCCTTGCTATTTCTTTTTTATTTACATGATAACCAGCTTTGGGGCTTATAAATGTTTCTTTGACAAATAACAAATTATGACCTCTTTGTGTTATAGGTCATCAGCCAACAGCCGCAGACAATTAAGATTTACCGCAGAATAATAACCATTTGCAGCAGAAATAATCCCTCAACTCAGTAGGATTAGTTTGTTTTTATTATGAAGATAGCATGTGCATGATTACCCATGAAGTTTTAGATTACAGAGGGTATTGGACATCAAATGCATGACTAATTTAGGTAACTATTCTGAGGCCCATTTTAGGTTGCAGTTTATAACTCAGGGAGCCTACGGAGTCAGGGGCTAAACTTTATTGTAGTTTTGCATCGGGCAGCACGGTGGCACAGTGGTTAGCATTGCTGCCTCATAGCGCCAGGGACCCAGGTTTGATTCCCGGCTTGGGTCACTGTCTGTGTGGAGTTTGCACATTCTTCCCGTGTCTATGTGGGTTTCCTCCAGGTGCTCCTGTTTCCTCCCACAGTCCAAAAGATGTGGTTAGGTGAATTGGCCGTGCTAAAATTCTCCCTCAGTGTACCCGAACAGACTAGGGGATTTTCACAGTAACTTCATTGCAGTGTGAATGTAAGCCTCCTTCTGACCAATAAATAAACTTTACTCTTTTGCATTGTGTATTAAGTGAAAACGAACATTCATCACTAACTTCTTTCTTTATAAAATGCGTCAAAAATCCAACATTATTACAATTATGTTTATAAGATTGTTATATTTTGGGACCATAGCTTTAAATTTAGGATCATGTGATCTATTCTACCATCTGCCTGACAATAAGCCTGGGCAGTTTGATTGCTAGAGATCAAAGGAAGGCTTAGATTGTTTTACTGAGAAGGTGGTGCAAGGTATTTACACCTGGAGACAATGACAAGAGGCCAAGTTTACAATGAGTAGATTCTGAGTCTCCCAAAATCCTAGAAAGGTGTTTGTAGGTATCTGGTTGTACACGGTTGTGCTTTAAATGTCCATTTACATCGAAGATGAAAAAGAAGTTGGAATCAAGAATAGCTAATCAGCATTTCTACCCGAATGTAAGGTTAATGTGTTGCGCATTGCCAGGGGAAGATACAGAGGAAGCCATTTTTGAGATCAGGTTACATGCTTCCCTAAAAATCAATGAATACCAGACATATGGCAGCGCTCTGTGTGTTTAGCAGAAAGCAGCAGCTGTTTGGCCTTGTGAGCCAGCACGGCCGGATGTGAAAGGGAGATGGCCTCTAGTTGAAGAGACATATCCTCCAGCCATCCAAAGATTCTGGGAGATTCATCCTGGCATGGCAGGGGGAAGAAGAATCAAAGGAACAAACTTTACTGCAGATGGTGGATTTGTGAAATTCTCCAAAAACTGAGGAAAGTGTCTGGGGATGCTGACTCTAAGTTATTACTTGGTGAAACGAAACAATGAAGCAGGAACTCATTGGAATCAACTGTGGACTGAGATTCCGTGGGCGAGTGCACAGGGTGATAACACTAAATGGGAACACCATTTTCTGTGGTTTAAAGCACAAGCTGCCAACAAAAAGAAATGTTTCCTCAAGAGTCTTTCTTCAATCCAGTGAAGCCCGACGCAAGCGAGAAAAACAGCACCCCGTCTTATGATTATGCACTTTACAGCCTTCGGGACTCAAACATTGAGTTCAGTGACTTCAGGCTGTGAACTCAGTTCTCCATTTTGCCCCCTCCACACCCATGTGCAATTTGTATCTTGCTTTCAGACAGAGCTGACCATTATTCTGCTGTTGACATCTACTCTGAACCAACGATTTGTTTATTTATCACCACCGTTATCACTCCCTTTGCCTTTTGTTCCATTACATCTTTGTCATTTAATCTCCGTCACCCATCCCTGACCTTCCTTGTGGTTCTACCTGATCTTCCCTCCTTTTCCAACAGCATAAAACCCATCACATTTCTTCAGTTCCGAAGAAGAATCCTTTCAGACTCAAAACGTTAACTCTGTTTCTCTCTCCATAGATGCTGCCAGGCCTGCTGAGTTTTTCCAGCATTTTGTTCTTATTTCAGATTTCCAGCATCCAGAAAATTTTGCTTCGTGTTTTAGCTGTTTGTTGCAGTAAATGTTTTAAAACATGAAATCTTATTGTGTCATCTTTTTTCAAGCTATTAACTGAATGTTTGAATCATTTTTAAAAAGTTATCAGTCTTTATGTAGATCGTAACATTTGTTTGAAGCTTGAACAAATCCAGACGTGGTTTGCAATGCCTACTCAAACTTACAGAATATATGTAAAATAAGAATAATTAAGTATTTACAGCAATGGAGGAGGCCACTTGATCTAACAGGTCCATGCCTGTGTTTATGGTCCACCAGGTTAAAGTCCAACAGGTTTATTTGGTAGCACAAGCCACTAGCTTTCGGAGTGCTGCTCCTTCATCAGGTAAGTGGGAGTTCTGTTCACAAACAACCTCCCACTTACCTGATGAAGGAGCAGCACTCCGAAAAGCTAGTGGCTTGTGCTACCAAATAAACCTGTTGGACTTTAACCTGGTGTTGTGAGACTTCTTACTGTGTTTACCCCAGTCCAACGCCGACATCTCCACTTTATGGCCCACACCAACCTCCTCCCATGCTTCCTCATCTAACCCAATCAACATATTCTCCTATCCTTTTCTGTGCGTTTATCTAGCTTCTCTTTAAATGCCCTTTACTAGCTACGCTAACTATTCCCAGTGGTAGAAAGTCTCACTCTCCAAGTAAAGTGTCTCTTGAATTCTTTATTGGATTTATTAGCAATTGTATGTTTGGTCCCTGGTTCTGGTTTCCCCCACAAGAAACATCTTCTCTACATCTACTCCATCAAATCTTTATCATAATCTGGAAGATCTCTTTCAAATTGCTCCTCAGTCTTTTATTTGTACAATATAGTCCAGTGAAACAACAGGAAGGGTAAATTTACAAACAGTGAACATACTTTATAATCCCATCCGTTGTGTGTTGACTCACAAAGCCAAGCAGCTGCTTCTTTCTGCTAACCACCCAGAACGCTGCCATATGCCTGTGGTATTCATTGATTTTAGGGAAGCATGTAACCTGATCACAAAAATGGCTTCCTCTGTATCTTCCCCTGGCAATGTGCCACACATTAACCTTACACTCAGACACACGACAACGCAGAATCGTCGAGCAGAAACTGATAGCCAAGTTTGGCATGCATGAGGACGGCCTCAATCGGGATCTTGGATTCATGTCACACTACGTGTAACCCCTACCAATTGGCTTGGGCTTGCCAAATCCTACCAACTGTCCAGGTTTCAGACAATTCACACCTCTTTAACCTGTGATTATCCCTCTCTCCACTCGCATTGTTTGGACCTGTAAAGACTCGATTACCTGTAAAGACTCACGTTCCAACCATTATCTTGCATTTGAGTCTCTGTCTATATATGCCGTATTTGTGATCCCAACTCTCCACTCACCTGATGAAGGAGGAGTGCTCTGAAAGCTCGTGATACCAAATAAATCTGTTGGATTTTAACCTGGTGTTGTGCGACTTCTTACTGTGCCCATCCCAGTCCAACACCGGCATCTCCACATCGTACTTTATAATGCGAGTGAATTAAATAGGTTCCAGCCATCGCAAAATTCCTTGCCTGCGGTACATCTGAACTTTGTACTTCCAGATGCGGAAAGCTCTCCCAACTCTTCCTATCCCTATTTATAAAGCCCAGAATCCTCTATGCTTGTGGAGAGAAATACAGAGTAAATATTCCAGGTTGATTACATCAGAAATGAGCCCAGGACATCGCCCAAAGCATAACTCTTTTTCTATCTCCACAGATGTTGTCTGACAATCTTTGTTGGTGTTTGCCTTCCACACAAGCAAACAGCCTAATCCCATTTAGAATCATAGAATCCTACAGTGCAGAAGGAGGCCATTCAGCCCATCGAGTCTGCACCGACCACAATGCCACCCAGGCCCTATCCCCATAACCCCATGCATTTACCCTAAATAGTCCCCTGATACTAAAGGGCAATTTAGCATGGCCAATCCACCTAACCCGCAGATCTTTGGACTGTGGGAGGAAACCCATGCAGAACGGGGAAAATGTGCAAACTCTGCACAGAGAATGGCTGCCCACGCAGTTCACATAACCCTTAATTCTCCTTTCCTTCAACCACATGTCTAATTTATTCTGTATTAATTATTAACACTAGTGCAACCCTATAGCCTCACAACCCTGTGCAGAAAGGTCCTTCTCACCAGTCTAAATCATATACATTTAATCTTGTATCTATATCCCTTTGTTGTAGACCTATCAGTAGTAACAGTCTGTTCCTATCAACTCTGTCCTATCGGTCAATTTAAAAAAAATTTGTCCACATGCATTTAAATTGCCCCTGTTCTAGTTTTTCAAGTCTGCATATTTTAATTTCTTCATTCCAAGGCTGCGTACTAGTGAACCTGCACTGTTACCTAATTAATCCAATATAAGAATTACTTTATTGGCAAGATTGTAAAAGGTTTTTGGAAGCCATAAATATGCTTAGAAATTACTTTCTGACTTAATCTTCAACTGTTTTTTTATACGAGCTGAACATTCAGTAACTTTTTAAAAATGATGCCCATTTAATTCAGTTCAATATCCGATCCATTTTATATACAAGATGAAGCAAAATGAAACTCCTCGGTGATGAATTCTGTTCGGGTAGTCTTGTGACAAGTCTCATAAGCCAAACACTGCTTGTTGCTGTGACAGAAGCCAAGAAAGATGTAATGTTGAATTGATCGTCCTCTGTTGACAGTTATTAGTTCAGCTGTCAATAGTTATATAAGCTCACCCTGACACCTCGGGTTTACTTTCTACATTAATTTCTCATCTGAAGTCTCAAATCTTTCTCTTCGCCCAGATATTGGCTGCAAAGCAGCACCATCGTCTGCTCCCCTTAAGTTGCAGCACTGCCACTGGCCCGAAGGTGTAGTCCCAACATGACAGAGGGTCGTTGGACGATGGAATTCTCTTCCCAGAAATCAGTACAGGCTGAGTCATTGTACTTACTCAAGGCAGAGTTAGACAGATAAGGATTGGGGGGGGGGGGGGGGGGCAGACAGTTAAGTGAAGTTGAGACCATAACCAGTTCAGCAATGCTTATTGAATGGCAGAACAGGCTCAAAGGGCTAGGTGGTTTACTCCTGCTCCTAAGTCCTGTGACACTTCTATAATATGTCATATACAAATAAAATTGAGAGATCATAATGAAATTCACTTCTCGAAAAGAAACTAATCTCCCAGAGTCTTGGGTACCAGGATGTGCTGATTCACTGCCTCACACTATCATTCTCATCAGATCCTAACTATAGATCCTTTAGAATACATTTTGGCGAGGCAAGTGGAGCTTGTATTCAGGTATACATGTTTATAGCTCATCAACTAGCATTAATTTTGAACCAAAGCCTGATGCAGATTTATTAAGTAAATCTTACATTCAAATTGCCTGCCTTAAAACAATGACGCATCATTGGCAGTCATGTCCTCAGCCACTTTGGCCCCCTGACGTTCCTCTGCCTCCCCACACCCCCCCGCAAAAAAAAATCAAAGATTCTCATTGAAACTCATCTCTTTCACTAAACCTTGAATCATTCCTCCTAATTTTTTTTGGTTCTGCATTAACTTTTTTTATTATACATCGTTGTGAGGAGGTCTTGTGCGGCACAGTAGTCTGCCTTTGAGCCAGAAGCTGTGGCTCAGCTTGATATTGCAGGACTTGATGGCCCAGGAAGAAGCTTTCATCATGTGGCCAAACAGGTTGCATATCGTCTGTCACATTCTTCCAACACAGGCAAAAGGCAGGCAGTACAGGTAACCCACTCGCACATCTTTGTGAATAGCCTTTTGCCATTTTTCTTTGTTAAATGTCTTATATAAAAACAACCTGTTGCATTTAAAATAAATGTCTGAAAGCGTTTCTTTCTGACAGCCACAGCAAAGTTATTTATCTTAGAGGAGTTGAGAGAGTTTGGACAGCAGAAAATCTGTTGAAGCTCTGAAACTTGATCATTTGACCTATTATAGATACTATCAGTATTTAAAGATGTGATCACTTATTCGAGAAATGTGCATTCCAAAAATTCATCAATAAATATAATTTTTTCAGGTTTCAAAGTCTTACAGCACACTACAGAAAGCACTAATTATATTTGTAAAAGTCTTGGCTTGCGGCCAATCTGCAACTTATCACTAATTGAGTTTAATGTTTCGCAAGCGCCATGTTCTCAGTTAAAATTCGGACCACTAGTAGGGAAGCTCTGCACCCATGTCTAAATGGCATTTGTGCTTTCTTGGGCTAGAGCACTGCAGCCGAAGCTAGGCAGCAGAAATCAGGTCTGACGAGGGGTCATCCAGGATCGAAACATTAACTCTATTCTCTCTCCACAGTTGAGTATTTCATTCATAAGATATTGCCTTTTTTAGATGTCTGGAATAAGCTGCCAGAGCCAATAGTAGAGGCGGGTACAATTTTGTCTTTTAAAAAGCATTTAGACAGTTACATGTGTAAGATGGGTAGAGAGGGATATGGGCCAAACATGGGCAATTGGGACTAGCTTAGTGGTTTAAAAAAAAAAGGACGCATGGACAAGTTGGGCCAAAGGGCCTGCTTCCATGCTGTACTTCTGACTCTATGCTGTCAGGCCTGCTGAGATTTTCCAGTATTGTCTGTTTTAGTTGTAGTAAAAATTATAGATCTGGCTCAAACAGATACTAACAATCCCATACTGGTTGCTGCAGAATAAACGCACCCTTACCAACAGACTCAGTGACGAGAACCCATCTATCTATGAGAAGACAGGGAGCATCTGTCTATGAAAGACAGGAAGCTAAGGAAACTGTTTTTGAACACTTTGGTGCGCCTTCAACAAGAATTATATTAAGACATTACTCTGCTGTCCTCTAACTATGTTAGATTAATTGAATTGGATAATTTACTCTTAAGAATCACCAGATGATGCTCATTACTGCCATAATTTATGTTGTTTACCATAATGCGCCTTTTATAATCACTTTATAATACTAAATCAAATTGAAAGTTGTTCTGAACATGACATGTTTAATTACCTTTTTTTAGGCAACTAGGAGCGGAAATGTCTTATGAATGAAATACTCATACTTATTCCTTTGTTCCTCATTCACAACAAAACTTTCTTTGGCTTTTCTTGAACATCACAAAGAAGTCTTTTCTTCACAATTACAAACTATTCGTACACAAAATATACTTGAAGACAAAGATCAGCAAGTATTTTCCTTTACAACTTGGCCTTATGAATGTAATGCCATTCCATCAACAATGAATGTTTTTTTGAAGAGGGTAGTGTGCTGAAAGACAACAGGGTTGTATTGTCTTACATACTGTAATAGATGCTGCAGCCAAAAACAACTAGTCACATATCTTCTGAACAGCACGAGAAGTTTGATATTCTAAGGTTCAACATTGAAGGAAGAAAATGCTTCTAAACACTTACTGCTCTCCCATTCTACAGGCTTTGCTGCACGTGTGCTTTGAAAAGCAGGTCTGTATGTTTGAACTGATTTTAAATAAATCACAGCGCAATATTACTGCCAACTTCTGCAATTTCCACTTGCTGCTCCAAAAAGTATTTCAGAAGTGTCTCAAAATTATTAACCCTGTGATCAGTATTAAAATCTTGTAATGTGTACATTTTGATGTTTTTATCGTTGTATAGTTCTCTAATCAACAAACTTTTAAAATCCAACAATGCTTATAATTCATCAGATTGATCATATCCTGTGCACTTGTAGGAAGGGCTCTGTTATGAGTTTCTAGATTATGTCTGGAATTATTCTTATTCTCAGTAGTACAAGGGTTGTCATTTATACATTGATACATCATCACACCCATCAAGTTATTTCCTAAGCACTTCATATTCAACTAATTGTTTCTGAAGTGCAGTTACTATCATTATTCATGTAATGCACTAACGAACTTCCTACTTCTTCACCTTAGAAATTCAGATGTAGTCAAGTTTCAGAAGCTAACATGCAAGTCAACAGGGAAAACAAAGGGGTAGGTAAACAGGCTGCATTCCATCAGTGCATCTCATTCCAGGTACGTTTGTATTTGGTGCTAAGGACTGTGCAGTGCTGATCATACTATGGTTATTGGTGTGTTCACAACTGTGGTAACTTTTTTTATATTTGCAATCAGATTAGAATTGAATTGATTGCAGCAAATGACAACTCCGCTGGATGGCTTTCTTCTGTGCTCACCTTCTTGATCCTATGATTTAATCTATTTAACCCCTAATTCAAGATTGCTTACCACAACAATATGAGCAAAATGCTGCAATGCATCTGGGAGCATACTGAAAAACATTCACTGTAAAAAGAAATACTGATTTAATGGTCCATAAATACTTCAAATATTTGGAGGTGTTCTGTAACAGCACCAGTGGATCTCTTGTGGAATCTTGTAGTGCCATTTAGAGGGTAAACTGGTTCACAATTGTTGCCCATTGTGCCACTGTGAAACCCATGGTAAAATCTAGCCGATTGATTTGGTGCAAGATGAGAATTTCCTTCTGACCCACCCAGACTTTGAACCAAGTTAAACGCACTTCACCTGAGCTGACAACCACTTTCTTCAAAAGAAACATTCTAGCAAAGCATATGCAACATGTTAATCAAGGAGCATGTCTTAATTTGGCTATTTTCTTCACCAGAAAAGACTTGGAAATAAGCTGTTTCAAAATGAGATTTAAAAAAATACAAGCTGCTTTCCTAAAAGGCACTGTTTCTCAACATGGCCCAGTTGTTCACAGTTGCGTATTTGCCATAGCTAAGTGCAAGTTGTTTCTCTCCGAGACCCATAACAATGGATAATTCATTCGCCATGTTTGGTTATTCAGAAAGACATTTTGTCCCTTGATGTCAGTTAGACATTAGCTTTTATTGTTGTGGTGCCTTTGAAAGAATCAAAACAGAGACACTGAGAGCCATCGGGCAGCAAAAAGTTGAAAAAGCAATCAGTTGCTGTCATGATGGCAGGGCAGAATACAGAGATTGTCCATACAGAGATTGTCCTTTTACGATGAACTAGAGCTTGCATGTTCTTTACTTCTGCAACAGTACAGTGTGCATCAAGAGACTCTAATCAGTCTCGTTGTTCTGTGCTTTTTTATCTACTCTGGAGTAAAAGCATCTTGCAACTTAAACCAAATATTATCTCACCCAGAGCGCACCCACTCTTCTGAAGGTAAACAGAGTTAGGTACCATACACGTGGAGTAGATACGGAATTTCAGTTCCAATCACAAGAGGTTTCAGTGTTACACCTGGGCTTCCTACTTAAACAGATGGATGGAGATCAGCGGAAGTCAAATTTCATAAAACGTTGGCATCAGACCACTTTAGGGAGAGACTGACATTATACGAGAAATGATAGCTACAGTAGACCTAAATCCTGTCAGATATCTAGGTCTTACCAATAGGTGCTTAATAGCCTTGAAAGTAATCTTTTGAAGAAAGTGGTTGTCAGCTCAGGTGAAGTGCGTTTAACTTGGTTCAAAGTCTGGGTGGATCAGAAGAAAATTCTCATCTTGCACCAAATCAATGGGCTAAATTTTACCATGGGTTTCATGGTGGCACAATGGGCAGCATTGTGGCACAGTGGTTAGCACTGCTGCCTCACAGCACCAGGGACCCAGGTTCAATTCTGCCCTCGGGTCACTGTCTGTGTGGAGTTTGCACGTTCTCCCCTGTCTGCGTGTGTTTCCTCCGGGTGCTCCGGTTTCCTCCCACAGACCAAAGATGAGTGTTAGGTTGATTGGCCATGCTAAATTGACCCTAGTGTTAAGGGATTAGCGGGGTAAATATGTGGCAGCGCAATCTTTAGAGAAATGGCTTCCTCTGAACTTGCCGCCCTCCTAAGGGCGGTGAACAGGGCTCCCAATGTTGCAAACCCAATCAAAGAGTCAGGGTTCTGGAGCCTTGATAGCCCCATCAGGTGAGGTGGGTGCTGCTGATGCAGGTCGGGCACTGCAAAGGCACCTCAACTTAGAGGTGTTAATACAAGACAACTGTTATGAGGCTGAGAGCTGGTGGCTAACCTGGAGTGGAGAGGAAACCCCACTGCAGGAACAGCTTGGGACACAACTTCCCAGATTTCCTGCTGCCATTGGTGTATAGAAGCCTGGGCTCCGTGAACCCCCAGGCTGCTGCAAGGAAGCTCCTCCACTGAACTGGTGGCCTCTGCATGCAGTGGGATATCGCTCTGCCAGCCACAAAATCACTCTTATTGAGAATCGTAGCCATCTCAACAGCTACCTGTCTCCATAGATCAGGCAGTTGATCCTATAGCACGGTGCCACAGTGGTTAGTACTGTTGCCTCACAGGGCCAGGGACACGGGTTCGATTCTGGCGTTGGGTGACTGTGTGGAGTCTGCACATTTTCCCTGTGTTTGTGTAAGTTTCCTCCGGGTGCTCTGCTTTCCTCTCTCAGTCTGAAGATGTGTAGGTTAGGTGGATTGGCCTTGGTGAATGGGAGGCATTACGAGTTTAGGGCGGGGGATTGGGCCTAGGTAGAGTGTTCTTTCGGAGTGTTGATGCCGACTCAATGGGCCAAATGGCCTCTTCTGCATGTAGGGATTCTATAATTCTATTCCCAGCCCATGACAAGGAAGTTACCCAGCAACAGGAATAATGTGAGAAGATGCCTCAACAAGGTTCTCTATTTTCCCAGCCCCCCATCCTAGTCTCCAAGCAACACTCACCACAGGAATATTAGGAACAATGACTCCTTGCGACGAAATTCCGTGAATAGACACACTCTGAGGTCAATCAAAAGCTAATCACTGTGATGCCCAAATGATGGAATGAGTCAAATTTAAAAACACTTGTTTACAAATGGAGTAGTTGTGATTGGTTGGGTATTTTATAAATATAACAGCTGAGCTAGTCAGGTACCTAATAAGCATGTTTCACATATAAGCAACATTTCTTTTACAATTCAGCCATTGCATGTAGCCAATTTTTGTCAGTGTGCAGTCCCTTTAAATATTTTGTTTCTCAGGGAACAAGGCTTATGCAATAACTTTCAGGCTACTGTGTACCCCAACACCATAGCGGGAATAATGTAAGACTGACTACATATTTATAACAAAGTTTATACTTTTAAGTTTTTGAAAAAGATCCTACAACCTTTACATGAATCATGCACCAATATAGATAAAGATACAAAAGCAAGCTAACCCCTGAAGATCTTCAATATCCAAGGCTGCAAACTATTTATTTCAAAATAACATTACAAAAATGTTTGCTAGAGAACAGAATGACCTACCCCACAAAATTCATCAATCAGTCTCCAAACATGATCTGCCCCTCCAATCATCCCCTCACGCGCAAGCCATGTAAAAAGTCAGCTTCTATCCTACCTAACATGCTTATTAGCAATCCAGCTGTTTGTCAACTGCACAGTAAAGCTACTGAGGCAACACAACACTGGTCATCTCCAGATTTATCATAAAACCTAATGAGTAAATACACAGACCATCTTCTTGGATTACACAATATTTTGCCACTGTTCGATGGAATCAAATAATCACCAAAGACCCTACCTGCTCCATTTTCTTTGGACATATGCTATTTACATGGCATATTTACATAGCATAGTCGGTGGCACGGTGTCACAAGAGGTTAGCGCTGCTGCCTCACAGTGCCAGGGACCTGGGTTCGATTCCCGGCTTGGGTCACTTTCTGTGTGGAGTCTGCATGTTCTCCCTGTGTCTGCGTGGGCTTCCTCCAGGTGTTCCGGTTTCCTCCCACAGTCCAAAAGACGTGCTGGTTAGGTGAATTGGCCATGCTAAATTCTCCCTCAGTGTATCTGAACAGGCGCCGGAGTGTGTCAACGAGGGGATTTTCACAGTAACTTCATTGCAGTGTTAATGTAAGCCTTCTTGTGACATTAATAAATAAACAAACTTGCTCTCAATAATAAACTTTCCCTTGCACGCCATTCTCTTTCCATATCTGTCCCCTCTCCTAGTTTTCTTACAATACACAATTTCTTAAGCAAAGATAATGAGCTCAAGATCATTTTCCAGATGTTCACAGACACTTTAAAATCTAACTACATGGCCCTGCAGTTGGATAACTATAATGGAATAGTTGGCAACTACAACCCAATAATGTCTCTTTCCCTCTGGTGAAGCACATGACTTCCAAGTGCAGCTCTCCAAGGTAAGGTGAATGACTCATGCACAAGCAAAGTACATAAAATGTCTGAACTATGAAATAAAAACAAATTGCTGGAAATACTCAGCAGGTCAGGCAGCACCTGTGGAGAAAGAAGCAGAGTTGATGTTTCAGGTCGATGATGTTTTGTTAGCTACCTGCCCATGCTGAGTGCTATAACGTGGATGACTGTAATTTCACCCATCAAACATCAATAAGGCAGCTTCAATTACTGAAGCACAGTTCTCCATGAATTCAATTTTTAACCGAAAGTGCCCTACAAATTAAAATAATGTTGATTCTCACTTTGAGAAATGGCATTGTAAAACCTTCTGCAGTACGCAATTTTAAAAAACTATGGCAGTACGCAGTAGAGGAATTTTTTGTACTTACTTCTTAAAGTTTATGTCCGGGAAGTTAGAGTACTCGGGTTTCACTTTGTTATTGCGTCGAGGAAATGTGCAAAAGAAGGCATTGGCCAGTAGGCATGCTATTTGTTCTTGTGACATTGTGATGGAGTGATTCATCTTCTGTTTTAGCAGCGGTATCGGCTGGCATGGAAGGAGGCAAGGCAAAAGTAATTAGTTTAGCAATTTAGCAAACAGTGAAGCAAAATTACATTTACCAAATTATAGTATATTTAGCAATTTAGGGCCACTACTGCGCTCTACAAGCAGCCTTGTGGCAATAATCTCATTTATCTCAATTGATCGGAAAATGTTATTATTTGAGATATTACTGATTCCGAATGTCTTAAAAAAAGCCTAAAAACAACCTCAAGGAGAAACAGAGTGACTCCTTCCCAATATTTTATACAAGGGACTCAACAGAGCCTGGATACTTTTATCTGGAATAAGGGAGGGGGCATTTCTTGTTCCCCATAATTTGTATTGACCTATACACACAGTCTGTTAAAAATGTTTTAAACTTTAATTATACCATTCATCAATCAGAAAAATGCCATTTTATCCAGATAGATTTTGTGTCACAATGAGGGACTGTGCATTTGTACTGAGTTTTATATGAACCTCCTACTTTATACAGATGAAACAGAAATATTATCTTTTAAGCAGAATTTTAGTTTCCATGTCTATATTTTGAAGTGTAGCTTTGTGATATTAACTATGAAGAATTTAGAAACATATAATCATGGCATGGTTACAGTGCAGAAGGATGCCACTTGATCCATTATGTTTGTGCCAGCTCTTTGCAAGAACAATTCCACTCTTCCACCCTGTAGTCCTGTAAATGTTTTCATTTCAGATAATTATCCAATACCCTTTTAAAAACTATGATTGAATCTACCTGCACCGCATTCTCAAGCAATGCATTACAAGTCCTACACATCTGCTGCTTTCATGTCACCTCTGCTTCTTTTGGTGTCTTCTGGGTTCTTGACCCTTCTGCCACTGGGAACAATTTCTCTGTCTACACCCCTAATGGTTTTGAACATCTCTTTGCTGCAGAACTTGCCTGGAGGGCAGCACGGTGGCACAGTGGTTAGCACTGCTGCCTCACAGTGCCAGGGACCCGGGTTCGATTCCCGGCTTGGGTCACCGTCTGTGTGGAGTTTGCACATTCTCCCCGTGTCTGCGTGGGTTTCCTCCAGATGCTCCGGTTTCCTCCCACAGTCTGAAAGACATGCTGGTTAGGTGCATTGACCTGAACAGACACCGGAGTGTGGCGACTAGGGGAATTTCACAGGAACTTCATTGCAGTGTTAATGTAAGCCTTACTTGTGACTAATAATAAACTTTTACTTTATATTGTTCATTGGTATTCCAGCCCTTTGACTCTATGCAGTCTACGTCAGCAACAGCTCGTACTTACATAGCACCATTAACATAGTAAAACATCCTAAGGCACTTTACAAAAGTCTTGTCACACAAAATTGGACCAAACAAAGGAACAATAGATCAGGTGGAGATGGGTTTTTCTGAACATCTGGAAGTGGTATGAGAATAAAGAAGAAAGGAGATGTTTCTTTAAAGAACAAAATCATCACTTAGCCTTTTTTTAAACAGAAGAAAACATACAACCATAATCCAGAACTATTTTGTTTTTACTTTTACAAATAATTAGCCATTTTGTTGGAATGGTCTGGATCTTCTGCTTTTGGAGGTTTAATTGGACGACAGATCTGACAAAAATACATTTATTTCTTGGGAGGGACTGTAATTTATGTAACAGACTATCTTTTTACTTTGAAATTGGGTTTGAGGACTTTTATGCCTATATGACAAGCACTTTGGTCGTCTCAAAGGAATGGGAATTGTTTCGCTGACAATGAGCAATCAGGCTCAGAGAAACCACACGGGTTGACAACAACAAAAATGACCTGCTTTGCAGTGAGAGACTGTTGTGTTGGACTCCTTCAAACTAACCACAGCAGACTTGGGGACAGGTTACAATTGTTTATTCATGATTCAAGCATGGAGGATACTACCCCAGAGAAACCTCCGAAACAGCACTCTCCTCTAATTCCAATCATCCCTATTGTTAAACTTTCATCCAAAAACAGAACTGCAATCTGCTCTTAGCTAAAGACTATCTGCTCTGACGGAAACAAACAAGGCCTTGATGGAGGGTTTTTCCTGATCTCAGATCCTTTGGGTGTGTAAAGTGCACTCAGGATATAAGCATCTGACTAGCATGTATTTTACTCTCAAGTTTTACTAAATCTATTCATTTCCCCGAACAGAGACATTCTTTCCGATCAGCTAAGGCACACTGCTGGGCACAAAATGCAACATTAACTACGTGCATCCCATTCACCCAACATTTGTATAAATGACAAGCCTTGCACAGGAAAAACTCAAAATTTGTCTGTTTTATTGATATATAAAGTTATCTATTGCTAAATCACAATTTTTGTGCATATTGCAAATATCAATAAAAATCAAAGATTTTACCTTTGATGGATTAAATAAGAGTTCTTTTTATTAATTCATTACCTAAACTGTTCTAAATTGCGATGGAGCTAGGATGCTTCAGGTTCCAAATATAAATAACCGAGTGACTTATGAATGTTATACTTGAATTTTAAAATTTAGGTCAGATTGGTTTACTTTCATGCTTTTATAATATCTACTTCCATCACTAGTTTTGTGCTGTGCATTATTTTATTACCCTCAAACCATAGAAAAACGCGTGTATATAAGCTATAAAAAAAACTATTTCTAGTCTCATAAGGTTGTCATCAACTACAGCGAACAATACTGCAAGCACACAAAGGTCAAGTTGACAGGTTGAATGCAAAAACTGAACAAACCCAAGAATAATTACTAATTATAATTAATTGAACTTGTACTTGTATCCTACGAGGATGCTTAACTGGTTCAAAGTAATTTATTTTCAGGCTGCTGTATGGATGAGATGACTGCTCATGAATCACTAAATGTATATACTTTATACAAATAGAGCTTACGTGGGCTGCTGAAAACTTGGTAACATTTATCACAGTAAGCCTGTTATAAACAGCATTTATTTTAATAAGAATGTTCACTGTTTTCTATTCTATTTTACAATAAGTCCCATTAATCCATTGAAAATATCATGAAAAGTAAATAATCTCAGTCAGAAGGCTGGTTTTAGATGTAGGCCACCAAAGTTTCATGCACACACTGGATTATAATTCAATTATTGGTGGCCGGAGAAAGATTTCAGTATTACCAGGTCTCCGGCAAACAAAGTTTTCTCATACATTTCCACAACCCAATTCATAGTCTACCCAATGGGTTCCAGTTAATAGTTCTCAGCTTCAAAGTTCCTACGTTATACTGTGGCTGCTGATAAAATACTAAACCTATTGAGAGTTCCCTTCTGTCTCCAGGAGTGCCGGGGGAATTTATAAAGTTAATGCAGGAAACAAAGAGAGATTCATGAGAGATGAGTTAGGAGGGAACATTAAATTGAACTCCAAGACATTTCATAAACATAAAAAATGGCAGCAGTTAGATCAAGAAGAATGTTAGAATGAAATCATTTGTCAGGGGAGTTAAATACAAATGGAGATTGGTTCTGCCTCGGTTGCACTGGGCACTAGTGGGGTCACATTTGGAGTATTGTGTACAGTTTTGGTCACCATATTTGAAGGAGGAGGTAAATGCTTTGGAAGCAGTTCAGAGAAGGTTTAACAGACCAATGAATGGGTTGTCTTATGAGGAAAATTGCATCGGCTAGGTCTGTATTCGCAAGGAGCTTAGAAGAGGAAGAGCTGACTTGATTGAAACATAAAACACTGCATTTGTCTTGTTTTTGTGGCCAGGATATACCTGGGCAATTTTCCACATTGTTGGGTAGATGCCAGTGTTGTAGCTGTACGCAAACAGCTTGCCTTGGACCACAGCTAGTTCTGTAGCACAAGTCTACGTTACTATTGGAATTGTTGTCAGGGTCCAAAGCCTTTATTGTCTCCAGTGCTTTCAGCCTTTTTTTTTAAACTCACAAAGTGAATTGAATTGGCTGAAGTCTGGCATCTGTGATGTTGGGGACCTCTGGAGGAGGCAGTGATGGATCATCCACTTGGTGCTTCTGGCTGAAAATTCTTCAGCCTTCCCTTTTGTGCTGCCTCCTTCTTACTGAAGATGGGGATACCGGTGGAGCCTCCTCCTCCAGCTAGCTGTTTGCCAACTACCATTTTATGATGCGGCAAGACTGCAGAGCTTTTAATTGACTCACTGATTGTGGGATTGTTCAACACTGTCTATCGCATACAGTTTAGCATGCATGCAATTCTCTGTGGTAGCTTCACCAGGCTGGCACAGCTGACTTGGTCCAGCTCCTGAGATATTTTCCTGCACTCCTCATTGAACCAGACCACTGCCCTTTGACAGCAGTTTAAAGCACATCAGTGGATAGTGATGGATCTTCTTCAGTCAGTGAGATAAACTGAATGCCTTGAGAGAGAAATGTCATGCTGACAAGGTTGGTAATCCGAGAGACTGGGAAATAAGACTGAAGCAGAGTCAGCTTTACCTAAGCACTTAACCTAAGATATACAGGTGCTGACTTCAGAAAGTGGAAATTCATTCCATATCTAGGATCGAACATAAAGAGTTCACCATGTTCAAAAATAAATTTATATTTAAAAGTTTAGTGTTTCTATTTGAATAGCTGCAGATTAGTTGAAAACTATTTCATTGGTGCATTTAATTTCTTCTCTCGTGTTTAAAATGTGCTATATAAATACAAGTCTCTATTCCTTTGCAGCTAACAATTATTGAATAGTCGTACCAGTACTCCTACTCCTATTTCTCATGTTAATAATAAACTACAACATTTATTTTTGTCTCTCGTGCTGGCAATGTTCTATTTGACAAATTGTACTGAATGTGAATTTTATTCATAAAACTGTTGCACAAAGTACTGACTACACATAAAAAGGAAATTCAATACAAGACAACCCACAGTGAACCCAAAATATTTAGCAGAAATTAATTCAAAGTAATTTTATAAAGGAAAGAGCTATTGATTTCCCGTTCATATTCTCCAAGCACAACTTGAAAAGGAAATATATCTCACCCGGAGCAAGGTTCAGTTTTAACCAAGATTCCAACCTGGGCACCCACATGCTGAGACCCCCCTCAAGAGATCAAAATGCATTAGGTCAGTGGAAGTTACTGATTTACACTCAGCTGGTGGTTTCAAAGAATGGAGACAGTCAGCCAGGAAGGAAAAGGTTGACAATCTTGAGTGGACATCAATTCTCCAAGATATCAACAATCAAATGTAGCTGGATATTTATCTGACATCGGTTTAAGGAATTAATGCCCACTCTGGATCAGCACCAAAGGAAGAAAACAGAACAGTGCTCTCAAATTGTTCAACAACACAGCTTTACACATCGGACAAATCTTTCTGACCCAGTATGTCAGTCTGAACATGCCAGCAGAATTAAACATTTAGCTGACCTGGTTGGACTGATTAAAACAAAAACAATTGTGTGTGTGTGTGTGTGTGTGTGTGTTGGGGGGCGAGGGAGGGGGGGGGGGGGGGGTGATTCTCCCAAAAAAATTCTAAGTGCCAAATTGTGCAAAAGCCGGAGTAAATCCCACTGTTTCTTTTCAGCGAGATTCACTCTGAAAATCGGTGGGGCCGGGGGAGGGGGGGGCATATTGTTGCTGGAGAGGTCAGCAGCACAGCGCTGAGGGGGCCACCGTGCATGCGCCAATCTGTCATAGCGGAGATCAGCACATGCGCAGTAGCCCGGCACTGCCAGCCTCCCAATCCCTGGCCAGCACAGCAAACCCCCCCCCCCATTGCTGGCCGACCCCCCACGCATCCCCTCCATGCCTGGAGGGCAGTGTCAAAGTGCCCCTTGGGCATTGCCACTTTGCCCCCAGTGCGGGGCGGGGGGAGGGGGGGCAATCCCCCCTTGCCCCTGAACTCTTGGGGGGGAGTGGTCGAGGGGGCCTTCATGGTCTCCCTTCACTCCAGCGGGGTGGGGAGCTGTTGTAAACCTGCTGCAGTGAATCACACCTGGTGGGGGGGTGGGGAACACTAGCGGGCCCGGAGGTTTCAGTCCTGGGCCCGCTGATGGGACGCAATTCCCATTTCTAATATTTAAATCGTTTTCATGCCGGACGACTCTTTAAATCCTCTCCCCGGAGATGTGCAGAGGTCGTGGCGCTCAGCGGGGAGCTCGCTAAATGGCCTCTGCTGACGTCTCCTGGCCGGTTACACTACTAGATCAGTGCAGTGGACTGGGAGATTCACCCCCTATACGTCCGGAAAGATAAACAGAAAGAAAACTTGGAAAAAAATAGGTCAAATGTGGCCAAAGGAAATAGCTATTGAATCAAGGTCATTTGATCACATCATTTAACTTTTGATTATGGCGTAACGACATTTAAGCATCATCTCAAATATGCTGTGAAAGTACTTTAATTCTGACATAAAACGTTAGTCTTCTTCATATGGCTATATGCATCCATAGTACTCAATTTTACAAAATGTGATAATTTTGCATTAAAAACAGCACGAATTAAAACTTATATCTGCACCTAATATTATTTACTGTGTAGCATTCTTGGAGATCCTATGTTATGAAATTCTACCAAAATTTTGTTTAGTCATTTATCTTGAGTAACTGTTGCCATACATTGAAACACAATCGAAACACATTGAAATTGAAGGCAGCACGGTGGCACAGGTTAGCATTGCTGCTTCACAATTCCTGGCTTGGGTCACTGTCAGTGCGGAGCCTGCACATTCTCTCTGTGTCTGTGTGGGTTTCCTCCGGGTGCTCCAGGTTCCTCTCTCAGTCCAAAACATGTGCTGGTTAGATGCATTGGCCATGCTAAATTCTCCCTCAGTGTACCCGAACAGGTGCTGGAGCATGGCGACTAGGGAATTTTCATAATAAACTTCATTGCAGTGTTAATGTAAACCTATTTGTGACACTATTAAATTAAACATGTGTCATAAAGGTCAACTGCATTATAATCTATTTAATTGAATATAGAAACTAAACAGTTAATTTGTCAAATAAAAAACAATTGTGATATTAAAGGAAATACTGTAACATATACTGCATTTATATCACGTGCTCAGGTGTTCCAAAGCACTTTGTAGCCAAAGAATTACTTCTAAATCATAATTATGTTGGCAAGCACAGCAGCCAATTTGTGAATCGCGAATGTCCAATGAATCTGCGGTCGAAGGAAAAATGTTGCCCTGTGCATTTGGAGAACTTTTTGTTCGTCTTTGAATAGCCCAAAGAGCTCTCCCCTATCCATCTGAATAAGTAGGCTGGATTTTGGTTTTCCATTATGGCTGCTCTCTCACCGAAACGCCAGTCAAGTTTGCAGTGGTGCCTGAACCCACATCTCTCTGACTCACCGATAGCAACTGATAACTTCAATAATATTCAAGATTTAGAGCACTTCGATAGCGCCGTGCCAAAATAAGTTGCTGGAATGCAAAACGTTCACTGGTACATCAGAAATTTATATATAAATTGTGTCAGCTATTTTTCCCTGATGATTCACAGAAATCACTCAGTTAAACTGATCCTCTTGGTGGGATTTTTTAGTGCTCATTATATGCTGGGCAATGGTCCACTCCATTTTAAACATTCACTGAGAGCACCAAATACTCCCAGCTCAGGTACAACAAAGTTGGATGCAGATGAAAGCTCCCTTTCATCTGCCACAGATAATGTATCTCAGCCCGAAGTAGAGTTGATCAGTCAAAATGTGACAGTGGTTTCAGTAGTCTGATGCCGTTTGCAGGGGTCTGCTTGTTGTTTAGAATCATAGAATCCCTACAGTGCAGGAGGCGGTTTAAATGCACTATGCCTGATAAACATAACCCTAGACTTCCACCCAAGTTAATATCTCCCTGTCGATTATTAAAACGTTTGAGCAGAATCTTAAAAAGATGTGTTCACCATCCCAAAAGTCTCTTTTGCTTTCAATAACCATGCTCTCTCGTGATGTGCTCTGCTCTTTTTTTTTATTATATTCTTAATTTGAAGACACAACAGAGCACTAATGGTTTACAAAAAAATGCAACCCAGGCCCGGCAGCCTTATTATAAACTTTTAGTTTATATAAGTTTGCCTCAGCCTTCAAGAAATGAAACTTCGAGCCTTGCTGGGTCTTATTACTTACCTGTGTACAAAGAGTTGGCAATCGCAGAGCCAGTTCAGCCATTTCAGGCAAAAGGGACTGCAGAAGGTGCTGTGTTTCAACATCGTTCAAATCCTAACAAAAAAAATGAAAATTTGCTCAGTTGTGGCAACAATTGAACCGATGTCCTGCAGTGTCCTGGAGCAAAAATATGATAAAGACAGTTTTTAATTATAGGCATCATGTATATATTCATCATGCAGTTCATTATAATGTAATAAAATGATTGCGTGGAATGACATTGTAGATAATTTATTTGATGTGTTAAAAGATTTCACAGTCGACAAAATAATAAAAACCCTATTGTTAGGATTAAATGAGTATTGGTGAGGTCTACTAATAATTCACTATAGTTCCAAATAAATTTTCAACCTTAAAAACACAACTCTAGGCAGTCATTAGGTAGCACAGTGGTTAGCACTGCTGCCTCAGAGCCAGGGACCCCGGTTCGATTCACGGCTTGGGTCACTGTCTGTGCAGAGTCTGCGCGTTCTCCCCTGTGTCTGCGTGGGTTTCCTCTGGGTGCTCCGGTTTCCTCCCACAGTCCGAAAGATGTGCTGGTTAGGTACATTAGCCATGCTAAATTCTCCAAACAGGGGCTGGAGTGTGGTGACTAGGGGATTTTCACAGTAACTTCATCGCAGTGTTAATGAGAGCCTACTTCTGACACTAATAAACAAACTTTAAAACTCATTTCTAAACATTTCTCAAAAACATTGGGAAGGAAAGTACTGCGTTCGTCTGCAGAGTTCTCTCACAGCCAACTTCAAAGATCAACTTCATACAAACTGTACAAAGCAATACTAAATCGTACCAGCAATTCAGTTTACTGTACTTCAGGTATCAATGCATTGCAAACCTCAGCATGGCATAGGCACCAAAGTTGAAATTTAAGGTTCTGAGGAAGAATAATCAACAATGTGTTGCTTTCCCTTCCATTATCTTTGAAGAATTAAAATGCACATCTTCAGTATATTGTCACTGAGAACACTCCATTTCATCTTGATTTCGACTCGTTTATAAAAAAGAAAAATGTTCCACAACAATAGCAATAGAACAACTTATATAATGACTTTAATGCAGAAAAATTTCCCAAGGCACTTTACAGGAAACATAGACAAAAATGTAAATAAAAGGAGTACGCACTGGGCCATGGCAGGACAATTAGAGTGATGACTGACAGGCTGGTTGGAAAAATGTTTTTAAAACCGGGGAGAAGCTAGGGAGGGGCTTTCAGTAAGCCAGATCATGGTGAATGAAATATCTAATGCATTGTTGGGAAAGTAGAGATGAAAATAGAGGATTTAAGGAAGGTGAGGAGAGGTCATGGAGGATTTGAAGACAGAGACCATAACACCATAGGATATAGGAGCAGAATTAGGCCATTCAGCCCATCGAGTCTGCTCTGCCATTCAAAAATAGCTGATAAGTTTCTCAACCCCAACCTCCCGCCTTTTCTCCGTAGCCTTTGACCCCCTTACCAAACAAGAACCTATTTATCTTTGTCTTAAATACACTCAATGACCTGGCCTCCAGCCTTCTGTGGCAATGAATTCCACAGATTCACCAAATCCTCTGGCTGAAGAAATCTCTCCTCATCTCAGTTCTAAAGGGTGGTCCCTTTACTCTGAGGCTGTGTCCTCCGATCTTAGTCTCTCCTGCTAATAATTAACACCCCTACTGCCCCAACCAGGGAGGTATCTGGGGCCTCCGCCACCCCGCCCCCCACCAATTATCCCTAGCACCACTCACCCCCCCCCCACCATCCTCCCTAGTAACTCCCCCCCCCCCCGCCCCCGCCCCCCCACCCAGATCATCCCTCGCACAAACATTTCAAATTCACCGAGGGGCAGGAAACCAATATAGTTCAGTGAGGACACTATCTGTGTGAGGAACATTTCAACCAGACAAAAATATAGAGTTCTGAACAGTCTGGAGTTTATGGCTTGGAAGACGGATAAGGAAAACATTGGAGAAATCAAGTATAGAGGTCAACAGGCAGAGGTCGGGCAGGTACATGGCCTGGTTCAGCTCCAGGGCGCGGCTGGGTGAGGGGATGGAATCCGTGAGAGCTGTGTTGATGATGGGGACTGAAAGTTCTTCAGTGTTCAGGCGGAAGAAATTCTGACTCACCCACAACAGCAAATAGACAGTTTAGAGATCCAGTGACATGATCAGTATGGTTGATGGTTTGTAATGCCAGCTGTGACACAGTTGGAAGTGCACACACCTCAGAATCAGAAGGTTTTAAATTCAAGTCTCACTCCAGGGTTTGAGCACAAAAATCAAAGCTGGCACTCCAGTGCAGACATTGTTGGAAGTGCTGTCTTTCAGTCGAGGTGTTAAACCAAGGCCCCATTTCCCTATTCAGGTCAAAGATTCCATGGCACTACTTCAAAGAAGAGCAAGTATCCTGGCCAATATTTAACTCTTAATAAATATCTTAAAAGAGAGGTCATCTGCTCATTATTATATTGCTGTTTCTAGGAGTTTGCTGAGCGCAAACTGGCTGCCACCTTTTCTACATTACAATAGTGACTACGCCATCAAAAACAACCTCATTTGGTATAAAGTGCTTTGAGACATCTGGTGGTCGTGAAAAGCATTATATAAATGCAAGTCTTCTTTTGTGGTGAGTCATTGCTGCGGATGATGCCACTAGGGAAAGCATGTCGGCAAAGAAAAGGACAACGTCAACGATAAATCCTTGGGACGTGCTCAGGCTAATTTGTAACCCAGGGAATATGGAAGCAACTAAAAGACATTGTAATTTCAGCTCTCTATCATAGAATCTATATTTTTGTGCAGACAAGTTGTATTACAAGTAGGTAAACACAAAACATAATAAGACCCAAAACAACCACAGCAAGTCACCTCCAACCATACTGACGGAATTAGGGAATTAGATAGCTATCACTCTCTGTGGCATCAGTGCATGGTATAGCCCTGATACCTTGTGCTTCTGATCACCTCTGCTGCCACAAAGTGGCTCTGAAGGAATAATATATGTATTTTCACAAAGAGCCAACACAAATTATCGGAAGCAACAATACAGAAGTGAAATATTGTGGGTGCTTGAAATTGGAAGTAACAACCCAGATTACTCTCACACTATTCACTGGGCAGCACGGTAGCATAGTGGTTAGCACTGCTGCTTCACAGCGCCAGGGGACTGTCTGTGTGGAGTTTGTACATTCTCCCCGTGTCTGCGTGGGTTTCCTCCGGGTGCTCCGGTTTCCTCCCCACATTCTGAAAGACGTGCTGGTTAGGGTGCATTGATCCGAACAGGCGCCAGACTGTGGCGACTAGGGGAATTTCACAGTAACTTCATTGCAACGTTAATGTAAGCCTTACTTGTGACTAATAAATGAACTTGACTTTATTTCAGAATGACATGTGAACAATTGGAATCAATTTGCAAATTCTTAATAACAGGAGGGCGCATGCGGGGGGGGGGGGGGGGGGGGGGGCCTTAATAACAGGAGGGCGCATGCGAGGGGGGGGGGATAAAGGGTTTTAAAAATCCTTAAAATAAAGGGTAAAAAGCTTACTTTCCCCAGACTTGATCAATATTTGTCTAAAGAAATTGTGCCATTTTATTTTTTTTCATTCAATATTACTATACTTACCCCAGTTCTTCCAGTCAACATCTTGTCACTCTTAACAAGCTCTTCGTGACTGACAATACTGAAAGTAAAGATACAGAATTCTGGGCAACCACAGCTAAACAAACATATTTGACCGTGGCTAGCCTATTCGTCTATTCTACGGTCAGCTCCTGAGAAATGCCATGTACAAAAAGGCGATCAGCCTTCAGCCTGTGGTCAAAAGATCTAGGCAGTCTTGACTAATAATTTGTGCAGGACCCAGTTGCTGTACATGTCAGCAGCTTCTATATACTGCGTGACACATACACTATCCTGCATAATCATTAAATCCCCAAACTAAATGTTTCTTCTGCTTTACAGGTGTGACACTCAATGTATGATAATGACAATAGGTTCATCAATACAAAGCTCACTGAATATTAAACAACATTTGATCAAACCGGATGCATATTTCTAGTATTCAAAGGGCAAAAGACAGCATCCTGTGTATTGTCCAGACAGAAAGATGTTCAACATACTCTACCATTTGAAACAGAATCATTACAAATCTGCTTCAGTGTTGTGTTGATGCTATTTCTTTTTAAAGTTAACAGAATCTACCAAACTAGAAGAGAAGCCTTGCAGTACAAAGTTCTTGCAAATGGTAATACTTGGATTACTGCCAAAAGGATGAGGAAAGTGGCCATCTATGTATTAAATCTGAAACAAAGATATTCAGAGCTCTGACCTGCACAAGTATTGATTTACAGAGATATTGGCTAGGATATGTCAGAGCAATCAATCACTTAGTAATTTCATTATGGCTAGCTCACAGAATGTTGATTAAATGGAGGCAGAGGAGAAATGCAAATTGCTTGATTTAGTTGGAGGATGGCAACTTCCTGGGCAGACAGCCTTGACTAGCAATTCAGTAAAGTGAACATTTATATTGCCACAAAGAGGCTTGACTAAATACTGTCATAACTAATGACTGCTTGTCACTATAAAACTGTTCTAGTGTGGGTAATGAATGAGTACCTCTGACGGGACTAGATGAGAAGGCGCTGAGGCAGCAGGCTTAGCAGGTTTAAATCAAACCTCGACAACACATCAAATCAAATAAACCCAGAGCTGTCACATGACCACAGGCATTTCCATACATCACAAGGAAGAAACAGTAATCAAGTGAAAAGGCAGTTTTAATACCCAAGTGTACACAAAGGTGCAGATTTACAGTATTTTACTTGTCCAGACCAATAAACCAACATGGCTGATTTACCTTGACAGACCCTGACAATGGGATGAATGCAGCTCTTTTGAATTGTTAAGTTCTACATATTTCAAGTCAAATTTGTAATCAAGAATGCCAAAGTAAATGTTATTCCAAAGAAGCAGCTCTGCTGAAAAAAAAATTTGTCCATCAGTCCTTGACCCTTGGTTCATCTCATGGACTGCAAATTGACATATGAATTTTAATTGAAGTACTTCTTTCCTTTTGCTGAGAAGCAAAGCTGACAAGCGTATTTTAAAAAATAGTTATCATTCATCTCTCTCTACTGGGAGCCAAAACCATCACTAACGAGACAGCATTTCTTTGTTAACAACTCCCCAGGCTGTTCTGTACTTCAATGTCATCAAAATGGAGGCCAATACTAAATACCTTTTCTCAAAAGAAGAGAAAAAAAGGAAACCATCAAATCTTATTTACTCATTTATACAGTTACTGTTTTCAAGAACTGACTGATCATAAGTAGTTAGCTGACAGGTGTTTGCATAAAGAATTCATTTGAAGTTCAACTTATACATTTATTTTTCCAACAGAAAGCCATTTGGTGCGGCATGGTGGCACAGTGGTTGGCACTGTTGCCTCACAGCGCCAGGGACCCGGGTTCAATTCCAGCCCCGGGTCACTGCCTGTGCGGAGTTTGCACGTTCTCGCCGTGTCTGCGTGGGTTTCCTCCGGGTGCTCTGGTTTCCTCCCACAGTCCAAAGATGTGCGGGTTAGGTTGATTGCCATGCTAAATTGCCTTAGTGTCAGGGGGGATTAGCAAGGTAAATATGTGGGGTTACGGGGATAGGGCCTGGGTGGTATTGTGGTCAGTGCAGACTCAATGGGCCAAATGGCCTCCCTCTGCCCTGTAGGGATTCTATGATTCAACGAGTTCCTAACAATTCTGACAAGTTTATGCACAGCACATGCAGACTCATTAAAATTAATTATTTGTCAGAAGAAAAGTTCACCTGAAGTAAGGCTGGCACTTGCGTTAGTAGATTTTAACCATACTACAAAGAAAAGATGGAAATAAGCTGGCACAGAAGCTTTCCTTTGTGTTTGAAGATTTGCTCAGCAAAAGCCACTCTGTAGAGCATATTCAAATGTGTACTTACAAGCCCTAAGGCGATTATAAAATAAGTTTTTTCAGTGTACCTGGTGCAGCAAAATCATAATACAATATTATAATTTCACTATATCTACTGCATAATGGAAATATTACCCCATTGTTGGACCGCGACTGAATATTATGATAAAACATATTCCCATATGCTGGAAGTTTAAATGGCCCAGTGCATCAGTAGGGCAGGATTTCCCTTGGTAAAGCAAATAATAGAAATCTGTAGCTCAGAGGGAAATCATTTGGCTCACTGTGTCTGTTTTGGCTGAAAAAGAGCTATCCAGTCTAATCTCACTTTTCAGCTCTTTGTTTGTAGGCTTTGAAGTTACACTACTTCCAGTGAATATCCAATGCATTTTAAATACAATGAGGCGTTCTGCCTTTACCAATCTTTCAGGCAGTGAGTTCAACCCCCGCCACCTTCAAGCAAGAAAATTTCTCAACTTCCCAAATTGTGTAATTTGTGGATATACACTAAAGTACAAAACAATTCAGAATCCATGAACTTCAAAATCAGTAGATGCGTAAAAGCCAACAAGCATCAGTTTATCCATTTTCAAAATACGAAAATCAGTGTTACACTTCTTTAAACACAAAAAAGGAAGCCGTGTGATTTAAAATTAGTTGGTCGCAGAATCCCTTCCACAAGAAAAAAATTAAATTTTATTTATTAGTCACAAGGAAGGCTTATATTAACACTGCAATGAAGTTACTGCGAAATTCCCCCCTCTAGTCTCCACACTTTGGCGTCTGTTCGGGTCAATGCACCTAAGCAGCATATCTTTGGACTGTGGGAGGAAACCCACGCAGACACAGGGGGAACGTGCAGACTCTGCACAGACAGTGACCCAAGCCGGAAATCGAACCCGGGTCCCTGGCGCTGTGAGGCAGCAGTGCTAACCACTGTGCCACCCGAAGCTAACCTTTTCTTTGTTTTGTGCGCGCTTTGGCTTTTGAAACCAGCATAATTCAAAATAATAATGAATCTATCACTGAGCTTTTTTATTTTTCAATTTCCACACATACTTGTTATTCCTGAAAGTTCTCTTTTTAAACAAAGTAGCGGATACCGCTCCTTGCATCATGCCTGAGTCAGCTTTGATGCTGAGTGCCTGTGGTGTCTTGCATTGCAGCATGCACTGCCTGGAAATTTTGAGATTGTAGGTCACCAAGAACACACAGCTGGAGCTTGCTCAGCTTTCCTACATTTAGGATGACAAATGTCAGTGGTAACAAAAGAAAAAAAATCTTGAACAAAACAAAACTTTTACATGTATTCTTTCTCTCTTAACATGAGATTGTGTCTATTTCACCACGAAACCACCGTCTGAGGCTTCAAGCTGGGCCTCCGAACCCATATCATTTTGATTGCATTTCACTGCGTAAGGTCACCTACCCCTCACCTCACCTGAACTCCTTTGCCACTGAAATCCACATCCAGGCCTTTGTTACCTTCAGGTTTAATTATTCTAAAACTTCAAATGTTAACTGTTTTTCTCTCTCCACTAATGCTGCCGGGCCTGCTGAGATCGTCCAGCATTTGGTTTTTATTTCAGATTTCCAGCATCTGCAGTACTTTGCTTTTATATTAATTATTCTCTCCCCTGACTGACTTCCTGTAACCCACCCTCCATAACACTTCAGCTCATCCAAAACTGCCGGTATCCAATCACACATCAGGTTTTGCTCACCCATCATCGCTGACCAGCATTGATGTCTTGCAGCCCAATAATTCAATTTAAAGTTTTCAACTTCATACTTCAATCTTTCTTCGTCTGTACTGCTCCCACCACCGCAGTGCACCCCCCCCCCCCCCCCCCCCCCCCCCCTGCCGCCGCGCCAAGCAGAAGTTCTTTGTTCCACTGACTCTTGGCCTTTTGTTCATCAACGTTTCCCTGTGCCAGCATTGGAAACGTGCCTTCAAGTCCTGAGGCATTAGGCGCTATAATTCCCTCTCTCTACTTGCACCTTTCCCTTTAAGGCCCACCTCAAAATCCACCTCCAAAAACAGCTTTTGGTCACCCCTCAAATGCCATCAGCTTTGGCTTCTCCAAGTTTTCTCATCATATCTCTGAAGCAGCTTTCTCTACATTAAAAATGCGAGGTACATGGAAGATATTGCAATCGAAGCCTTCCTGCCTCACTCTCAATACCTAACAAGATACTTTTTTTTGTTGCTCTTTCTATACTTTTCACTGTATTCTAATACGTGACAATAATACATTTTTTAAAAATCAAAATCTTAGGGAGAGTTTTAAAGGAGAAGAAGGTGACAGAGTAGTGGAGAGGTTTAGAGAGGGAGCTGCGAAGGATGGGCCCGTGGCAACCAAAGCACTGCTGTCAAAAGGTGGTGTGAAGGAAAATGTTGTGCACGAGAGGACAGGAACGGAGTTCGAGAGGGGTTGAAAGGGTGGTGGGGGCCCCAGATGTATATCGTGGCACAGTTTTTTCTCATCAGATATCCTGTTGGGCGTCACTTTGAATAGAATTCGGCTTGGCTGTGATGCTTTAAAGGTCAAATTGGGGGAAATGGTTTCGGCTGCACAGGGTCAGCACTTTGAGATTGGTCCCTTCAATCACTTGCTTTGTTTACTAACACAAATGAGATTTTATTCATTAAATGAGCAGGTCTTTAAAAGGCAGAAGCAGGTGCAATATGGCTAACAAGGAAGTGCAATTCTTATTACAGCTAGTTGTCACTTAGATGGGCTGTCAATCTCAACCCCCCTCAGACCTCCTTTACCTCCAGGCTCAACCCTGACAGACCCAGCATGAAATAATTTACTGCATTCTCCTGTGTTTTATTTACTTGTGAGTAACAAACTCAACTGCGTTAATGTGATGCGAGATGTTCACAACTGCCAACCTTGCCCCTCAATTATGCTGATATTTTCTGATTAGAAACTGGAAGAGACTGTAAAATGATAGCTGAACAAAAGTGCAGCCATGATTTCTACATTTAATTATAGCACCAAATTATGCAGTTATAAACACAAGCCATAAAGGATCCAATATTTGCATCAAAACCACAACCAGACACTTCATTTCACAAAATATAAATGGCAAAAACATGACATGACATTAAATCATCCCATTAAAACACTGCCATCCTCATCCCAAATATGCTTGGCATTTTCTGCTTGTGAACTTTTCCTTCCAAATCCAAAGAAAACGCGCGAAATATAATTAAATATTAATGCAAAAGTACAATACTGCAGATGCTGGAAATCTAAAACAATAACAGAAAATTATGGAAATACTCAGCAGATCTGGCAAGATCTGTGGAGAGAGAGAAACAGTTAACATTTCAGATTTGTGATCTTCCATTAGAATGGTCTAATCTTTATCTTATATGAAATATTAACTTATGGCAACAAGAAAGAAATGCAACTTCAGATTTTCGGAAATTTTATTTTAATTTAAAGTTTCAAAGCTACAAAAATGATATTTGAAGATACCATTATTTCTCTCAACATTCACACTAGGTTCTGCGTAATCATTGTCTGTATTAAATATTCTCCATCTATTTTAAATTCCAGTTCAATGGTGTCAAACAGCTTTTCATAATATGTGTGGCCGCTAATGTGAAGGAGGAAACATTCTGGCTAGGATTAGTGGCAAGGCAAAGCCCTGAGGGGTCTGTCCCAGGTATCGGGCTTTTCACACTGTTCAGTAATATAATGGGTAGTTACATGAAAACATTTGCTGATGATGTAGAGCTATATAGCCTGATGACAAATGCAGAGGAATTGATTTATTCAAACGGATTGGGAATGATTAAGTGAATGAGCTAAGAAGTAATGGATAGATTTTACCTTAATTAAATGCAAGCTTATGCACACGGAACAAAACCCAAGATTTGAAGGAATGACCAAACCAAACTGTCGTGGGATTTGGAGGAAAATCTGCAATGATAATATTCCCACATGATGCCATTGTTTTCCATTTCAAATGGTAGAAGTCATGTGGCTAACTGGTGGTGTTGAAGCGTAGCTGGTGAGTTGTTTCAGTGCATACTTTGGATCATTCATATTGCAGCCTCAGCCCAATCACAGCGGAGGAATAGATATTAGTTCAGTGGCAGTGACATCTATCAGGGGAACTGCTTTCCTCTATGTTGAACCTCTGTACTGTTGCGGCTGTGCCCATTCAAGCAAGTGATGAGTACTCTGGCACACTCTGACTTGAGTCTTCTAGATGGTAAAGAGGTTATGAGGAGTCATGAGGTGAGCCACTAATTACAAAGTCCCCATCCAGCCTCTTCTCTGAACTTGTAGACATGGTGCTGACATTCTGGGCAAAAGCAACCCCATGAACAGTGTTGATGGGATGGTTTCAGAGATGGTGTGCTGTTGCAAGTCAGGAATAGATGATTGGCCATTTTCTTGCTGGAGATGGTATTTGCTTGGCACTTACATTTTGTGAATGCTCCCTGCCACTTGTCAGTGCAAATTCTCTGCTGTCTAAACATAACTGTAGGTTAGTATGGGCTGCTGCAATACCAGAGCACCTTCGAATGGAACTGAATAGTATAAACAAAGTCTGCAAACAGCCCCACTTCCAACCTTATGAAAGGTCACTAATGGAGCAGCTGGAAATGACAAATATGCTGATCTGTGAAAGTCCTGTAATGAAGTCTAAGGGTTGTGTTATAATTCAGGTCAGAAACTCCAAAGTGTTTTATGAAGCCCGCCTGGATCATAAGTTTTGCACTTTGAAGTTTGTGAGGGTTAAGCATATGTTTCACTTCAGGTATGATTCAAATGACCCACCAGGGAGCTCTTATCAAACAAAGTTCATTTAAGAATATAGTTAACGTGTATGAAAAGTAAATTAGCAATAACTTTTATCAATTACAAACAAAAACAACCACGATAATGTATAACCCTTAACAAATATATCTAAAATGCTCCAATGAAACAAAACCTTCCCATAGGCAAAAACCCACTCCACAGGTTTAACACAGCAAAGACGAATGCTTACGTGATACTAGATCTCCTTTGGTTGGAGAATTGAAACCCTGACTTCTCAGCCTTGCAACTGTTAGCAGCCCTCTGGATATACCCAGAACAGTTTGAAGTCAGAACAGCTCCCCTGAACAGGGAGAGATTCTGATCAAGCCACCAACAGCAGATTTTCTATTGCAGGAAGGCAATAAGCCATGCTTTCAGCTAATCAGCAGAATTTCCAAAACCAGGGAGAGAGAGAAACACTTCTTCCCAGCTTGATGTCCCTTCTAAAACTAACAACAGAAAATGAAAACTTAAATTCACTAGGAAGGAAAAAGAACTGTTCAAAACACATGACCTTCCTCCTAACAATGCAGGGTCATAAAAGATCCCAAAGTAAAAATAAACAAACCCGATTGGAGTCGCAATAAAAGGACGTCTGCAGACAACTCGGCAACAATGACATAAGCTGAGGCTGGGAGAGCTGCGGAGAACATGATTTTTAAAAAATTCTTGATGGTACACTAATGTCACAGGCTGTAATAATTAACCTGTGGTAATGTATAGTATAATAGCTCTGAAGCAAAGTTACTGACACGAAATGTTAACTCTGTTTCTCCTTCTATGGATGCAACCAGACTAGTTGACACTTTCTAGCACTTTCTTTATATCAGATTTCTTGCATCTATAGTATTTTGCTTTTGGATTGCCATCTTCCTACTTATCAGTATGGGAGAATTGGGTCACTGACGTCTGCTTTGTTGGGGCTCCTTAATGCTGCACTTGGTTAAATGTTGCCTCAATGTTAACAGGAGCGAATCGCATCTCTCTTATTGCAAAGGAGTATTTGACTATGAATTACAAGTTATTGTAATAGTGAATTGATCATCGGTGAGGATACATTTGCATTGCTGAAACATTTTGGACAACTTCAACACAAAGAGGGTTCAGAAAAGAATAGCAGTGCAATTATAAAACTAGTATCTCAAATTATGAAGAGAGCCTCGTGGAGATAGAAAAGGCATGCTTGTTGACAGTCTAAGAATTCACATGTTCAACTACCTCATCAGCAAGGTCCTTAAAAGGGGGAAGCTTCAACTGATTGTTTGCTTGAACTGTAATTATTTTAATTGTTGCGAAAAAACTGGTTTGAAGGCAAAGGCCTTATTGCTTACTAGAAATCACCTGACAGGCTTCAAGTTTTCAATCTATTGCTTTTGAACTCAGTTTTGGGGAATAAGCCAAAAAATCACAAAGGGTCGTGAACGAAGCCCAGTCCATCATTCAAACCAACCTCCCATCCATTGGCACTGTCTACACTTCCCGCTGCCTCGGAAAAGCAGCCAGCATAATCAAGGACCCCACAACCCTGGACATTCTCTCTTCCACCTTCTTCCGTCAGGAAAAAAAAAGTTTGAGGTTATGTACCAACCAACTCAAAAACAGCTTCTTTGATGCTGCCATCAGATTTTAAATGGACCTACCTCGCACTAAGTTGATCTTTCTCTACACCCTAGCTATGACTGTAACACTACATTCTCCATCTCTCCCTTCTTTCTCTATGAATGGTATGCTTTGTCTCTATAGTGCGCAAGAAACAATACTTTTCACTGTATAATATACATGTGACAATAATAAATTAAATCAAAGAAGGAAGGCTGCCCTAACTCATTCTCACCTGGTCTTGTCTGAAATTCCATCAGTGGAACCTTCCCGTCCTGCCCTCCACGGGATTCGTAGCGGGTGAGACACAAACCATTCAAAGGTCCGTTGACCTCAGGAGGGATTTTCTGGCTTTGAGGCGAGCGCGACTGGAAAATCCCACCCCATGTATGGTTATCAACCTGCAGCCCAAGTATAACTTGCCTGTACTTAGAAACCAGCAAAGCTGAGATAAAAAGAATTGATCCAGTTCTAAATTCTCCTCCACACCAAAGCTCCGTTGGTGAGAACCTCCAGACATCTACTGGGACCAGTTTCATTTGAGAGTGACAGTGTCAAAACTATTGAAATTTTTCCTTTATTTTATAAAGTCCATCCTCCAAAGTTGATCTCTGCAGAGACCCTATCTGTTTTTCCTTTGTTTGTGTGCGCGCGCGCGTGCTGGGTATGAATAGTTATACTTACAGAATACAACTGTATGTTAACCAGTTCTTGCAATCTGTAAATTTTGCTTTGTAATAGATCAATCATTGAGTTTATTGAAAGAAGCCCGGTTGAAGTCTCTTTTATCCTGGGTCTACCAGTGGCAAAAGTAGATAACTGGCCATTTTGGTGAGTGACGTAAATTTTTAAACTAGTGGTGCAATCTGCGGAGTAGTGGGGCTAGAGAAACTATGCACTCCTCCCATTCTGGTTGGAAAATTATGCAAATAATCTCAATGTAAACTGAAAACGCTGTGCCATACAACATTTTAAGAAGAATGAGCTGATCATCATCATCAGTTAATTCAGAACAAGAGTTAAAAGGATGATGCTGATGTAATTCAATCAATTAGAAGTGAAGATGATCGAATGAAAGAATAACTAAATATTAAGATTATTTCAACTTACTTTAATGGGAGGAAATGAAGAGAAGAAATTAGGGAGCAATTGTGCAGAATCAGTTGTCATAAGAATAAATGTGTTAAGCACAGATCATGATAAAGCATAGGCTATGAATGGAACAGACTTAATTGGGTCGAATGGCATTGTGTCATTCTGTGACACATGATCATTCTTTCATTCAGTCCATAATTAACAAAATAGGAGTTTAATTAGAATAGGTTAGCTTCAAGTCACTGACCGCAATGAGAGAAGAAAAAGATGTGAGCTTGTCCTAAGCGCCAGCAATTGCCTTCTGTAACTGTAGCAGCCCTGACCTAATAATTGCAGCTCAACATTGTCATATTAAAACTGCTAAATAAAAAAACTGACAGAATAACTGAATAAGTCTTCCAACCAAATTATGAAATAATCCACTTAATAAAATGGGATAACATGCCTCTGCTTGTAGTTATGCTGCAGTTGCTGTTGCCATACCAATATCTGTGCAACACAATATGCAACTGGCCAACTGGACTATGACTTGCCAGGTTGCACAGATGCCAGTGATTTTTTTAATGTTAAAGCAGTGATCAAAAGCACTGTCTGGGGTTACTGAAATGCATCCTTGTATTGGTCTACAGTTATACAAGCATGAATTGAAACTGATGGGAAACACCCAGGCACCCAGAAATTCAGTCATACTGCAGTGATGTGATTCTCACACAGCTCCAACATCCAAACATGTCTTGAGCCCTTGCACAGATGCCTCCTATATAATATAGGCAATGGAAATAAAATCACTACCAAAATAACACAACAGTCACCTGGTACACACTTCTCCTCCACCATCATCCAACTGAAGGACAATGATGATGACAAATGCCAAAGCATTCTACAGTTCAAAATCATGATTGGAAAAATACCTGTAACAGCCCAAAAGATCACCTGATGAAGGAGCAGCGCTCCGAAAGCTCGTGATACCAAATAAACCTGTTGGACTTTAACCTGGTGTTGTGAGACTTCTTACTGTGCCCAAAACTTCATTGTGCTGTTAATTATTTTAATTAATGAACTCAAATCTATTATTCAAAGCAACAGAACACTACACAAGAATTCAAATATGTTTACTGCCTGAATTATAAGGTACTTACAGCATAGGAGGCCATGTTGCTCCTGTCCTCATACCCATCTTCATCATCTACTTGCCTATTCCTTTCTTCCTCTAGCTTCCCCTTGAATATTCTATTCACTCCAACTGTTCCACAAGTTGCACATTCTAGCCACCCTAGGTAAGGCAGGTTCTCCTGTATTTCCTATTGAGTTCATTAGTGACTAGCATGCTTACAATCTGCGCTTATCATCTCCCCCATACATGGGAATTTCCTCCCCACATTTATCATCTCAAGTTCATTGTCCCACAGGAGCAGGCTGAGGGTAAGGGAGTTTTTGTTTGTGCATTATATTTATTTATTTATTTTTCAGTTAAATTTGTGTAAAGAATCGGAGGGTTTTTTTTCCAAAACAGGAAGTAGGCCCAGCAGAAGCCTGGGAAGGTTTTGGAGGGTTTAAAAGCAGGCCGCACTTTTGAGTGGGCAGCGTCGTTAGTGGGCAGCGGAGTGAGCAGGGGGCAGAGTGAGAGCTGAAGGGCTTTGGCTCAAAACGGGCTTCGGCGAGAACAGGCAGAGGCGAGAGTAGGTTTTTCTTTTTCAGGAAGTTTATTCCTGTTTTTCCCCCAGAGTAAAAAAAAATGCCAGGCAAGATGTTGGAATGCTCCTCTTGCAGGATGTGGGAGATCAGGGAGACCTCCGGTATCCCCGACGACAGCACCTGCAAAAGATGCATTCAGCTGCAGCTGCTAGCAAAGCGTGTTAGGGAACTGGAGAAGGAGCTTGATGACCTCCATCTAATTCGGGAGAATGAGAAGTATATAGACAGTAGCTTTAGGGAGATAGTTACACCTAAGCAGCAGAGCACAGGAAATTGGGTTACTGTAAGGAGAGGAAATGGCAATGTGAAAGGACAGGCAGAGCAAGGTTCCCCTGTGACCATACCCCTCCACAACAGGTATACTGAATTGGATACTGTTGTGGGAGATGCTTTACCTGGGACAAGCTGCGACAGCCAGAACTCTGATACCGAGTCTGGTTCTACAGCGCAAAAGGGTGGGATGAAGAAGAGGAGAGCAGTAGTGATAGGGGACTCAATGGTCAGAGGTACAGACAGGAGGTTCTGTGGTCGGGACAGAGACTCCCGCATGGTTTGTTGGCCTCCCAGGTGCCAAGGTCAACGATGTCTCTGATCGCGTGCACAGCATTCTAAAGTGGGAAGGTGATCGGCCAGATGTCGTGGTACAGATCGGTACAAATGACGTCGGAAGGAAGAGTGAGGAGGTCCTAAAGAGTGAGTACAAAGAGCTTGGAAGGAAGTTAAAAAGCAGGACCCCGAGGGTAGTAATCTCAGGATTGCTACCTGAGCCACATGCCAGTGAGGGCAGGAGTAGGATGCTTGGGCGGATGAACATGTGGCTGAGGAACTGGTGCAGGGGGCAGGGTTTCCAATTCTTGGATCATTGGGACCTCTTCTGGGGCAGGTGGGACCTGTACAAGAGAGACGGATTACACCTAAACTACAAGGCGACCAATATACTTGCAGGGAGATTTGCTAGTGTTATTGGGGAGCGTTTAAACTAGATTTGCAGGGTGATGGGAACCAGAGTGCCAGAACAGATAGTGGAGCAGGGGTAAAAAGACAGGTTAGTTCAAGCAAAATCACAAATGGAAGGGTTGAGTGTGGTGGAAATAATCTTTTGAGGTGTGTCTATTTCAATGCCAGGAGTATTGTGGGGAAGGCAGATGAGCTGAAGGCGTGGATAGACACATGGAAATATGACATTACGGTCATTAGTGAAACTTGGTTACAGGAGGGGCAGGACTGTCAGCTCAATTTTCCAGGGTTCCAATGTTTCAGGCGGGATAGAGGCAGAGGGATAAATTGTTGGTCAGGGAAAATGTTACAGCGGTTCTCAGGCAGGATAGATTAGGGAGCTTGTCTACAGAGGCCCTATGGGTGGAGCTGAGAAACAGGAAAGGTATGACCACATTAATGGGGTTGTATTGTAGACCACCCAATAGTCAGCGAGAATTGGAGGAGCAAATCAGCGGAGAGATAGCTGACAACTGCAAGAAACACAAAGTTGTGATAGTAGGGGATTTTAATTTTCCACATATAGATTGGGACTCACATACTGTTAAAGGTTTAGACCGGGTAGAGTTTGTAAAATGTGTTCAGGAGAATTTTCTACATCAGTATATAGAGGTGCCAACTAGAGAGGATGCGATATTGGATCTCCTATTGGGAAATGTGTTAGGGCAGGTGATGGATGTGTGTGTGAGGGAACACTTTGGATCCAGTGATCATAATGCCATTAGTTTCAACCTGATCATGGATAAGGATAGATCTGGTCCTCGGGTTGAAGTTCTGAACTGGAAAAAGGCCAAATTTGATGAAATGAGAAGGGATCTGGGAAGTGTGGATTGGCACAGGCTGTTCTCTGGTAAGGATGTAAATGGAAAGTGGGAGGCCTTCAAAGGAGAAATTTTGAGAGTGCAGAGTTTGTATGTTCCTGTCAGGATTAAAGGCAAAGTAAATAGGAATAAGGAACCTTGGTTCTCAAGGGAGATTGTAACACTGATTAAGAGGAAGAGAGAGTTGTATGAAATGTACAGGCAGCAAAGAACAGATCAGTTGCTCGAGGAGTATAAAAAGTGCAAGAAGCTACTTAAGAGGGAAATCAGGAGGGCTAAAAGAAGACATGAGGTTGCTTTGGCAGACAGAATGAAGGAAAATCCAAAGAGCTTCTATAGGTATGCTAGGAGCAAAAGGATAGTGAAGGATAAAATTGGTCCTCTTGAAGACCAGAGTGGTAGACTGTGTATGGAACCAAAAGAGATGGGGGAGATACTAAATGGTTTTTTTGCATCCGTATTTACTGAGGAAACAGGCATGGAGTCTACGGAAATAGGGCAAACAGGTAGGGAGGTCATGGAACCTTTACAGATTAAAGGGGAGGAGGTGCTCGCTGTCTTGAGGCAAATCAGAGTGGATAAATCCCCAGGACCGGACAGGGTATTCCCACGGACCTTGAGGGAAGCTAGTGTTGAACTTGCAGGGGCCCTGGCAGACATATTTAAAATGTCAGTATTCACGGGGGAGGTGCCGGATGATTGGAGGGTGGCTCATGTTGTTCCGTTGTTTAAAAAAGGTTCCAAAAGAAATCCGGGAAATTATAGGCTAGTAAGTTTGACGTCGGTGGTGGGCAAGTTATTGGAAGGTGTGATAAGGGATAGGATCTACAAATATTTGGATAGACAGGGACTTATTAGGGAGAGTCAACATGGCTTTGTGCGTGGTAGGTCATGTTTGACCAATCTATTAGAGTTTTTCGAGGAGGTTACCAGGAAAGTGGATGAAGGGAAGGCGGTGGATGTTGTCTACCTGGATTTCAGCAAGGCCTTTGACAACGTCCCTCATGGGAGGTTAGTTAGGAAGGTTCAGTCGCTAGGTATAGATGGGGAGGTAGTAAATTGGATTAGACACTGGCTCAATGGAAGAAGCCAGAGAGTGGTTGTGGAGGATTGCTTTTCTGAGTGGAGGCCTGTGACTAGTGGTGTGCCGCAGAGATCGGTGTTGGGTCCATTGTTGTTTGTCATCTATATCAATGATCTGGATGATAATGTGGTAAATTGGATCAGCAAGTTTGCTGATGATACAAAGATTGGAGGTGTAGTGGACAGTGAGGAAGGTTTTCAAAGCTTGCAGAGGGATTTGGACCAACTAGAAAAATGGGCTGAAAAATGGCAAATGGAATTTAACGCAGACAAGTGTGAGATATTGCACATTGGAAGGACAAACCAAAGTAGAACGTACAGGGTAAATGGTAGGACTCTGAAGAGTGCAGTTGAACAGAGGGATCTGGGAATACAGGTACAGAATTCCCTAAAAGTGATGTCACAGGTGAATAGGGTCGTAAAGAGTGCCTTTGGTACATTGGCCTTTATAAATCGGAGTATCGAGTATAAAAGTTGGAGTGTTATGGTAAGGTTATATAAGGCATTGGTGAGGCCGAATTTGGAGTATTGTGTACAGTTTTGGTCACCTAGTTACAGGAAGGATGTAAATAAGGTTGAAAGAGTGCAGAGAAGGTTCACAAGGATGTTGCCGGGACTTGTGAAGCTGAGTTACAGAGAGAGATTGAATAGGTTGGGACTTTATTCCCTGGAGCGTAGAGGATTGAGGGGAGATTTGATAGAGGTGTATAAGATTTTGATGGGTATAGATAGAGTGAATGCAAGCGGGCTTTTTCCGCTGAGGCTAGGGGAGAAAAAAACCAGAGGGCATGGGTTAAGGGTGAAAGGAGAAAAGTTTAAAGGGAATATTAGGGGGGGCTTCTTCACGCAGAGAGTGGTGGGAGTGTGGAATGAGCTGCCGGATAAAGTGGTAAATGCGGGGTCACTTTTAATATTTAAGAAAAACTTGGACGGGTTCATGGATGAGAGGGGTGTGGAGGGATATGGTCCAAGTGCAGGTCAGTGGGACTAGGCAAAAAATGGTTCGGCACAGACAAGAAGGGCCAAAAGGCCTGTTTCTGAGCTGTAATTTTCTATGGTTCTATGGTTCTAAGTATGTTCGTTATCTTGAATCTTTTAGCAGGGCACACTTTAGTCTTCTCTTTTCTGGAGAAAATAGCCCAAGCATGAACGAGTGATTCTATAATTTTATCACTCATTGAAATACTCGTACATGCAGATGTCATTCCTCTCTCTGTCCAGTTTCAGATGTTGGCCATCCATCCAGTCCTTCTCTAACCTTAAAGTAAAAAGTTTATTTATTAGTCACAAGTAAGGCTTACATTAACATTGCAACAAAGTTACTGTGAAATTCCCCTAGTCGCCACACTCCGGCGCCTGTTTGGGTACATGGAAGGAGAATTTAGCATGGCCAATGCACCTAACCAGCACATCTTTCAGACTGTGGGAGGAAACCGGAGCACCCGGAGGAAACCCACGCAGACATGGAGAGAATGTGCAAACTCCACACTGTAATCCAAGCCGCGAATTGAACCCAGGTCTCTGGCGCTGTGAAGCAACAGTGCTAACCACTGTGCCACTGTTCGTTCCTGATGTTTCACCTCCAGTTGTCACCAGCACTAGAATGCCCTCCTCTGCCTTTTCCAGTGGTCGCACTCTCTCAACTTCCACTTCTTCACTTTAGCTAAAATTCCACGAGATGCTGGGACTCCCAATTTTCCTGCAGACAAATGCATTGATTGTTCATTCTGTCCAGCTGATTCCAAGGATCCTTCACCAGAACCACATTTCAAAAGCTGTAATCCTCTTCTCACCAGCCTTATTTAGGCCCCAGCTCTCGTGCCCATACAGTATAATCCTCCACACCAGAGATTTTACAACATTGCAACATCTCAATCTGAACAGCAAATCAACTCCAGTATCCACTTGTGTCTATGTTCTAGTTGACCCACTGTGACTTGACTGTGTTACCCCATGCAGTTAAGCAGTGACACTGCGAGGCTTCCACATTATACTTCACACATCAGGTGGTGCAGGGTGGCTTCTGTTTCTTGGGCCCAAGCGGGCTCAGGGCCTCGCCTCTTCAAATCCTTTTGTTCTTGCTTTTTTAGAGAGGGTCAAGGAGCAAGAACTTGGTCAAAATTCCATGTTTAGTTTAAATCAAAGTCGAAGGAGTTTGTCAAGGAACTGAGCTCCTTTTGCTTTGAGAGCCATCAAGTATACAAATGGAAGCAACTGAGGGTATTTTTGAGAGTTTTCTTTTGCAAAGCCCCAACTAGCAGTTGCCTAGCTACATCAATGTTTGTTTACTCAATGCCGGCTAAGATCACAATGTTAAGAGGCAATTTACAAAAATAAATTGACAGGACAGTCTTTCCAGTTGTGTTGGCTTCAGAGCTAAAATAACACATTGGTTGTTGCTAGTAAATGAATACAGGATTACTGCTGTTAAAATTAGGATATACATGGATAGCTCAAACAGAGTAATTTTTTTAAAGCAGACTTTAAGCACAATGTCACTTCCTCTATCATTTTAGTCAGTGCATGATGACTCAAAAGTTAATAAACCATTCATGGAAATCCATTATTCAATTTCCATTGATAAGGCAAGGTTTTAAGCTATTACTTCCTACTGATTTAATTATCTTGAAGCTCTCTTTACTGTACAAAAAATCAGGTTCAGTCCAAGTAGGTTTTAGACAAGAAGAATGTTCACTCCAGTACTGTTCACAGCATGCCAAATGACAAATCCAAGTCAGAATCAAAAGCAGTGACTCTTTCAATGACATGTATACAGTTTAGCGCATGTCAAAACAAGGCGTATTAAAACAGAAAACAATTATTATAGCATCACAGTATGGATAAGCATCCTATAACATCAAAATATCTTAAAATGCTTCACAAATAACTATTACTATAGTTTAGTGTGGCTCCTGCTCTGCCCAAGACCGCAAGAAACTACAAAAAGTTGTGAATGTAGCCCAATCCATCACGCAAACTAGCCTCCCATCTATTGACTCTGTCTACACTTCCCACTGCCTCAGCAAAGCAGCCAGCATAATTAAAGGACCCCACGCACCCCGGACATTCTCTCTTCTACCTTTTTCCGTCGGGAAAAAGATACAAAAGTCTGAGGTCACGTACCAACCGACTCAAGAACAGCTTCTTCCCTGCTGCCGTCAGACTTGCATCGCACTAAGTTGATCTTTCTCCATGCCCTAACTATGACTGTAACTCTACATTCTGCACTCTCTCGTTTCCTTCTCCATGAGCGGTGTGCTTTGTAGATCACGCAAGAAACAATACTTTTCACTGTATGCTAATACATGTGACAAAAATAAATCAAATCAAAATAGTAACTTGTGTACTAACTGTGTAGCCGTTATAAGTAGCTCCCCATTCAGCAATAAGACAAAAAGAAATGTATTCAATTTTGGTAATGTTAGTCAAGGGAGAAGTGACCAAAAGCTCAATACCCTTTTTCAAATATTGCAACAAGACCACTTGAAAAAGCAGCCAGGTCCCGATACGATTCTTAAATGATCAACACTTCTCTTGGATTGCACAAGAGTGTCAGCTGAGTTTGTCCTCTAAGTTCCTGGTAAGGGGTTCAAAAGTGTCAATATTCTGACTGAGCCAAGAGTGCCAGAAATAACTTAATTACGTGGGAAATAGACTGATTACAATTTAGTAAATTTTAGACTTTATGCCCATTATTTATAAATATTTTGATGCACATTTATTTTTGAAACATCATTCATATGCATTGTCAAATGAAATTAATCATTATGTAAAGGTTAGTCACTAAGATCTGTGGCTACACTTCAAAAGCAATTAATTGGCACTGAAGGACTATGAGACATCCTGAGGACTGAAGGATCATATATAAATGCCCACTCTTACGTTTTAAAGGCAACAATATGCAAAATGATTTAACAGTGCCATCTGTTGGTAGATATGAATGCTACTTTGAATTACAACATGGACAATCCAATCAGCCAATAAATTCCAAATATTCCAGGCTTTTATTATTCAGACTGCTTGTTTGAATTGGATTCTACAAATGTAAGAACAAAGGCTGAAAAACTAGTGAGTCAAACTGCAAACAATTTTGAATCCGTTTAAGCTAGTTTATCATCCAACAAGACGTATACGCATAGAGCAAGTTCACTGAATTGACATTAAAAAAACCAAATCTAATGCAATCATGAAGGTTTGAAGGAAAACTTTACTCATTGCCCATACCCATCACATGAAGAATTCTCCATTCCCCATTTGAAATAAATGTAAAATGTAACATTGTAAAGAAGACACAATGCCACTGAAGCTTTTTGTCTTGTACTCATCAGGACAGATGCAAGAATACCAAAATTAAAAGGGAGCAACAATTTATACAGTACGAGAAAAGAGTGCTGATTGGTTGGCAAGTCGACTCTGATTGGTCAAAAGATTGCCAGAGAGAATGCACCAGGGAACTATTAGGCTCCCCGTTGCATTCTGGTTAGGTACATTGACCCGAACAGGCGCCGGACTGTGGCGACGAGGGGATTTTCACAGTAACTTCATTGCAGTGTTAATGTAAGCCTTACTTGTGACATTAATAAATAAACTTTAAAGTTTATTGGTGCTCACATTTTTTGAATTAAACAAAAGGCGAAAAGCTTTGATAGCATATCTTTTTTTCAAGCAATATTTAAATTGCATCACTACCAAACAGCTAAATGGAAAGTGCTTCAAATGTTTTTCATGTGCACTTCTGCATCTTCCTGGAGGTCCATCCAACATGCTGGTCCTCAAAGAAACGAAAACTTTTTCGCAGCTGATATCAGAAAGTTCTGGTGAAAGATCACAGACTTTAAATATTTACTGTCTCTCTCTCTCTAAAGGTGCTGCCAGACCTGCTGACTAATGCCAGCGCTTCCCTGCTTGTATTTCAGAAAGTGATGGCATGGCATTTAGGATCAAGTGGGGGTCCTTCTCCAGGGATCAGAGACTGAAAATCAGTACCAGCCAAGTACACAATACACAGCGAAAGCTGAATTTTCCAGTTATTGACCCCTCGTAATGAATAGTGAGAAGCTAAATTAATGATGATCTATCCTGCACTCACTGACTGAATTTAAAGCTGATTTTACTTGCACAGTTCTTTGGGGCTTCAGGAAGTGGTGTAACAGAGGGAAAATGAAGGGGAGGTGGATAAGAGAAATATACAACTCAAAGTATTTTAAAAACATTGAATTCACCCTAATAGTTGAACTGTTCGTTCTTAATGTTATTTTAATTTTTAAAAATTTAAATAATCCAAGTTTAGAAATCAATGTCGAAAAGTGACTTTAAAAGTCGTACACAAATAGCGACAGGGTGTAGTGAAGCCCAGTCCAAAACATCATTTCAAATTAAATACTGGCAGAATGAGAAGGTCACAGGCTCAAAGGAGCGAAAGGCAAGTTTAGGAGCAATGGCAGCAAGCCTTTCTTCATGCAAAGAATGAAATAACATCCATCTAAATATAGTGAATGCAAAAGACAGAAATTGTTTTTAGAGAAAGGCAATGGCTGTGCCATTTTGGACTGTAGATTTCTTTGGACAATCGAATGGTCTTCCTCATCCTCACTTACGTTATAACTTAAACTTGCAACTTTACTATTTCACGCTTTCTGTTTTGCCAGAATACATTTATTTATAAATTTGGGTTTTGATTTCCAGGCATAATAACTTCAGAAGTGTTTTCTTGGAAAATGCTAGCTCACTTGGTACCCCAGACTGATTAATGGTTTTCAGCCACTCCTTTCATTCAGACAGAATACAGCTGGCATTGAGAAACCTTCCCTCTGCTTTCCATTTTCAGTGCGCCCCCCACCCACATCTTTGCACACATTTTCAAGTTAACATCTGAAATAAAGTCACAATGGAGCATGCTGATATCCACATTTGGCTACATCGATGCAGTTTCAAAGCACTATTACTCTTTGCTCCACTAGCGGGCACAAAACACCCTAGTCAGATTTTAAGATCAAATGTGTGAAACAATTTAATCCTAAAGAATACCAATAAATGCACAGGGAGGCTCTACTGACATCTTAAAGCCAGAGAATCTACCCCAACTACTGACAGCATCATCTAGGGTAGTGCCTATATTTTAACAGGTTGGGTGTTACAAAAACCTTCCCCACTTCATGCAAGTTAGTTTTTGGACGATCTGATGGTAAATACGTTCATACCTTGAGATTTGCACATCACAAAATGAACACTCATCTTGAACTACATTCCCTCATAACCATACACAAGACAAGTGAAAAATTGTGGAAAAATGTGACCTTTGAATTAAATGCATAGATCGCAATAGTATTTTTCAAGAAGTCCCTGTTCCAGCTTTTAAACTCCATCAGGTCAGAAAATCTGTAGATGATGTACGCTCACAGATGCAATTTTACACTCACTTATATTATTCAACTCGGGCGCAAAAATGACAAAATTTCACTACTTTTACGCATGCACTAAATAATTTAAATAGTTATTGATGGCGGCGGGTGTGAACTACCTGCTAAATAAATTGGCACATTGCAAGTTGGTGCTTGAAGTTCGTTAGGTTTATCTGGAATTTCTTCATTAAAACCGAGGACCTTTTACCGATATGTCTGTAAAATATGCTCTTTTCTTGTCTAACTCGAAAAACAACGTGACCCACAAACTCTGGCACAACTTTTTATATTTACACTTCTCACTCAGCCTTCGTGGGGCAAATAAATGTTTAATCGTTTTACATAAGGAAACATCTCACCTCACAGCCCTATTGAGTAAATCCATTGTTATCATTAACATAATTGCAACCTCTGCAGATGAACCCATCCTACAACCTCAACAAGACTACAAACTACTGGGAAAGCTACAAACTACTGGGGTGGCACAGTGGTTAGCACTGCTGCCTCACAGCGCCAGGGACCCGGGTTCGATTCCCGGCTTGGGTCACTGTCTGTGTGGAGTTTGCACATTCTCCCCGTGTCTGCGTGGGTTTCCTCCGGGTGCTCTAGTTTCCTCCCACAGTCTGAAAGACGTACTGGTTAGGTGCACTGGCCCGAACAGGCGCCAGAATGTGGCGACTGGGGAAATTTCACAGTAACTTCATTGTAGTGTTAATGTAGCCTTACCTGTGACTAATAAATAAACTTTAACTTGACTTTAAAAAGCTCAAAAGAGTAACTGTGCAAAAATAAGAAAATAAAGTGGAAAGAAAACAAGTAGAAACTGGGTCACCGATTCATAAAAACTGAAATGTACTTACCTTTTCCAGGTTTCTACTCAGTGTAGGTTTTCTTTTAAATGCCAAAGTTCCAGATTGCTGGCTTGTAATAATATGAGCAAGCAACTGCCTCGACAGGGAGTGTGATTGCTCCATGAGAACTCTTTGTTCTACCAGAGCAATCACATCCCCAGTCACTATCACACTGCTAAATGTATTGGTTTCAGCTTTTTGGACGATTATACATTTCGCTTACCAGGTGAAAAATCACCAGTTGAAGAAAGTGACTGATGCAAATACATTACTGGGTCTCTTGTAATTTCTGCATTAAACCACTCCAGTTTTATAGTTAAACTAGCAGCATTTAAAATTTCTCACAGGCATTTATTTTGCAAGATATCCATCACACCTTTCAATGCAGCACCTCAGTAACAGCTGTTCATTTCATGCTCCACGTCGGCACCTTGCCTAATTAGCTGTCAGTCACCAAGATCTTGAAAGAACATAAAATTTATACTTACCGATTGGCAGACCTCTCAGAAGGATCAACATTATAAGCTCGATTTCAGCTTATGCCATTTCTTTCATCGCACAAACATTACTTTAAGCCCGACATAGATAAAAGAAATGCATGCAACATAATGTGGGCGGCACAGTGGTTAGCACTGCTGCCTCACAGCACCAGGGACCCGGGTTCGATTCCGGCCTCGGGTCACTGTCTGTGTGGGGTTTGCACGTTCTCCCAGTGTCTGCGTGGGTTTCCTCTGGGTGCTCCGGTTTCCTCCCACAGTCCAAAGATGTGTGGGTTAGGTTGATTGGCCATGCTAAATTGCCCCTTAGTGTCCGGGGAATTAGCAGGGCAAATACGTGTTGTTATGGGAATAGGGCCTGGGTAGGATTGTGGCCGGTGCAGACCCGATGGGCTGAATGGCTTCCTTCTAGGGATTCTATGATTACGGTTCAGCATCAACAAACCACATCAGAACAGCAATGAACATTGTCTCGGTTTTGTATTTACATATTTATAAGTTTAAAAAGGTTCTCACTATTCAGCTTTAATAAATTTAAAATGCAAATTCAAAACTGCTGACCAAGTAAGTCTGGTCTATGTGTTTTCCATACATAAAGCAATGTATTTAAATCATCCCACACTGACATTAAAATTTATCGCTCATCAAGAGGTTTGATCTTTAAGGAACTTTCTTAGCAATTCTCATTATAAATGCTTATGCATTGAAAACATTTTGAAATATAATTTTTTAAGAACGGAGATGTGGCAATTATTTCCAGCAACTTAATTTATTTTCATCCGATGTCGCCAACTGTAAATAATATGTTTTAATATACAACACCCTCACTATTCAGGAATTCAAGGAGGCAAGCAGTTTGCCAGGACATAAAACAACTAAAATAAATGAGTATTGAGCCCCTGGCATCAAGCTCAGCATCAGATTTAGACACATCAAAGGCACAACCAGCCCAGTCAATCCTACAAAGCCCTCCTCACTAGCGTCTGGGAATTGTGTCAAAATTGAGCGAGTTGTCTCACAGGCCAGTCAAGAAACAGCCATACAGACTGGCAGAATTACACCTTTCAGCTAATGTCTGAGACACCTCCTGGTGGCACGGTGGTGCACAGTTGGAAGGGAGTGGCCCAGAGACTCGTCAACATTGACTCTGGACTCAAAAGTTCAAGGCAGGAGGTCAATATAGATAATGAAAGCTCCTGCTGATTACCACATTCCACCCTCCCTCAGTTCAATACTCCTCCACGCTGAGCACCACTTAGAAGAAACACTGAGGACATGGCGTCTTCAAAATCCATCACCACAATTGGTTTGGCAGCACCGCTCTTGACAGCTAGTTGGGTCCTGAAGGGCACAGCTTCAAGCTTGGGCTTATAGCAAATGGAGAATTAACAAAAAGAGAAAAAAAACACCATTTTATCATCCTCACCAATCCATTTGTCACAGTTACATCTTTCCCTTACAGTGTTGGTAAAAGTGTTGACTGGCCTTCAACAACCATCTTCCATTGTGGTAGGTACGACCCCAACTGGTAGAGAGTTTTCTGCCGGATTTCCATTGACTTCAATTTTGCTGGGGCTCCTTAATTTGACACTTGGACAAATGCTGCCTTGATGCAAATGCCAGTTACTCTCAGGGCTAAGGCTGGGGACTGGGACGAGGTGGAGTGCTGTTTCAGCGAGCCAGTGCAGACTCGATGGGCTGGATGGCCCCCTTCTGCACTGTAAAGATTGAGAGATTTCAAAATTGCTTCATTGGCTGACAAGCTCTTTGAGGCATTCTGAAGTTCTGGACAATGTTATATAAGTGCAAGGATTTTTTTTCTTTCTTGAACTTAGCACATTTAAATGAAATATATGAAAGCAATTTTAAAGCCTTAAAGTCAGGTCTCAGCCTATTTGTGTGTTTTAATTGATAGAAGACACTGAAAATTATGCACATTCCATTCCAAAAACTTGCTGCAAAATAGAGTAATTGCTAACCCTGGGCTGTACATCCCAAGATGCAGAATCTGATGAAATCTCAGCAGCCCATAATGCTGCTTCTTTCCCCATGATGCTGCCTGACTAGCGAAGCATTTTCAGCACTTCCTGTTTTTATTGACACTTCCTGTTTTTATTGACGGGAGGCACTCTTTGTTCCTGAGGCAGTTTACTCATGGACAGCCAGCTACAAAAGTTGAAGGGGAAGCAGTATTCAAAACAAAAAGCATGAACTTCAACAACTACTTTCTTCAGCCTGAGGGGGAACCTAAAGCCATTCAACAACAAAAAACACACCACAGAGTTGAGTAAAACAGCATCTCCAGCTAATATCGGGCTGGTAGTCTGTATTCACTCACAAATAAAAGAAAATTGGAACCGATTTTAGATGACTCATAGAATCAGAGAAACCCTACAGTGCAGGAGGAGGCCATTCAGCCCATTGAGGCTGCACCGACAACAATCCTATCCCAGGCCCTATCCCCACAACCCAACAATTTACCTAGCTAATCCCTCTAACCTACACATCCCGCGACATTAAGGGGCAATTTAGTATGGCCAATCCACCTAACCTGCACATCTTTGGACTGTGGGAGGAAACCAGAGCACCCGGAGGAAACCCACGCAGACACAGGGAGAATGTGTAAACTCCACACAGACAGTGACCCAAGCCGGGAATCGAACCCAGGTCCCTGGAGCTGTGAGGCAGCAGTGCTAACCACCGTGCCACCCTCTTCCAAATAACCAACATTACCAAAGTGGCTGAGGAGGGATGCAGTCCTGGAATTATGACTTTGACGAAAATAACATGAATATATTTCAGTACACCTGGAAGTCATGTCAAATCTAACTGCAATCTATTACTTCGTATTCAAATATTTTTCAGTACTATTTCAAAATGCCTTCTGACAAGATGGGTGCATCGATCCCCATTATTGATTTATTAATCTCCTCACTGTGGTATATAATAATTACAGCAAATTTAAATTGAGGGCTTACACATTGTAATTTAGCATTCTAGTACAACTGAGAGCTAGAAAACAGAGTACTGGTACCTCACAAAGGGATGGGCTTAGATGCTGAGGTAAAACTTCAACATCACTTTGTATCTGTCAATATTAAGCACACAAATTTAGAGAAAATCATTTGTTTCCTCCCTATGTGCCATTTCTTCATTCTGACAAAAGGTTAAAAACATTATGGATGATAATGTGAAGACTGGTATTAGAACATCTGGCGAATGCTTACGAAGAGCCATCATCATTTTTACTTAAAGGTAGTGGAGTGTGCCGAGATATACATTGCAGGCAGCAGAATGAAAGTAATGTGCTGCTGTAATTTTAAGAGCATTCAGTTTTCAAAAAGATGCCTAACGCTTGGGCATTACAATATTTCTATTTCCCCCTCCTCTTTTAATACTTAAAAAAAAGTTTTCAATTTTAATGAAAAAGTTGATAGCCAAGGTGGTGAGTGATTACTCCCAATTGCCTTGGAAATATATTGCCGTTCTTTCGCTGTTGCTGGGTCAAAATCCTGGGACTTCCTCCCCTTCAGCAGTGGGTGTGCAGCTCCACCACATAGACTGCAATGGTTCAAGAAGGCAGCCCACCACTACCACCTTTTCAAGGGCAATTTGGGATGGGCAATACGTTCTGGCCTAACCAGTGATGCCCAAATCCCACAAATGAATAAAATTAATATGTTAGTGATGTGTTAATTATGTTAAGATACGCAGGTGAAGAAAATTATTTGAGTAGCTAGAGCATTTATAAAGAGAAACTGCTGAGACACCAGGGTAGCAAGGAGGAAGCTGACATTTATAATGCCGCACTCTGTAAATAAACCTATCAAGAAAAGTATTAGCATCTAGTTTCATACTTCAAATGGATTTAACATAACAGATGCATTTAAGTTAGATAAGCATTGTAGAAAATTATAATAGAAGGCTACACTAAAGGAGTTAATGATGAAGAGGGATAGGAGGAAACTTGTGTAGTGCATAAACATTAGCATAGACTAGTTGGGCCGATTGATCTGTTTGTGTGTTTTAACTTCTATGCAATTTTATATCATACTCTTGTTATGATTCATTGGCTGCTTAATGTTCAGCTTTCCGTTCTGAAGGGTAGACACTGAAACAGATTATGAACTTACTGCATATTTGGAGAATTTTCTGATTTCGGGCATTTACAGCTTTTTCTTTTTAACACAAAACGTATCAGGTACTGGCAAAAAGGAGAAGACAATCTTATCCTTCAGTCTAATTACGATAAAACCAAAGAAATCGCAGGTGTACTAAATAATTATATGGGAGGTATTACTTTGAACCATGTAACTGACTGATCATTTTAAATTTCAGACACTTTCCTGATAACGTGTAGTCACATTCATATGAAAATGTGGTCAAATGTCTCCGAAACTGAAGAATCTTCCATCAAAAATGCAAATACTTACTAAAGGATCTAGAAAGCTTTTTTAAAAATACACAGAGGAAATTAAACCAGCATGTGAAATTTGCATAGTGAAATTCTAAAATGTTAATGGACCATCTGCATTTTATGGGGGTCTTGACAACTTTAATGACAGTCAGTAGAGATCCCACTCTCTGGGGTTTGTGCACCTTCTGTTGTCTGACCTCCTCCTGCATTGAATTTCTGTACAAGTACAATGGAGCTTGATAGATGTAAAATGATGGGAAAGTGACTAATCTTGGATTATTATAGAAATCATAGAAACCCTACAGCACAGAAAGAGACCATTTGACCCATCGAGTCTGCACCGACCACAATCCCACCCAGGCCCTACCCCCATATCCCTACATATTTACCCACTAATCCCTCTAACCTACGCATCTCAGGACACTAAGGGCAATTTTTAGCATGGCCAATCAACCTAACCCGCACATCTTTGGACTGTGGGAGGAAACCAGAGCACCCGGAGGAAACCCACGCAGACACGAGGAGAACGTGCAAACTCCACACAGACAGTGACCCAAGCCGGGAATCGAACCCAGGTCCCTGGAGCTGTGACGCAGCAGTGCTAACCACTGTGCTACCGTGCCGCCCTAATGTTCTGTTGCATCATAGAAAGTGAATAGCAATTGGATTCAGTGTGGAATTCACAGAAATAATACATCAATATTACATTTGCTCAAACACAGAACTTACAGAAATCCATTAGTTGCATTGCCAAGTCTGCATTTAGTTACCTCAAGGATAGCCACAAACCGCACATATTACAAACTACTGTGATTCACATCCACAAGGCAGTGATAGCAAGAAAGACATGACAAATGAGAGGAATGCAAAGTGAAAAGAACAGTCAAGTTGCAAGGCTCAAAAGTGACAGGCATGAAGGCCTGGAACCACATTCAGATCTCCACCAGCAGATAACAGAGGGGCAAAATCAGAAAACACGTCTGCTTAGAGCTTCAAGTATTTCTCCCTTTTAACATACACAACCCATAAAGTATCTTTGTCTGAGCTATGTTGGTTAACTATCTGAAATTCAAAATATACCTTTGTGTTCGTGTCTGGACAGGGTTTGGTTTAATGATAAAAGGTGACTTGGATGAACAAAATTGAATACAGCAAAACTTAACTCACACCTTTCACAAATGGCATGTAAAATTCCAAACCAAAGCTGGGTGCTGTCTACAGATAAATCAAAGTTCTCCTGCACTAAAAAATATTTGGATTATCCAATAATGTGAATAACATAATTCAGCAAAAGTGAGCATCGTGCTTCAAAAAAAAAAAGAATCGTATAATTTGAACTAAGTAGACTTTATAACATGACATTCTCAGGCTTAGCTATTGTTCAGTAAGAAGTCTCACAACACCAGGTTAAAGTCTAACAGGTTTTATTTGGTAGCACAAGCTTTCGGAGCGCTGCCCCTTCATCAGGTGAGTCAGCTGATGATGGGGCAGTGCTCCAAAAGCTCATGCTACCAAATAAACCTGTTGGACTTTAACCTGGTGTTGTGAGACTTCTTACTGTGCCTATCCCAGTCCAACGCCAGCATCTCCACATCTTAGCTATTGTTGTCCTTGACATTGAAGGAGGAAATTTTCCAGAAAACCATATTTGCATCATCAAACATATTTACATATTGGACTAATTGGCACCACTCATAACGGGCCAACAATGCAGAGGGGCACCCCCGGATGGATATTCGATCGGGTCCCCCCCTGCACAGCTGAGAGACTCACGAATTTCAGAAACTACGGAAGATCCCTAATCTGCCTAGCAACAGCGCGTAGCTGCATTTTAAACTGGCCAAGGCAGACATAAAAATCTGGTAAACTAAGAGATAAGGATAAAAGGTTAAGAATGAAATACCCCAGACACCCAACAGGACAGGATGACATTAACACTCAATCTCACAAGCAGGAAACACAGACACGGAACAATAGGATCAATTTAAATAAGAGGACACATAGAGATGGTAATGGGAAACGCATTTAGACACCGGGGCAGGACCAAGTAATCCCATTAACACGAACACACACCATACAAATGCTAATCCATGAAACTTCCTAGGGACTTTTGAAACTGACAGACCACTTTATACATTGTGTAAAAAAAGGCATAATCAAATGTTCCCGCGCGAATTTTGGATCCCTATAAAGATCCAGAGCTGATGTGATTTAATTGAGATCAACGTGGCCAAGCCACTGTTTCTGAGCTGGCTACGGGGGTCTCCCTGGGATCCCAGTAATTGTACAATAAAGACACGCTTTGAACCTTGATTTGCGACTCAACTTCTATTCTGCACTGGTAAGGGATATTTCCCTACAACAAAATGGCGTAGTCACGGCAGGATTTGATATCTGACTTCTGACTGATGGCCACAGTTTGAAAGTCGGGATCAAATTTAAACGAATCTGATACAAATCCAGAGCAGTCAAAGGCGAGTGCAGGTCTCCGTTCAAAGTGAGGTACCTTTAAGGGTTAGGGTTTGTCTGTTTTAAGTATTGTTGTCTTGTAGAACTGTATAATCTTGCCTAAGTTTTTAAATTGAAACAGAAGTCCGCACTAAAGAGGTACAGGTCAGAACGACCGCGTGGAAGAAGGTAAGTAACTTTTAACTTTAATAGGAGTAAAGGACCAGAGGTAAAGATAACAGGTTTTGGGCTATTTGATAACAGGAATTAAGACTAATATAAAGATAAGTACCGCATGCAGAACTAATTGGTGTAACTAACCCAGGATTGTAAATGAAACCGCTGTCTGTGCCAAGGCAATAGGACAAGGGAGTGCTTGACTCAAGGTGCCCTACCCTAAACTGGACGTTAAGAGGAGAAATCTCCCACGCTAAGGTTGGGTTTTGAAGCGGGCGCTAAGAGGCACAGGCACTCAGGGTGCAAGGCACGGACAGTGTAAATCGGGTAACAACACAGACTCTGAAGGGACGAACAACCTCAGAGTCGATACAGTTACTAACTATAACAGGGGCTTTGATAACAGAATACATGTGTGTAAGTGTTGAGGAAAAGGGGACCCGATCCATCCTGACCAAGAGACACGACGACGGAGGATCCATTAGGGACCCGGGCGGAGTTTGATAACCTTGTTCGTCTGTAGGGAACACCACAGCCCATAGCAGGATACCCGGTTTTGGGGTAACGGATCAACCCTGCTAGTGGGGGTGGTGGCCGAGTGGGAGGCGTTGTACTTAGAGGGGCTGGGAACAGGGGCGGACAAACCCACTAAACAACCAGCACACATCCCAATAAGACAACACAAAATAGTCCAAGCGTGAGGTGTCAGGAATAGTTGGGGGAGCCCAGGGGAAAGAGACCCACTGGAACCCCACTACGAGGCCCTACAGCAATACAGACGGTGCTGGGGCAGTATCAGTGACAGGAGATAAGGGAGAGAGTTGAGGCACTTTTACTGTAGCAGCCAGCATACGGGGGTTGCAGGACTGCTAGACAGAAAAATGGCAGACCACGTTGTTAAGGGAGAAACTGCAGTAGCTCTCATTTTGAAGTATCTGTTAGCCAGAGAAGCGATTGTTGCAAAGATGAAACGGAACGGGTGGAACGCATCACAAACTTTAGAAGATCAAAGAAAGTGGGTAGACGGAGTTAAACGGGACAAAACAAAAGTAATGGGAGTAATATTAGTGACCCAGTTAGCTGGACTAATTGAGGAAGTAAATGCCTCAATGGAGGAGAGACACAAAGAGACAGAACAAATTAAAGTATTACAGGAGAGAGTGAGGGAATTAGAACACAGAAGACACACTGCGGAGATAACGCAGAGATCAGAGGAAACGGACCCTCGGCGCCCATACGAGTCAGTGCAGAAACATACAGCCACTCCAGCATCAGAAGAAAACGTAGAAAATTATAATCTAGCGCCAGTCACGAGAGGAGGGACGTTAGCACAACCAAAGGCAACCTATAAGCCTTTTACGCCAGGGGAAAGGCAGCAGATGGATAGGAGAGATCTTAGTTTTTGTATTTCAGTGTGTTTGTGAGATCTGGTAGCTTGTCGAATGTAGGTGGTTGTTGTTGTAATTAGATTGAGAGCAGGGAGCTCTTTGTTCCTGTGGAATGTTTGCTACAGGCAGTGGGTGCAGTGTATTGCACCTTGGTTTAGCCTCAGGGGGCTGGGAGAGTGTTAAAACTATTAAAGATTAAAGTGATAGGATTTCTTGAATTTACTTCTGCTTTGAGTTAATTACAGTTTGGAAGAAAGAAGAATGAAAGCGATTGTCTTAATCAATGTTCTGTATTCTCTTTGAATGTTTTACACTCATCCCAGTCTGAAATGATAAGTTTGAATGAAAAAGGATGTACTGTGGAATGACTTTTGGAAGCTTCCATGTGTGTGTGTGTGTGTTTAAACAAAGTGGTTGCGTGGATGCTTTGTTGTTGTTTGTTTTAATGTTAAGAAAGGATTTAAACCTTGGAAGGAAGCATGTGCTCTTTCCTTTGTCTTGAAGTAGAAATTATAAGAGTTAGTTGAGGAGTTAAGAGAAGAAAATAAGTTATTTTGTGGAAAGGTAGAAAAGCAGGAACAAAAGACTGAGGTCTATGAATTAGTTTAAAGTGTATCAAGTCAGTGAAATACAGTATTAATCGCAGAATATCGCGATTTGCGAACGTCAGATAGTTTAGTATTCTGAACTAGTTAAAATTATGTACTGCCGTCGGAATTTCATGAGCCATCAAGGTTCAAGGTTTGCCAAATATAAAAGCACTGCAAAGCTTAAAACCTAGCCAGTTAAGAAACCAAAATGTTCCTAATTAAATAACTGGTATGTATTGTACCTGCTTTGATTTTGATTCGGCGCCTGTTACTTTTCCTAGAGTGCGGGGGTTTCGATCTGGAGCTCAGTTTAAAAAAAGAAACGGCTTAAATTAAAAGGGTTTGGATATCACGGGTACGATGTGTAAAGTGGTATGATACAACTGCCGCTTGATTATTTTTATTATACAGTATAGCACTGCCATATAGACACAAGAATAACATCAAATCCTGAAAAGCCTTAACCAACTTTGTATGATATATTCATATACTATATTGGGCATTGATAAAGACATAATTATTTTGTGAAGTACTGTGGTGTAGCGCTTGCACGCAAACAAATGATCAAATTAGAGATAGTGTAAGAGTACTCATATAAAGATCGGAACTGTATGGCATGTGATTTTAATGGGGAAAGCGATGTCTTTTGATAAGACTACATACAAATGAATGGATGTATCCGACAATACATCCGAGACCTTAGCACCCAATTGAAGGGGATGCGCCGGTCCGTAATTTCTAATCAGGCACAGGTCGACGCAGAGGGGGACTCAGAAATATTACCAGAAGTCCCAAAAGCCGGGAGCCGGGTATTAACAAAAGTGCTTCCTGCAAAACCAGGATTTGCCCCAAGATGGCACGGACCTTACGAGGTCATTGTTAGCGGAGATACCTGTGCCTGTATAGATATAAGGGGACAGGGGGTCTGGAAACACTGGACCCAATTAAAACTATATGAGGACAAATGAACTAAAAAATACCGTTTTGCTCATTCAACTTCCACAGGAACCAGGACCAGATCTACTATCAAGACGTCGGAACCAACTACTTTTAATTTGATTGCCTGTTTATTTTCTGTATATACTGTAATTGTAAAATACTGTTGAAAAAAAAAGAGCGATATGGGAACAGGGACATATCTGATAATAACCCTGACCATTGTAAATACACTCCAACATATGGGGGTTAGGGGAGCAGAACCACCAATCATGGAAGGAAACCTATTCCTGAAAACACACATCCAGATCTATGGGAATAGGACCGCTTGTTACCCCTCAGCGCGATCAGTAAACTCCCTATTCATCGCAACACCAGGGTGGCTCCCACAAGAGTTATTCACTATTGACACATCGGGGGCACCCTGCAAAGAACATATTGGGTACTTTAAGCAAGGGATACAAGGAAGGTGTGTAGAGCTCACTGAGCCGGGAATTCTAAGGGGGACGGGACCCCAACCGGAGGAGACACATGGGAACTACCCACAATGTTTTAAGGGAGAGGGATGGGGGTGCGTGCATGCCTTTGTCCCTAAAAATGATTCGTGCGCTGAGGCACATTGTGCTCTCCAGGAGTGCCGGGTCCGGGAAGGACACTTCACTTGTGACTGCAAGCAACAAAAATGCATTGCAGTCACCGCGGGTAGGCAGCTTATGTGTGGCAAGTGCAACAGCACCCACGTAAGCTCAGCCTCAGGGACATATCCATTTGATTCTCACCAAGAGGTACAATCAAGTGGACAGTCCAGGGGGAGGGAAGGTTCCACAAGATGGGGCCATGCGGTCAAATGACCCCAGGGTAATGCATGTTATCGGGTTAAAGACGGGTACGTGTTTTATTTAAAAATGTATATATGACGGCCACAGACAGGCCTCCAAGGTTCTTTTCCGTAGGGACAATCAGACCTCTCACGGTTCCATGCCCAAGTGAAGGGCATGTCCAGAAACGCATAGTGACCAGGGCCATCAGCGCAGAATTTTGCTCCGACTGGCAGGCCCCTGTCACACTAGGGTCTTCTTTAGGATATGGATTTCTGGGGACACTATCCCTGGGAGGCGCCGCAGGGGTGATCAGTGCCAGTAATAGGAACTTCTTCATATGTGGACTGACCATTTTAGGAAACAACACCCTACAAGCATTAGGCGCAATTGACCAAGAACTCGCAGAACTCAGACTATACACACAACAAACGAGATATGCGGTGGACTATCAGCTAGCCAGACAAGGGGGGGTATGCACCATCATCAAGGAAAAATGCATCACATACGTACACGACGAGACACTAAACATAACAGCAGCCATGTCCGGGATACAAAAGCAATTGGATAACTTTAAACAGGGGTTAACAGGGACTGATGGGTGGTTAGGATGGCTGTTTAACACAGTTTGGGGAGCATATATTATGAAGGGATTAATCCTAGTAGTAGCCATCCTGTTCACACTCTGCCTTGGCCTAACCTGTATTAAAGTGTTATGTGCAAATATTACATCAAGAATGCTACCCACTGCCAGTATCCAGATGCAAGAACTTAACAACGACACAGAAGAAGAGGAACAACGGCAAGGACAACAGCTGTACAAATCACTGTTCCTCTGAAGGTCGTCCATGGGGGGTCAGCCATGAATGGCACCCCCTGGACGAGAGGAGGGACTGAAGGAGGAAATTTTCCAGAAAACCATATTTGCATCATCAAACATATTTACATATTGGACTAATTGGCACCACTCATAACGGGCCAACAATGCAGAGGGGCACCCCCGGATGGATGTTCGATCGGGTCCCCCCCTGCACAGCTGAGAGACTCACGAATTTCAGAAACTACGGAAGATCCCTAATCTGCCTAGCAACAGCGCGTAGCTGCATTTTAAACTGGCCAAGGCAGACATAAAAATCTGGTAAACTAAGAGATAAGGATAAAAGGTTAAGAATGAAATACCCCAGACACCCAACAGGACAGGATGACATTAACACTCAATCTCACAAGCAGGAAACACAGACACGGAACAATAGGATCAATTTAAATAAGAGGACACATAGAGATGGTAATGGGAAACGCATTTAGACACCGGGGCAGGACCAAGTAATCCCATTAACACGAACACACACCATACAAATGCTAATCCATGAAACTTCCTAGGGACTTTTGAAACTGACAGACCACTTTATACATTGTGTAAAAAAAGGCATAATCAAATGTTCCCGCGCGAATTTTGGATCCCTATAAAGATCCAGAGCTGATGTGATTTAATTGAGATCAACGTGGCCAAGCCACTGTTTCTGAGCTGGCTACGGGGGTCTCCCTGGGATCCCAGTAATTGTACAATAAAGACACGCTTTGAACCTTGATTTGCGACTCAACTTCTATTCTGCACTGGTAAGGGATATTTCCCTACAACAACATACTGCTCCTTTATAAACTCAGAAAGAAGATTGAACTGTGTGAAAGATCAATGTTTCACAATTTCTTCGAGCTGCATCCAATATGTATTCCTAGGAAAAGCTTTAAGGAGAGAAAAGACCTCATATGTAAGGAACATTAGTTTGCTAAAACAGTCCCCTTCATCTTCCTGATTAGAGGCTGGTGGCATTAGAAACTGCGCACAGCCTATGACTGATCTCTTAAAATGCATGCAGAGATGTCGCAGGGCAGATGATCTCATTCCTGTTTCTTCCCCACCACCATTTCCACCGGGAACTCCCCACCACCCAATCATATTGACTGAGGAGCCCTTGAAATACAATTTCCAAAAGTACCGAATTCCTGAAGGTTTACTGCTAATTTTTTAAGAAGAAAATAAAAACATATTGTGCAGAATCTGAATGGTTTTGGCAGGGAGTGCAAATCCTAATGCAGCAATTGAAATTACTAATATACTTGATAAAAATAAAGTACCCTAGTTACGTTTAGCAAATGTTATCACCAGATACGAAAGAATATCATTGGAATTACTTTAAAACAAAGCAAAAGTATGATTTTATGTGATTTTCATAGTTCAATGTTACATTGGTCTAATATTGCCACTTATAAATGTGCAAAATTGATTTCCAAACTGCAGAGTATAGATTCATGTTCTTACCTCAGTGCAAAGGTTTTTCAGGATAGTAAAGTCCCATTTCTTAGCATATCCTGCATTATACTTCAGTATTGCGTCCTTAAAAGAGAACAATTTTCAAGTGATGGTTATTTAACCTGCTTCGTTTAAAGAATCCATTCTCTAACTCATTGGTGACAAATGCCACCAGTGCCATTAAATGCCTTAACTAGAGGTTTGTGCAACCAGCCAGGAACAGTGCAGACTCATGGACTGGTCATGGCTTCATGGACTGGACTTTATAAAACTCGGCAAGTTTGAGCAGTTCAGTGGATGATAGGCCAGCAAAGCAGTAACAGCTGAAAATGATTGAGCCTTCAAGTACAATGGTCTGAAACCACCAGCAAATTCCAGAAAAATTAGGATCAACTCTGAATTTAAAAAAAGGCAAATCCACAGGGAAAATACAGAAAATCCAAAGTTTTCATTTTTAAAAATTACAGCGAAAAGCTTTTGATTGCAACTAAATGCAAGATGACCACATGCACTCCCATGACCTGTCTCATGCACTGTGGAAGATCACGAAAATACTTTTCTTCCATTTTTCTTTAAGTCACAGTGGCACTTAAAGATTATTCGGTTTCAGTTTTTAAAAAAAAATCCCATTTACTCTCTTAAGATTTATTACAAAGCTATGAATATTAGGGACAATCCCAGCTTTATTCCTTGACCTCTACTGATCTCAGTCAAAGAGGCAGGAGGAGCACACGTTACCCTCACAATCACCGGCTTGGGCAATGAAAAAAAACAAAGAAAATCATGATCAGCATCCTGCTGTAATGGATGTGGGCAGCAGCTGAATTTGTGATACCCTCGATAGGCAACAGTCCATCAACAACTTCAGATGATTAGCTCTACCCCACCTCAACCCCTTTGTTTGCATTTCATTTCTAACTGTTCTCTACCTTTTATTTCTTTGTTGTCTTTCTTCATTTTTCTTCCCCCTCACTCTTTCCCCCTACTTTTCCCCCCTTCCTTTACCTTTTCTCCCGCTTTTTCTCAATCTTATCCTCTCTCCCACTCATTCCCTCTCCCTTCCCCCCACATCTTCATCTCTCACAGTTTACCCTCTGATTTCAGCTTCACTGCCATTTGGTCATTCACACCTTCTATGCTCTCTATGGGCTGCCATTAGCAGCCTTTCCCCTTGTTTCTGTGGCTATGACTCATCTTTCATTCCCTCACCCCACAGTGTAAATATCTCCCACTTTCTATGCCTTTTAACTTTGACAAAGGGTCACCTGGACTCGAAACGCCAGCACTTTTCTCTCCTTACAGATGCTGCCAGACCCGCTGAGATTTTCCAGCGTTTTCTCTTTTGGTATTATTTTAGTCCATCAACAATTGCTCTCTTTGCTGACATAAAAACATGGCCATCACACCAATGGCAACACTACGCAAGAGCTAATCCTCTCATTCCACTCCTCACACTTTTACTTTACACTTTTAATAATTTTGTTTTTTTAAAAATAATTATCCACTTCTCTTCTGGAAACTTGTTGTCAGTGCTTCTGATCAGACATTCCATTTCATAGAATCATAGAATCCCTACAGTGCAGAAGGAGGCCATTCGGCCCATCGAGTCTGCACCGACCACAATCCCACCCAGGCCCTACCCCCACATATTTTACCTGCTAATCCCTCTAACCTACGCATCTCAGGACTCTCAGGGGCAATTTTTAACCTGGCCAATCAACCTAACCTGCACATCTTTGGACTGTGGGAGGAAACCGGAGCACCCGGAGGAAACCCACGCAGACACGAGGAGAATGTGCAAACTCCACACAGACAGTGACCCGAGCCGGGAATCGAACCCGGGACCCTGGAGCTGTGAAGCAGCAGTGCTAACCACTGTGCTACCGTGCCGCCCCAATTTCCTATAGGTTAAAAAAAATTGCTGGGACTTCATTTCTTATATTGGTGATAGCCGTAAGTTTAATTCCTTTACAGGCTCACCAACACACGACACAGTTTTTCTCTTGTCAAAACCACTTCTCAATTTCAACCCCACGACTAATCATTACTTAACCTTCCCCGAAAAAAAGCCCCAGCTCCTCCTGTCTCACCCCCTAACGTTTCTAAGTCCCTGTGTTATTCTATTTGTTTGTTTTTTGGGATATGGTTGACGCTGGCGAAGCTATAGTATTTGCCCCAAAACAACATGCCCTGAGGCTTTCTCCGAGAACCCCATGAGTTTATAAAGTGATGGTAATGGGAAAAAAAAGGGAATTCCAGGATATTGTCATAATGGAGGAAGGTGCTCTGAACTACGCTGGGTAAATTGCTAATGCAGCCACAATTTTCTGGTTTGGTAGGATGGAAGGGGGATATTGCGTCTTGTGCTCCAATCAAGTAAACTGTTCTGCCCTAGATGATGGTAAGCACTGCTATAATTGTATCCACAGTAAGGAGTCTAACAACACCAGGTTAAAGTCCAACAGGTTTATTTGGTAGCAAACGTCACTAGCTTTCGGAGCGCTGCTCCTTCGTCAGGTGAGTACTCAGGTGAGTACTCGCCTGACGAAGGAGCAGCACTCCGAAAGCTAGTGACGTTTGCTACCAAATAAACCTGTTGGACTTTAACCTGGTGTTGTTAGACTCCTTACTGTGTTTACCCCAGTCCAACGACGTCATTTCCACATCATAATTGTATCCATCTAGGCGAGTGGTAAGGATTCATCTTAGTTAGCGCTGTCTCCATGGTTTTCGTACCTTCCTAAAACTAAGGCTCCCAAAACTGGACAGAATATATTAACCAATGATTTGTCCGTGCTTTGTATTATCTCTGAGATATTTTGTTATAAATAACACTTAGGATTAAACAGTTCCCCCCCCCCCCCCCCACCTCAACTTTCCCAACAAGAAAGAATTTTGACTTCATATGTGCCTCACATGACACATCAGACAATTTCACAACTCGCTGCATTGGAATCTCAGGGGTGTGACAATTTGATGTAAAAAAGACGCAGAATGCTAATTTTCTGGTAGCATGGCACAACCTTAAAAACGCGTGAAGCATTAGGAGGGCATTATTTTAAACTAACACTGGGAAGGTCTCTCATTGCAGATTTGTCAGCGATTTCACAGAATAGAGATAGGAATTGTGGCTATCTGAAAAAACTATTCACTTAGTCCCATTTCCATGCCCTGTCAGTTCCTACGGCTCTTTAAGGACAGTGATTATTGTATGACTGTTAGAATGCATTGATTGCATTCAAGTGAAAAGTTTAATCATTCCCTCAATATAACGCTAGAATGCTTCTTTGTTCCTTCACCACTGCTATGAATAAACCAACAATGCAATGATGACCGTACTGTTAAGCTAGTAACTGCTAAAATGCCAGATTTAACCTACGGCAACATCCCACAAATGTCCAATCATGCTGTCAAATCCATTTGCTGCCTAATTGTCTTAAAATTTATCCCAAAAGAGTGAAAATGCCAGCTTCTCCAGAGATCTCAATGCTTACCCAACTGATGGCAATAGAGAATCATTTCATTCAACATGCAAATATGCTCAGAACCGATTTCTAGCAACATTTTCCAAATAAATTCTCAGTGAAACCCAACCACAGCCCACAATTGCAGATTTAACTTAGTTTCACACTGCACCTTCACATCCTCCGAGTGAGTAAACTTTCTTAACAGTGCGGATCGAATCAACTCCCAACGACTGCTCACATTCTTGCTTCCATACTGAAATGTAAAAACAGAGCAATGTTATCTTGAGGTGTGGTTTACGTTCATAAGCAGTACGGTACAGCTTACACAACAAATCACAAAAATTCTAAAGTGCAACCTTTAAAATTAGACACTTCCTTGAAAATACAAACATTTCATAAAATAATCATTTGTATATATTTTTTAATGGTCTTCACAACCAAATCTGCTGAATGTGCAACAATACATTCAACATTCAATGGCACCATCGCTGAATCACCCACCAGTGACATTGTTGATTAGAGACAGAACTGAATTGGACCAACCATATGAATAACATGGCCACCCGAGCAGGTTAAAGGCTGAAAATGCTGCAGACTCACCTCCCAACTCCCCAAAGCCTATTCACCATTTACAAGTCAGGACTGTGATGGAATTGCTCTCCACTTGCCTGGATGAGTGCAGCTCCAACAACACTCAAAAAGCTCAACACCACCCAGGACCAAACAACTTGTTGATCAGCACCCTTGCCACCTCCTTAAACATTCACTCACTGACACAGTGGCAGCAGGGTGTACCATATACAAAATACATTGCAGCAACTCGCCAACCTTCCTTCAGCAGCACCTTACAAACCTGGGAACTCCACTATCTAGAAGGACAAGGACAAGCATGGGGACACTAGCATCGACAGGTCCCCCTCCAAGTCACTGACCATTCTGACCTGGAACTATATCACCATTACACGGATCAAACTACTAGAACTCCCGTCCTAACAGTACTGAATGTGTCTACACCAGATAGAATACAGGCAGTTCAAGAAGGCAGGTCACCACCACCTTCTCAAATGCAATTTGGATGGACAGCAAATGCTGGTCTTGTGAGCGAGGCTCGCATGCATTGAAAGGATAAAAAACATTTCAAATACTGGAGTGCCATTAAGTGACAAATCCCAACTAAATTTGCAGTCTGCAGAAACATTCTCTATCACAACCATTGAGCCCACTATTCAAGCCAGAATTTCATGATGCATGCTCCAATTGTGAACCGTATTTTAGAGACCAAGGCATGTGGACAATCAACATGCTAATATTCCTTGCAAACCATTTTCATGCAATAAGGTATCAACTCAGAAGAATAGTTTTGTCCCAACATATTTAATATCTGTGCAAGGGTAGTCATCAAGCAGTGGTTGGAGAAGCTGTAGCCAGTATTCTGAAATAAGTATAAGGAAACTTTGTGTGAAGCAGAAAGAATAACAATGCAATATTTTGCCTTCAGTATTCACGATGCTTGAAGCCAGAGGCAGAAATGCATCCTATGGCAGCCACACCACCCAATCTCACCAAACGCAGGTAAAGTTAATCTGCTGGCACCCCTACTCCACTTCCACACAGATATCTGCCATTTCTAACCCACTTCCTATTGCCACTTCCCCATGCTCTCACCTGCTCACTTCCCTCTGCCTCCCCTTCCTCTTCACCATTCTGTCCCTCCTTTGCCCACTCATTCTCTCTTCTTCCCTTCATTCTCCTCTCCTCTCCCTATCTCATAGTGTAAAGAACAAATGTATTGAACATTACAATCAACAAATGAAGTACTCAGCAAACAGTGTTGATTATGAGGAGAGACTGAGCAGATTGGGTTTGTACTCGTTGGAATTTAGAAGGCTGAGGGGGGGATCTTATAGAGACCTATAAGATAATGAAGGGCTGGATAGGGTAGAGGCGGAGAGATTCTTTCCACTTAGAAAGGAAACTAGAGGGCACAGCCTCAAAATAAAGGGGGGTCAGTTTAGGACAGAGTTGAGGAGGAACTTCTTCTCTCAGAGGGTGGTGAATCTCTGGAATTCTCTGCCCACTGAAGTGGTGGAGGCTACCTCGTTGAACATGTTTAAATCACGGATAGATGGATTCCTGATCGGTAAGGGAATTAGGGGTTATGGGGATCAGGCGGGTAAGTGGAACTGATCCACTTCAGATCAGCCATGATCTTATTGAATGGCGGGGCAGGCTCGAGGGGCTAGATGGCCTACTCCTGCTCCTATTTCTTATGTTCTTAACAGCATGTTTACAGTAAATCTAAATTTCACTGTTTCCACTCAAAATGTCAGAGTAACAGACACTTCTGCTCTAACAATCAACATTAAACTAACCGTTAAAATGCAGCCTTTTATTTTTCAGTCGTCTCTTTATTACTATGGTGTCCTGTGATTAGCCATGCCTCTGCTGAGGTCAGGCTAATCCCTCTCTGCATCATGCCTAAGATATAGGTCCAAGTCCCTTTGAAGACATCTCAGAAGGAACATTAAAAACCGTACCTCTCATAACTACATTAGGTCACTAATCACAGAACATTACAGCACAAGAGGCCATTCAGCTCATCATGCCTGTGCTGGCTCTTTGAAAGAGCTTCCTAATTAGTCCCATTCCCCTATTTCCTTCATAACCTTGTTTTGTTCTTCTTCTTTTCAAGCATTCGTCCATCCCCTACTGAGAGTTATTACTAAATCTTCTTCCATTACTCTTTCAGAAAGTGCATCAGAACTCTGTTTAAAAAACATGTTCTTCTGGCCTGTGGTTCTTATTCCAATTACCTTAAATCTGTTTCACTGACTCTTCTCCCACTGGAAAATGTTTCCCACACCGGGAATCGAACCCGGGTCCCAGGCACTGTGAGGCAGCAGCGCTAACAACTGTGCCACCGTGCTGCCCCGTGCATGGGGAAGAATGCTTGCACACCACTGATTTAGAAGATCCAGTCCACTGTAATCCTTTGATCTTAAAGTGACACCTGGTGATTAAAGCTAAGAACTGCAATTCCAGAACAACCTGAAGTGACAGAACCAGAGAATCTTGCAACATAGGAGGAGCTCATTTAGCTCATTGTGCCCGTGCTGGGTTTTTAAATATATATATTTTTATTAAGGATTGTTCATTTTTTGCGACAAACTCTCAAAGATTGATACAGGACTGCAAGATCATTCTCAAACAAGTACATGTAGGAAGAGACAGAAAAAAAAACCTACACTGTTGGTTCTGGGTCCAGTGCCTCCCATCAGACAAGTAATGAAAGGATACATTGAACGATGGGGGAATGTCAGGATAACAAGGTGTAGCCACAATTGGGTCAGTGGTGCACAACCAAGCTCACGTGATAAAACAACGACAGAGATACAGAACTTATGGAAAGCAAATCTTTAAAGTAGCTACTGCCATTGCTTATCCAATACTCAGAAATACAGGATATTAACACAGGTAAAATGGCCGCGGAACCTCCAAAGATTTTTGCACCACAATTCGACACGCACAAAAGGATGCTTCACCTGTCCCCAGCCACCTTGGAAGCGTCAACACATCTTTTCCCAGGATATATAGTACCATAACAGGGCGGCACGGTAGCACAGTGGTTAGCACTGCTGCTTCACAGCTCCAGGGACTCGGGTTCGATTCCCGGCTTGGGTCACTGTCTGTGTGGAGTTTGCACATTCTCCTCGTGTCTGCGTGGGTTTCCTCCGCTTGCCTCCCACAGCCCAAAGATGTGCAGGTTAGGTGGATTGGCCATGCTAAATTGCTGCTTAGTGTCCACAGATGTGTAGGTGAGGTTAATTCGTGGGTTAAACACGTGGAGTTACAGGGTTACGTGGGTGGGTGGAGTGCTCTTTCAGAGAGTCGGTGCTGACTTGATGGCATAAATGGCCTCTTTCTGCACTGGAAGGGATTCTATGGTATTTTGCACAGCCTGAGAGTTTAATATGCCAGGATAAGACAAAAAGAAAGATTAAAATTGCACAGCTCTAGTACAATATAATCTACACGACATACCCCTCAGAAAGGAAAGTAACATTGTGGGATGTATTCCAATGGATGTCCCTGGATTCACCAGGACAACAAGTGAAAATTTACTACCATGCTCATTCATACGATTGCCCTAATCAATGTGATACATCTCATAGCAGGATCAATTAAGAGATGAAATTACAGGGGATACATTCAAGGATTAACAAAGAATACAGGACAACAGGCGACAAACACCTTTGTGCTCATATACACTTGCCAGGATAAAAGACAGTGGCTAGAATTTTACTGTGCCCGTCCTGGAATTGGGGCGGGCAAGGATCACGGAACGGCCGGATTTTACGAGCCTCGCCTGAGCGAGGTCGTAGAATCCTGCTCAATATCACAAAATCAGCAGTATAAATCACAAGGGAACAAAGTTCAGGGGTAATGATGAACTGCAGGATAATGTAACCATCCAAGGAGCCTGAAAAGACCAAAGCCATGACAGGATCGTTGAGCAATATCCAGTAGCCATCCAGAGTTTCACTGAAGCCATTGCATCTCCACCATGTCACAGTCTCAAAGCCTTGGTAAAGAGAAACGTAGGCCCCGGCAGGTGACGAGGATCCATCACATCCGACCGTCTCCAGCTCTTCTTGACGAACACCGAGGACAAGACATTGTAAGACTGAAATCTTCGACCAACCATCGGCCTTGAAGATCGGATCCATAGAACTTGAGATGCCCGACCTTCGAATCGAGATTGTGAAAGCATGGCAGCCAGTTCTCAAATTTGGTCGGAAACTCATCCCTCGCTCCTCTCGTAAGACTATGTGCACAGATACTCCTTCCCTGGCCCCATCTCCCCAAGCCAATCAGGATGCTCGACACACCATGCAGCAAGATTTTCAAGCACGGAAGGTGAGCTTGCACTGTGGAAACAGCCCTCTCAACTGACAAGAGTTTCTTCTCCGCTTCATCCATTCTCTTTAGGGTATCTCGCAGTTCAACAATGTGAGCACCAGTAGTCTGTGCCGGGGAACTGAGACCATCATCCACAACTTCACTCACAATGGAAGCCGTCTCAATGCCCAAGGCATTGCTGAAACAGCAAAACTGCCACTGCGATCGGTCTTCGGTCAAGTTTCTTGACTTGGCTCCACATCACCAAAATTTAGTGAGGATCTTCCAAGAACACAGCACAGATTATCCACATCAAGATCGAAAAATTATGGGTTGTGCATCAGGATAAAATGAGGGATCAAAAAAATGAGTAGCGCCAGATCTCATGAAAATGCAGTCGCTGCTGCACTTGCATCGCGTGACAATTCTTTCTTCTGAAAAAATTGTCCAAATCAATCCTGTCCCCGGGCATCTTTTCCAGAGCCCTGCAAACCAGTGCATTTCCAATCGCCTTCTGAAAGTTAATCATGGACAGCTGAATGTATTCAAGAGGTGGCTAGAAATGTTATGTGCAGAAAGCAGGATTAGGCTATTGAGTTGGACGATCAGCCATGATCGTGACGAATGACGGAGCAAGCTCGAAGGGCCGAATGGCCTCCTCCTGCTCCTATCTTCTATGTTAGTACGGAATCTGATTCCACAACTTTCAGGTACTGTATTCCAGATCTCAACAACTCTGTATATGAAGGAATTTCACTGCATTTCCCTCTAGTTCTTTCACCAGTTATTTTAAAACCATGACCTCTGATTATCGACTTGTCAGTGGAAATTGTTTCATTCTTGTTACTATCGCCACAGAGACCAGTAACTTTTTAAGAAGGAAACTGAACTTTGAAATTCGAATGTCTGAAAGGATGACATGACAAGATTTCACTTTTTCAGACTTACACTGGAACAAAGATAAAAGCTTTATTGACCAAACACTATTGTGTTTATACTTCAAACTACAGAACAGAACTTTTCCTTTTTACTTACAACACAACCTCAAAAAAAAAAATCACTTCACCTCCTCCCCTAAGCAGATATTCAATTCTCCCAGAACCTGTCCAGAATGATTCTTAGCTCCTGAAGGTTTACTTTTAATCTTTTCCTTTTCTAACCTGGTAACTTTTAACCTTATAATTGTGTTTCCCAATGAAGGTTTTTCTTGGAGATTCTCCTGTTAGTACAAGGTAGCGGAATCTTCCAGCCTCGTTTCAAATCCTTACAAATTTGATCTTTTCAAACCGAACATGATTTCCCACCCACATTATTGTACAGTAAACCAAAGAGACTTTTGAGTTCCAGTTGTTCCCTATCTCCTGGCAGACTGACTGATGAGTTTTCAGGAATATCTTTAGGAAGTTCCTTTCCTCTCAAAGCCTGATGCATTTTAAACAATCTTTAGAGACTGCTACCGAATGACAAATCCAGGTTCCTTTCTCTCCTCATTCAGCTAATCCCTTTACAAGTTAGTTGTTTTACATGAGAAAGCATTTCGTTTGTTGAGGTTATATAGGTCACATATGGCCTATTGATGGTGTTGCAATAATCCAAAGCTACATTGGAAAATAGTTGAAATTCGTATCAGAAATAAGACTGTACAAACCTACAAGTGCTCGACTCCCAACTAGATACAAGTAGTGGAGCCCAAAGCTACTCATCACTATGGTCCATCTGGTTTTTATTAGGTAATTTTCAACAGCTCCCAGCTAAACCACCAGGCACAACACTATGCCAAGACAAATCCCAACTTGGCAGTGTGGTAATTGGATGATACCTTGCCACTTGCTGCATTTGAAGGATCCATCTTGCTGGCTAATCACATTCCGAACGGCCATAGCAGAATGAATGACAAGGTGACTTGTGCAATGACAACCAAGTCCTGAATTATTGATACAATTTCAACAGCATCACTGCAAAATTGCCATGTTAAATCTATCCACACATTTTGCAGGTTCATATCCAGATGAGCAACCATGGTGATCAGGTATTTTACATGTCCAAACTTATTAAATTAACTGTTTTCCAATTCAGGGAACTGCAAACTGCATAAAAATGAAAAGCTTTGGAAATCTGGCTCAGATTCTTGTGCGCGGTAAACCGTAATCCAATTCTACTCAGTTGAGCAGGTTTGCAACAACCATAGGAAAATGAATGACAATATTTAATTACAGTACAGGAGTTCTTTACCTCATTTTCAACAGGAAAAAGATTTTGCTCAGAGCAAGGCATTTTCACATGCTTGTCATCCCAGGCGTCTTTAAAATGCGTGGGGTAGGGTCGAGGAACTTCAACGCTTTTCAACAAGTCTGTCTGCAACATAAGCACAAAGGTAACTAGCAACAATTGCATATTCTGGAGGCGAGGCAGGCAAGGCAGTTTTTCCACATCAAACATATCAAAAAGAAATAGCCCTTGGTTTGACATCCCTAAAATAATCGGGGAAAGTAGTACACTAAAAAATTGGCAAGTTTCTTGCTGCAATTTCTAGTCTATTGGAGTGCTTTACTAAATTTATAAATGGGAAGTGTGAAAATCAAGAAGTGATATCAGTGGATTTCAACCTAGCTCAGTCGGATGATCTTGTTTGCCTTCTATACAAGTTAGATCTGATGTGGAATGAGATTGGCAGTCTGGATGCTATTTATTTGTGGATTTGGTCCCAAAGCACAGAACTCTGTAATAAGTGAGTTTTACAAAGACATTTCATGGGCGGCATGGTGGCACAGAGGTTAGCACTGCTGCCTCACAGTGCCAGGGACCCGAGTTCAATTCCCGGCTTGGGTCACTCTCTGCGTGCATTTTGTACATTCTCCCCGTGTCTGCATGGGTTTCCTCCGGGTGCGCCGGTTTCCTCCCAGAGTCCAAAGATGTGCAGGTTAGATGGATTGGCCATGCTAAATTAACCTTAATGTCAGGGGGACTAGCTGGGGTAAACGCATGGGGTTCTGGGGATAGGTCCTGGGTGAGATTGTGTATGTTGCAGACTCGATTGGCTCCTTCTACACTGTAGGATTCTATGATTCTGACTACTTTCCTGATGGTTCAGTTGGCTAAGGTAGTGTGTAGCCAAGGTTTCCTGTAACAATGCTTAATAAATAGTTGTACAGTGAATAGTTAAATAGGGTATTCATATTTTCAACCAACTAATATACTGCTTGGAAAGAGATTTTATTGACTTACTCGGATGGTCACTGAGTGATTGCTAGATACTCTTAAAGGTGGCAAAACACCGCTGCATTCTGGCATCCTTTGCATCTCACTGATTGGAGTTCCAAGCCATTTGACATCCACAGGGCACCTTTCCCGGTTGGGTCTTTTGTCTTCCGTGTCAGGGTTCCCTCTTCTAGAAGTCAAATATTTTTTAGCATAATACTGCAACTCGCATTGGAAATTCAACAACTAATTTGTAGCTCAATGAGTGTTATGTTCTCTTAGCTTCAGAGGATAAAATAAATTCAAAGAATCCAAAACATAACACTTAAAATAGTTAACAAGAGTTGTTTTCTTCTAGCCTGATGTATGTTTTTTTGGTTCAATGCAGTAACTCCCCAGGTGAACAAAGATCTGTTCATATGAGTCACTGTTCAGATTTATCTTTCAAACCAAATAAAAAGGCTTTAAAAGTCCATTATTTCACTGAATATTGCAGATGGGAAAAAATAAATCCTATCCAACAAGACTGTTACTATGTAATTGGCTCAAAAGTATGTTAAAATATTACCTTTGGGAGAAAGCATTTATTCTGATGCTAATTGTCATTACCCTGTTTAATAAAACACAATTGCAAAAGAAACTAATAATTTATGCCTCCAAATGAGCTTCAGCTAGAAAAATGCATAAAAACCTAAGCAACGTCATTTTTAAAGAAATATATTGTAATCTCATTTTAGAATCATAGAATAGCCTTATTTTAATTCATTCTTGGGATGCGTATTGCTGGCTCAGCCAACATTTATTGCCCATCCCTAATTGCCCTTGAGAAGGTGGTGGTGAGTTGCCTCCTTGAACAATAGGCGATAGCACAAAAGGCAGCCACACTGCCTACTGAATCCAGTTTAATGTTTTAAAAATCTGGCATGAGGTTGCGCTGTTAAACTAATTTTCACTCACATTGTGTGATGCCATATTGTAGATGCTGTCCATGCCTCTTGTTAAATATGTACGTTGGGCATACCCAAATCAAAAGCAAAATACACAGAAGTGGGCAAACCATTGATTTACACTGTATAAATAGAATGCTTATATCAGAGATCATAGAAAATGAACCATTTATGTCATGATCAACAAAAGATAGTACTGTCCCATACGAGTGAAAATTCAGTAGCATGAATTTGCTTTCTATGCTTATTATTCTCTTGTCTGCTGTGGAAATATTGCTTACAACAGCAACAAGCCCCCGCAAAAAATCTCCAAATGGTAAAATCACAGATTAAATTGGGGGCTCTCCATTGCCTTGCAAGAACAACACCACTGTGAAGTAGCCTTCCAAGGGAAGGGATGGTCAACCACAGCTAGGTATGATAGCCACCCAACAGACACTGCACACAATGAGCAAGTTGCAGTTACATAGGATTTTTTTATTCCTCTGATTTCTCTCAAGTTAACATAACCTTGGTCGAAAAATGATGAGCTCAGCACAACCTTGCCCAGGTCGCAAGCCGTGCAGTTGCTGATATCCATTCCCAACTACTATGGGCAGGAAATATGTGCAGACTGTACAATGTTTTAAGATCAATTGATTGCAGAACATGCACACAAAACAATAAGCGATTTGGGGATGTTGGGAAAACAAAACTCAAGAAACATTCACTTACAGACTTTTCCATTTTTGACGGCACCAGATGAACAACCCAGAAGCAGGTGATTGCTCCTGATTCCTGTCCCTTCCATTGCTGGGGACACACATTACTGCAGCACTTCTGCAGATGTAGTACTTTACTGTCTGTCAATTACACAACATGCTCAGTTCAATGCAATTACTTCCCTAGGGGCAAAAGTAGACTATCCCCGAAAAACTGTAACCTTATGATACCCAAATACATTAACAAGCTAATTTTATTAAAAAGAGCGAGCATGTGTACTGCTACTCCTCACTGACACACCGTCCAGGAAAAATGGCATTTACAGTACGAAATTAGTAAAAGCTTTACTGGAGAGCTAGAAGCAAAATTGTTTCCAAATGTGTCATAAAAAAAGCCGCCAGATGTTCAGATTAAATTTGATAATCAACCCCTGAAGGATGAATTCTAAAATTAGGGTTAAACACAATAAAAGTCGGCCATGTCAATGTCGGCATGTTGCAGCTCTGTCACACACACCAGCGCTGTTTGATGTGACGAGTGTCTCGTCTTTTCATCGTATCAGTGGGAAGTATTGACGCAGAGCCTGCATCACATCAACAGCTGACCAAAGTTAACAGGGAGTGAGCATTGGTGACACATCCATTCCTTTTAGGATTATAACTCGCGATGGCCATGGCAAGCATTTAATGTTCACTTACAGTGTCTTATTTGGCTTGGTTATGAAACTCAATTCAAGTTATAAACTTTCGGATTACATTCCCAATTTTTAAAAGCAACTCTCCCCCCACCTCCATCCCAAAAACTGGACCATCTCTCACTTGATCTTAAGCTTTGCTTCTACTGAGCTCTCATATAGTAAGCTGATCTTTGTCTTCACTCTATCTATAACTATATTCTGCACCCTATCCTTTCCTTCTCCCATGTGCTCTATGAACCCTATATTTTGCCTATACAGCATGTAAGAAACACTATTTTCACTGTATCCTAATACTTGACAATAATAAATCAAATCACTGACCTTTCTTCTCCTATTAACAAGTTCTGCTATCTTATTTTTACACACCACTATCAGTATCTACCATAACCTTCACACTGCCATTAACACTTCCTCTGTCTTGTGCCCAACACATTTTTGTTGCAAATCTCTCCTAGCTCTCACCGATCACGGACCTTCGATTTTGCTCCACCCCCCCCTGCCCCCCCCCCCCCCCCCCCTTACACAGTATATAATTCATCACATTTCTCCCTCTCTTTAGCTCTGAAGAGTCATATGGACTCGAAGCGTTAACTCTGTTTCTTTCTCCACAGATACTGCCAGACCTGCTGAGGTTTTCCAGCATTTTCTGTCTTTATTTTAAAAGCATGGGTTTGCTCGTGGCCAATTTAAACTGAGATTTATAACTTCAATTTAGAAATAAATTAATTCCAGGAATCGGAAAGCTAGTTTCCTGCATTTTGCATGCCGCCTTCATCCCCATTACACTTGAAGGTACGGATTTCTCCTAGGGTACAGGTTTGTGGGCGTTCAAGTCTTGGGGACCTTCTCAAGTGGCCATTGTTCATACAAATCTAAACAATGGGAATGGGAGGCTGTCCAATTGTGGATAATATCGAGTGCAATCTTACCCAAAATCCATACATGTACACTTTCCAGCATGGAACACTCAATAGTGATCAACATGGCACTGAGATAAATATTTTAAGATAAGCTGTACTATTGTAAACTTTTTAATTTTTAAAAATCCATTCGTGGGATGTGCTCAGTGCTAGAAAGTCCAGCATTTATTCTCCATCCCTACTTGCTCTTGAAAAAATGGTGAGTCACTTTCCTGAAATGCTACAGTCCATATGGTGTAGGTACATATTAATATTTTAACAATAACTCACCGGAGATTGAAGATCGTGTGTTTACACTAACTGGGATTCCACAAATTACCTTAAGTGGCTGAACGACTGCATTCTGCTCACCTCTCTCAAAAACTAAAAAGCAACATATCTTCCTGTTTGAAGTTTGAAACGTATACAAGTTGTGTTCAAAGGAAAAATACTTCAAATCAAATACAGCAATTAGACCACATTTCAGAGGCTTTGTAAGTTATTCATAAAGCAGACTTAGTGCAATGTCTAAGGCTCTTCTTCACTGTACTGCCACATGCTGGAAGCATCAAGATAAGCTGCCGACAAACAGCTTTCATATTAAACATAACACACATTTTTTCTTTCTAATTAAGCTGACTCCAGGCCAGCCTTTTGAAATTTTATCAAACAGCTCTATCGTTTCTGAAGGTAATGGAGAGGGATGTAAAAATAAAATCACTCTGTAACCAAATCTGAGCCTAAACAAAAACAGAAGTTCACATTTAACATTTGAACTTTCAAGCAAAGCGTATTACCATCTAAAAGTTAGTCCATAAGACCATAGGATATAGGAGCAGAATTAGGCTATTCGGCCCATTGGGTCTGCTCCACCATTCAATCATGGCTGATGGGTTTCTCAACCCCATTCTTCCGCCTTTTCTCCATAACCTTTGACCCCCTTACCAAACAAGAACCTATTTATCTCTGTCTTAAATACACTCAATGACCTGGCCCCCCATAGCCTTCTGTGGCAATGAATTCCACAGATTCACCAAACCCCCTGGCTGAAGAAATCCCTCCTCATCTCGATTCTAAAGGGTAGTCCGTTTACTCTGAGGCCATGCCCTCAGATCTCAGACTCTCCTACTAATAAATAACACCACCACTGCCCCAACCAGGGAGGTATCTGGGGCCTCCTCCCCACCGCACCAATCATCCCTGGCAAACCTCCCCCATCAGCATTGTGCTCCAATGGCTTAGACACAACTTGAATCACCCTACAATAGTACAAAAAACAGAAAATGCTGGAAAATCTCAGCCGGTCTGACAGCATCTGTGGAGAGAGAACAGAGCCAATGTTTTGAGTCTGGATGACCCTTCATCACAGTTGTACAATAGTACAACCTCCACCACCTAAAGTGGGCTTGCTGGTGTTAACACAATTTGTCTGATATAGCTGATGTTATTAATTCATTACAAGCAGCATCTTTGTATTTGGCTCCTATGGTACTCACAACTGACATCAGCAGCTGCCCATGATAAGCATGGAAGATGCAAGTGCCGAGTTCTGTACAGGAATCCTATCAACCCAAGTAAACACAATAATACTGTGCAGTACATTTCGCATCTTTCCTTGTGTACAACGTCTTAGAACTAATCTAATTGGCTATTACACCTTGTTTGTTTGTAGGGCCTTGCTGTGTCATTTGGGTGGTTACTGCACTTGCCCAGATAACAAGTGGCAGCACTTCAAAAATAAGGGGAGATCAAATTGCGTGCCGCTAAACTGAAACAGCAGAACATGTTGTCTGCTAATGTGCTCCTGCATTCTCAATCTATCACAAACAGGTCCAAAGCAGATCCAGTACTGCAAGTTTTCAGACTTCACCCTGTTAGGATAATAACACAACAAATCATGCTGTGAAGTAAAACAGAACACTGTCATGTTACTTTCACTTTCATTTCCAGCTCCTGGGGAGGGAAAGGCAAAATCGAATCTATACATGTAGAAAATCCTGAATCAGTCCAATCATTTTACAGTTGCTGTCGATTTCACATTTCCACACAAGTGTTTTTTAGTGTTTAACTAGAAACGGTTTTACTTCTCAGGATCTTGGTCAAACTGGAAAGCAAGGAAAAAAGTACTGCACACTTATTCCACATGTACCATTTTTTCCTGGTGCAATCTTTCATTAAGTTCCATTAAAATATCTGATGCAGCTAAAGCAGCAAAATATAAAATCCTTCTACATCCACAGCACAATTATCTTCAAGAAAACTCTTCCAAACCCTTTTACTAAAGCAATGGCACTGTGCAAAACTAGGAACATAATTTTTGTACCTTCTACACAATACATGACAGGCAGATTTCCAGAACTATTCATAACCACCTGATAAACCAGCAAATATTACAAATATTACACACTGCATCAACCAAACTAATACCCCAGTTTTACAGCATCTTCTACAAACCTTCATGATCACAAAACACACAACAGCCACAGCACAGTGACAGAATATAACATTCTGCATTAAAGCACTTTCACTCAGTTGTCCAATTTCCAGTTTAAGTAAAATTCAGCTAATTGACAGGGCATTTCACCCAGCTGCACTGCAGGAGCAGGCCTTTACACATACATGTCACTAACTCCCTTCAATCAGCTTAGCAAATCAGCTCCACACACACAGGAACAACCTCCCACTGTTTGCTTCCTGCTTCCTGTTTGTAAAGCAGGCCCAATCAATCAAACAAGGGGTCAGTAGATAAGTTTTAGTGTATGCACTCTTACTGTTTCACTTGTAGATTTTTGAACTATCATAATCTTCCAAATTTTAACATAATTAAGTTATATTACTCTTAAAGTTTAAATGGGGAGAACATAAACAAAACATGTGGAATGCTTGTTACATGACATTACGAGGCATACATAGGAGATAAGTAGCAAAGGTTTATTAGTGTGACAGGTAGGCTTACATTAACACTGCAATGAAGTTAGTGAAAATCCCCTAGTCGCCACATTCCGGTGCCCGTTCAGGTACGGGGGAGAATTTAGCATAGCCAATGCACCTAACCGGCACATCTTTTGGAAAGAGGAAACCCACGCAGACACGAGGAAAACATGCAGACTCCACATAGACAGTGACCTAAGCTCCGAATTGAACCTGGGTCCCGGGCACTGTGAGGCAGCAGTGCGAACCACCGTGAGGCAGCAGTGCTAACCACTGTGCTGCCCTACAATTTTCTTTCAAAGAAGTATAATAATGAAATACTGCAAACTAAATACTGCACTATAATGCAAGTAACACTTTTAAAAAGTCTCCCATTTGTTCCAAGTTATTTACAAAACATGTAGTGTGATTTAATAAACTTACAATGAAATAAACTGGGAATATTCTGGGTGACTTCAACAGCTAAATATGCGATATTAGACCAAACAAGTCTGAAAAATCAGATTTGATCTATAATCTGCGTCATCTCTTTAAAAGCTAGAAGGAGAGATCCCAGCCTCTGAAGGGGTCGATCATTTTGGACTGAGATGAGGAGAAAGTTCTTCACTCAAAGGATTGTGAAACTTTCTACCAGAGAGCTGTGGATGCTTAGTCACTAGTAAATTCAAGAAAGAGGTCAAAAGATATTTGGTAAGTTTGAGGAGCTGCATACTCTACTCCTGTTCCTCTTTATGTTTTATGGGGGGGGCAACACTGTCTTCCTTACAATACCACCTGAATTCACCAATAAAAATGGCCCCAGCTAAGATTCACTATCCAAAGTACTGGTTTACTGACTAACAAGTAACAGCATGAAAATTTCCAATAGTGTCTGTGCACACACATTTATAAAACAGGAGAATAGTTTGGATTAACCGCTAAGCAACCAATGTTTCAAGCTCAATTTCTTCTTCACTCAACTTATACCAAACCACTTGGTGGTCTTTTATTGATTTTGCTACAGGCGTTGTTCATATTAACTATCACATTGCTAGTTTCAACAGGTTTGTACTTAGGCTGATAAACATTACAAGATGCTTCATAAAAGTTTAAGAAAAGATAGATACCAAACTAGCACTAGGGCAATACCAGCTTGGTCGACTCAACGCTGGCTAGGACTTGGTGTCATTAACAAGTCCTATACTGGAAAACAATTTTTTTTTAAACGAATGAAGGGTTTAAGATCCAACATCTTACAATCTTCTGACTGTAGCACATTCTGGAGCAAGTTTATTGAATTTTGTCCGGAAGATTACGGTAACAGACCAAAGTTCCTGCTACCCATATTATTCAAGACTGACTTTAAGGACTGCCCATTGGTAATGCTGCACAGCGAGCTTATATCCACCTGGAACAAAAGAAAATCCACCCAAACTTGAGCTCACACAACTACTCTCATGATGTTCTATTCAAACCCATATTACAGGAATGAGAATGGCTCTACTCAGTCTCCAGGTTGGCCAGATTAGAAAACTTCTCAAATTTCTGTTAAACTTTACCTTATAACCAATGACTCTACTTCAATTGTGTTACTGCACACAGCAACCTTGTCATTGCTATTTAAATCACTATACAATCTCATCAATGATTTAACACAACCATGGTGATATATGTTGAAATATGGACCGTAAAAGAGAATACTACGGCTATGAGTGGTCTAACATGACAAAATGTGTATATACACACTGAATTAACTAGTCACAACTACATGAGAAAAGATTTCTAAAAATCAAAAACAGCTAGTTACCATACATCCAACGAAAAGCCTGGAATGTAATGTTGCACAATTCTTTGGAAAATCTATTAAAAGGTTCTCAAATATGCAGTCATTCTCTCTCTCTCACACACATGCATACAAACAATCTCACTTAGCTGAAGAAAACCAACTATGGAACTTGCATACCTTTTTGTTAAAGCCATTTATTTTTCTGGTTTACTGAGGTTGACTTCTTTTAAGTTTATCAGAGTAACAAGCAGGCTTGGATGAAGTTACTATGAAAATCTGGTACCTTTTGGGTAGACCAAGGGAGAATTTAGCATGGCCAATGCACCTAACCAGCACGTCTTTTGGACTTGGGAGGAAACCGGAGCACCCGAAGGAAACCCACGCAGACACGGGGAGAATGTGCAGACTCTGCACAGACAGTGAACCCAAGCCAGGAATTGAACCTGGGTCCCTTGCACAGTGCTAAACAGTCCCAAAGTCTCTCTGCAATAGCTTCCCTCCAAGACCATTGTTTATGCTCAATTCCACAATTCCAACAAATGGGAATTCACAACTGAGTCAGAGTTTGTCCTTGCCAGGTGGCTGCATGGAAACTCTTAGCAAATATTGGTTGAACAAACAGGAATGGGAACCCTGGCTGATTTTTCCACTCTCTAACAAGCAGAGATGAATTGTAACATCCCCATCATCACCTTGGCAGAGTTTAATTATTCATTTAGACTGGAAATATAAACCATTTTTGGCCATGTGGCTAAGCAACTGACTGGACACTTGTCAAGCCATTGCAGGACTTACACACTCGTGAAGGAACTGTTCAGTCTCTCAGTCCCCGCTGAGATTTTCTATTTACACATCGACTCCCAGAACGTAGAAAAATTACAAGAACAATACCTGTTTGTCTTTTGTGGCTTCCTGTCCAGGTACTCAAAATGATCGGTGATTTTTCTCATCATCTTTGGGGGTCCCTTTCGATTCCCCAGCTGTGAGGATGAACTTGTTGATGGGTTTGTTTTTTGCGCAGTCTTTAGTGCTTCATGTGTAACATCATTTAAACCACAAAATGCATTAGGTTGTGTCTTTATGAATGGATCATCGCACTGGCAATTTAGGACCTTTCCAACTTCCATCATTTCTTCAACTTTTTTATTATCAGAATAAGTATCAAAACAGCAGGTCTTCTGGGTAAGAGAGGTGTTGTCCAGACCTTCTAAAACTTTGGCTGATAAACAAGTATGTTCAGTCTCTGATTCATAGGAACTACTACCTGAACTATCTACCTGCATAGGTAAGACAGACTCAGTCTCTTTCTTAATAGAGGGCCACACTCCTGTGTCTTTCTTTCCGCTATCTTGGTTTCCGGCTCCACTTGGGCCTGGCAAATACTGCTCACAGCTAGAATCAGAGAGTGGACTCTCTGGGACAATGTACATCTCATCAAATGGATCCTCAATTGACTTTGTGGCCTCAAGGTCAATAATGCTATGGTCCTCTTTAAGAGGGGTTATCTCACCAGCTCGACTGACTGTGATATTCTGTGCTCCTTTTGTGCAAGAAGGTTTTATTACCCATTCCTCAAGCGTCTTGCACTTTTTTTTATGTGGAGCAATGCTCTTACTGTTTTCTCCAGAACCAGAACTTTCCACTTTGGTACTTGGTACTTTTTGGTTATCCCTGTCCCTATCAGAGGCGCATCTGTCTACATTTTTGGCGGTCCGTTCAAATCTCTCAGCCTCTGAGCTGAAGGGATTTTTCACTTTCTGTTTTTTAGTTTTCTCTTCGGCCTCACAGTACCCTGTTGGTTTACCGCTTTTGGACTCATTTACTGATGTATTCATCATACTGCTCTGCTGCACATACTGTTCTGTCTGTATGTCCATCTTTCCATCTTCATCTGAAGGGCCTTCCAATTTTTCACCTTTGACTTGCTGCATTTGTTCAGTGCTGTAAAATAAAGACTTTGTTAAGCTGGAAGAATTATTTAAATACAGTACATATCAATGTAAACTCGATAAATTGATCACCCTCTGTTAAAAGTAAACCAATTGTTTGTACCTTTCCCTGCACACCCCCAAAACCTAAACACTAGTACATCCTCCGCACTTAGAGCAACAGCTCAATTGGTGGATAGTCCTCATTAATCCTAGAATTTTCCAAAAGGAGCTGGATTTGAGAAGGGACAACTGTTCTGGAGAAAACCAAAATGGACCCCAGTCAAGAATTTCACTCTGACCTTGGGCATTCCAAGCTGACACCAATACTGTGGTTTACAAAGTTTCATTCCAATCCCCAGCTCCCTTTAATCATGATTAACTCCCAGTTAGTTTGTCCCTCGTTAGCTCTCGGGCAATTACAATCAATGGCAGATGGTGTAGGATTGATATCACGCCAATGACACTAGTAAAGCAGTACATAATAGCTTTCTTCATCATCATTTTATCTCATACCAACCACAGATTGAGATTTCTTTTATTTCACAATCATAGAATCCCTACAATGGAGAAGGAGGCCATTCGACCCATCGAGTCTGCACTGGCCACAATCCCACCCAGCCCCTATCCCCGTAACCCACTTTACCCCTGACTGTAAGTGGCAATTTAGCATGGCCAGTCAACCTTTGGACTGTGGGAGGAAAACCGGTGCACCCAGAAGAAATCAATGCAGACACAAGGAGAATGTGCAAACTCCATTCAGACAGTGATCCAAGCCGGGAATCGAACCCAGATCCCTGGTGCTGTGATGCAGCAGTGCTAACCACTGTGCCGCCCCAATCCTTGATAGTATTGGAACACAACACCACTGGTTGTTAACCCAGTGACATAACCACAGGGCTACCATATCTATGGATCAGTTTAACGCACACATTTGTCAACCTATTTCAAACCTATTTTCTACCCTCAGATGCTCTCCCGGTGGGGGGGGAAGATAAATACATAGAAATAAGTATTCTGCCATGTTCCACACACTTGGGAGATGAAGACTGCATTGAAGCTGGAGTTACTACACAAATAAAACATATCGGGCCTGAACTTGCGTGGAGTTCAGCCTGGGAATGGAGGGATACAAACGATTGGTCTAGTTGGACCAAGGAGCGGCACAGGCTTGGAGGGCCGAAGGGCCTGGTTCCTGTGCTGTACTGTTCTTTGTGTGGCAGAGTCAGGCTGCCACTCCTACTTACTTACCTTGAATTATTTTTCAATCAGGCTGGGTGAGAACTGTGCAGTGTGCTTCTGAATTGGATGGAACGAGGCGATGCTCAATTTGTTCTACAGCTGTAAATCAGGTGAGTTTAAAGGTACAGCCACTTTCAAACCAGGGAGAAAGTAGGTTGGCAGGGAAGTGGTTGGAATTTGGGGTGGGGCGCCCATTGAGCAGAGTGGGGTTGAGGTGACGGAGGGTTGGTTGTGGGTAGAAACAGATGTAGGGGGGTCTGGAGGCCTGTCCCAGGAGTGGGGTGGGGGAAGGGTCAGTCTGGGCAATTGCTACCCAAAATCTAGAAGTGCTTTTGACTCTTATAACTTCTTCTGGGTAACTATTGACAAGCGGAACAACCTGAAGTTTGCGATTTCAATCACAATTTTCAGATGGTTCCCAATGCAAGGCAATTGCCCATTGGGAGTTTGCACTTCCCAGGCATTTGCCATGCAATCCTTACCGAGAAATGTCTGGGTGGGGGTCCCCAGTGCAGTTTTGAGATATCTCCCCCACCACAGATACAGGAGTTCAGAAGTTATCGTCTATTATAAATTGAGGATTATACCTGGCTTGGTCCATCTTTAAATCTTTACATTTGCCTCGAGCTAAAACTTCCCATTTTTCTCTTCGTCCTGCAAAATATCAAAACATACATTAACACCCAATTCATAATTTCAACATTTAAATTTTTAAAATCCAAAGGTATTTCATATTAATTCCATTTATGTATTACAGAAACAACTATTCAACCCACTCTGTTTATCATCCCTTCTTTTCTTATTCTTCATGTGCAAGCTCCTACTAATTTCCTCCAATATTTCTACACCATTTGTTTACATTTCAGAAAGGGTATTTGTGCAGGCCGAAGCAATTCCTTACTCAGACTTTACATAGGATATACAACACAGAAACTGGTCATTTGGTTCACTTGTACCTATTCAGGGGTTTACTTGCCTATTTGTATACCATTTCCCAATTCCATTGTCGTTTTATTATCAAAACATTACGAGACAGACATTCTCTACTTTTCCATTTAAAACATTAATGACCAGTTGTTTCACATTTCATTTACAACCACTCCTACAAAGGATAAACATTTAATTCCAGTACTTTCAATGAGTATTAGTTTGTACATAGTTTGTAATCAACAGAAAATAATATTTACATTAAAATGCCACAAAACACTTTGGTCAATTAATTACTTCTGAAGTGTAAATCATTAGGCAACTCATTTAATTGGTGGTTGATTAAGGAAAAAGTCCCTCTTCTTCTTAGCCAGTGCCTAGGGATTGAGGATGGCTTGTTTCTGCAGTTATGAAATGGCCGATAGTCCAATGTGCAAACTCTGCCATGTGAGGCAGGTAGTTACTGAAGATTTGGATAGATAGATTGATTTGGAGGTTTGTGTGCTCCCTCTTATGCCTCGGCTTCGCCCCCACACATTCTCGACAAAATCTCTTGGTGTGTTTAGTGCCTTCCCAAATGATGCTCTTCCATTTTGGTTGCTCATAAAGCAGGATGTCTCATGAGTGGATGGGAAATCTGATCTCAAGGATCTTTCAGGACATCCCAAAAGTGTTTCTGCTGTCCTTCTGGGAATCTCTGCCACGACCAAGTTGTGAGTGAAGTTGCTTCGGCAGGTCAAACATGGGCTAGGAAACCACTACTCGCTGAGCTGGCCAAGTATTAAAGGACATAGCTGCTAGACCTGGTGTTTGGCAGGTGGTGAGGAGATCAACAGTAGGGTGGAAAGCCTATTTAACCTTGTCCTCACCAATCTACCTGTCACAGATACATCCATGATAGAAGTGACCATAGCACAGTCCTTAAGGAGTCTTTACGTTGAGGATACCCTCCCTCTCTCTCAGGGAGATATCTGTACACTGACTGGTGCTTCTCACTCCCTCTCTGTTCAGGGAGATATCTGTACACTTTACACCTGTGCTAAATGGGATAGATTTCGAACAGATCTAGCAAGTCAGGACTAAGCAACCATGAAGTAGGCCATCAGCAGCAGAATCGTATGCAGCCACAACCTGATGGCCTGGCATACTGCCCACTCCACCATACCCATCAAGCTGGGAGATCAGCAAAGAGAGGGGGAGGGCATGCCAGGTGTAGCACCAGGCATACCTAAAAATGAGCTGTCAACCTGGTGAAGCTACAGCACGGGATTACTTGCTTGCCAAACAGCAGAAGCAGCTTGCAATAGACAGAGCCAAACCATTTCACAACCAATGGATCAGATGTAAGTTTTGCAGTCCTACCACATGCAGTTGTGAAGGGTGCTGGATAATTGAGCAACTAACTGGAGGAGGAAGTTCCACAGCTACCCCCAATCTCAATGATGGGGAGCTCAGCACAAAAAGCAAGGCTGAAGTATTTGCACCAATCTTCAGCCAGAGGTGTCGAGTGATCCATCCCAGCCTCTTCCAACGATATCCAGCATCACAGCTGACAGTCTTCAGCCAATTCAATTTACTCATGTGATATGAAGTGGTGGCTGAAAGCACTTGATACTGCAAAGGCTATGGTCTCTGACAACATTCTGGAAATAATACTGAAGACTTGTGCTTCAGAACTATCGACGCCTCTAGCTGAGCTGTTCCAGTGCAGCTACAACACTGGCATCGACCCGTCAACATGAAAAATTGAACTGCTGTGTTCTGTCGACAAAAATCAGGACAACTCCAACCCGACCAATTACCGCTACCCTCAATCATTGGTAAAGTGATGGAAGGTGTTCTCGACAGTGCAATCAAGCAGTACTTACTCTGAAATAACCTGCTCAATGACACTCAGTTTGAGTTCCACCAGAGCCACTCAATTCCTGACCTCATTGCAGCCTTGGTCCAAATATGGACAAAAGAATTGAGTTCAAGAAGTGAGGTGAGAGTGACTGCCCATAACATCAAGGCCACATGGCACTGAGGAGCCCCAGCAAAACTGGAGTCAATTGAGAATCAGGGGGAAAACTCTCCACTGATGGAGTCATACCTAGCTCAAAGAAAGATAGTTGTTGGAGGTGAAATCATCTCAGTCTTAGGAAATCACCACAGCTGCTTCATCAATGACCTTCCCACCATGATAGGCTCAAAAGTTGGGAAGTTCAATGATGATTGCAACAGGTTTAGCACCATTCACAAATCCTCAGATACTGAAGCAGTCTACGTCCATATGCAACAAGACCTGGATCATATTCAGGCTTGGATTTATAACATTCAGGCCGCACAAGTGCCAGCCAACAACCATCTCCAAGTGATGGTTGAAACTAACCATCTCTCCTTGACATTCAATGGGATTACTACTGCTGAATCCCCATCGATCAATA